>NC_090646.1:558557729-558917729 GCF_040937935.1 Hyperolius riggenbachi
GGCCGCTGATAGACACATGTGAGGCAGGGCTGCAGCTCACGGAAGCGCTCCGCGGAGGTAGCAGGGGGGATTTGGGGGGTAAAGACCCCTCATTATGCCACTGGATAGTGGCGTTTTAGCAGGGGCAAACATGCCCCTGCTGAATATAAGCTAAAAAGCCATTTTTAATCTGGCTTCAGATTCTCTTTAACTTTTTTTTCTTTTCTCCTCCAATCACTGAGTCACCTCAGCCTAGCTTGTAAACACAAGTGAGCAAAGGATCTTGTTTCAGATGGGCAGCTAGGCTGGGAAATAAATGGAAGAGGAGGAATATATTATAGATAAAAAGAACCCCCAGCATGCAACTGTTTGGCACTGACTATTGAAAGGCCAGTGCTCCTAAAGTATGTGATAACTCCAAACCATAACCGCAGAAAATGTTCTGAACGTTTTGAATGCAGGATTAGCATCTTTATCGCTTAATACACTCAGACCAGTTGCTGTTGAAATTAGATTTTTATGGTGACAATACCACTTTAAGTGTATAGTATTCTTATGAATTTGGGTGTTTATACAGTTCCATAACATGGGCCAAAGAGTATGGGAAGCCCCACAGGGAACTGAGGACATTCAACCTCCCCCATCCCCTATGCTGTGAAGTCAAGTGATCAGCTAAGTTGGTATAAGCAACAGCTGATTGCTTAATGTACGGTTGTTAGTTGTTCCTTTTTGTGTTTTTTTTTCTGTGTAGAGTTCCATGTTGAAGTATTGTAGCAGATGACATATATAAAAGTCTTCAAGCTACTGAGGTGCCACTCTTAAGGTGACTGAAGCTACTCCTACCTACCTGTTCTTAGTCCAGGTATGTTTTGTGTGGTGTGTCGCTCCCCTCTGTGAAGTATGTTATGTGTGAGCGGAGACATGGGGGGAGCGAACGCACACTGGGGAGAGAGCGGACACACAGGGGAAGCTGGGAACACACTGGGGACAGCAGGGGGACAGAAGGGGACACAGGAACATAAGGGGGCACACTGGGGACAGAAGAGGACACACTGGGGACAGCAGGGGACACACTGGGGGACAGAAGGGACACAGAAGGACACATGGGGACACAGGAGGACACCAATTGGGGGAGAAAATCTACAAGACGCTCCTGGAATATGGACGCACCAGGTATAGTATATATATATTTTTTTCGCTGACTTTTGCCCTCTAAACCTAGGTGCGTCTTATATGGCAGAAAATCCGGTACATAAATAAGTAAATAGCATTTTATAACCGAACTTCTCTCAAGCAGGAACATGCTACCTTTTATTGGCTAAGAGAATTCTACTAACAAGCTCATCATTAAGAGAATTCAATCTTGAGTCTTGGATGCTTAAAACTGTAATGTAATTAGGCCATGAAAGTTATGATCTAACTGAACATTTTCCTGATTCTTCCAATGACGAGCACAGTACAAGTCACATTCTATCAGTGAAGTTACTTGAACTCACAGCATATTCCTCAAATGCTGATAATTAAAACAGAGCTTTATTATTTTAGAATCCTTTTTTTTTTTTAAAACTCTGTTGATCTGTTGAAACAACTATGCACAATTGGTTTCATCTCTTCACTCTTTATTGGGTCTTTGGTTTGCATCATAGTTTGATTTGATTTTAATAATTGAGCAAAGCTGAATGAAAAGCAACTAATAGTGTGATGTATGACATGTAAAATGTGATGTATGATATGTAATAAATGTATGTTTTGCTTAAGGTGGCCATACACTGGCCGATTTGCCATCAGATCGACCAACAGATAGATTCCTCTCTGATCGAATCTGATCAGAGAGGGATCGTATGGCTGCCTTTACTGCAAATAGATTGTGAATCAATTTCAGCAAGCCGCCCCCCCCCCCCCCCCCCCGCATACATTACCTGATCCGGCCGGCATGAGTACCCACTGTTACTGCTGCTCCTTCTCCGCTCCAGGGCTGCAGCTTCACTGAACTTCCTGTCCGGGAAAGTTTAAACAGTAGAGGGCGCTCTACTGTTTAAACTTCCTGTCCGAACAGGAAGAAGTGAAGCCTGCCGGAACCCAGTGGAGAAGGAGCAGCGGGGATATGTGCCGGCAGAGTAGATAATGTATTGCCGCTAGCTTTGGTCGCCGGGCATTCGAACGCCGCTATCGAAGCATTCCCCACCCGCCGGCGATAGAGCGAAATCTTTCGCACTGAGGGATCAACGGGAACGATCGATTTCAGACGGAAATCGATCGTTCTGTCAGCGTTTGCGCAATGATTTCACAGCAGATTCGATCACAGTGATTGAATCTGCTGTATTTGACCCTGCATTGATTGTGTTACTGGAGTCGGGTGGGGAATACACTATTGTTCTGTTGTGTGTCAGCAGACTGGCCTTGTCCTTATCACTTGATAAGATTTGAGGTCTGTTTGTTGACAAGCTGATATACTGACTTGTGGAGAGGGAGAGACAGTCAGTTTGGTGGGAGTCAGCCAGATGAAAGATGTATGCTACGCTAAGGATGTAATTTTGCTGACAAATGCTTCAGAATAAAGTGTTCGTCATTAGATTCCATGTCTGCTTACTCTTTATGGATCCCATAACTCTTCGTCGAAGTAGTGAGCGCCATGCGGCAAAACCAGGTGCCCCGTAGCAGTAAAGTAATGCTGTGCGGGGTGCATAACAGTAATTTGGGGCTCTGGTGGTTGCGGGACCCCGAATTACATCTCCATCCGAGTTGTGACAACTCGGAGGGGGAATAGCATTTAAAGAGACACTGAAGCAAAAAAAATTAATTGGCTGTGTAGTACAAATAATTACTAAATCATAAGTTGCAAATAAAATATTCTAATATTTTTATTTTCAGTTATTGTATATAGCTTTTTTATAACATTGCATAATTCTCTAATATTTGAAGTTTACACACTACACACGCATTCTAAATGATTTTACAGAGCAGGCTAGTGAACTTTTGAGCTTTCCTCCACAGAAAAAAAACAAAATACAGTGACAAACGCTTGAGATAATAAGCATCAGAAGATAACAACTGCATACCAGTAGATAACAACTGGAGTCTCTTAACTCTTCCTGTATTGGAAACAATATTAGACTCATATCTCTGCTGCTAATGTTTAATCATTATATCATAAGTTTATTTTCACTTCAGATTCCCTTTAACGCCGCTGGGGAGTTTTATGGCAGCAGGGAGAGCCGTCATTCAGCGCCCAACTCACCGAGGCCATGTACATATGTACATCTCTTCCCTCGTACATCCCTCTTTACTGATCTTTATTTTATTTTTTGTGCCTCACTTTCATCTCTTTCCCCTCTCATTCTGACGTTATCATAGTATATTGGTGACTATTTTGGTATAGCTAGTTCTCCAATCTCCGTAGATGGTTGTAGGTACAGATCTCTTCTGTCTCCCATCCCTCAATTTCTAAAAAGCGAGACATATGGGCCATCTTTTCTGATAATTTAGGGGCTGACTGTTTTTCCAGTTCTTTGCTATTGTTCATTTGGCCACTATGGCTGTCGGCACTGCCATATCCTGTGCCATTCAATTCATAAGTTCCGAATACTGCCAAGGTGTCAGAAAAGGGTTGTTTAAAATTAACGTTGAAGTTAAATTTTCTTTATTTTACTCCAGAAATGTTGTATAATTGCCAGCAGATATGGTGTTAGGTACTTGATTCTAGATGACATCTCCAACATAAGTTTTCTCTTTTTTCACCCATTTTTTCTAGTAGGGTGAGTCACCATCTTGTAAGGGATTTATCATTTAAAAGTTGTTAAGTCGTATCCCATGGGGACCAAACATTCTGAAAGATTTTAGTCAGGAAGATCAGGACCTTCGCAGCAGAAATACTACAGTTTTGATGTCACCCTGTTCACTCATCTGGCCTTATGGAAGGTTTTTTCATACGGGGTTAGTTGCTTACTAATTTTACCTTGACAGAGCCAAAAACCAGAGCCCATATTAAAAAAACTGAAAGCATCTTTGTGAATGTGACTCCTCATGTCCTAATAAATCTAGCAGGCTAGATTCAGGTACCAGCTGACATTTTTTAGACCACAACGGATCAAGTCCTGACTGAAAATTGGAATTGTTGCAGAGTGAGTTTAGTAGGGATAGTGCCCTTTTTTTGGCCTATAGTCCAACCAGCTCCTAGAGGGTTCTAATAGAAGTGGATAACAAAGGGAGGGTGACAGAGGACAGCAAATTAAGTATCATTTGTGGGTGCCTATCAACCTCTATCAGTTTTTTTTCTTTCATAAATTGCCCTGAATTTCTTGGGGTTACAGATTTTTAGTTCTAATATTCTTTGCGGGTGGAAACATTGATAATAAGTGAAGATATTTGTCACCCCCTATCCACACAGTTTTTATGATGACATATAGGAGGTAAATATATCCTACGAGGAGAGTGGAAAAGGACTACATTTGGCAGACTTTTGTTACAGCATGTTTTTGATGACACCTCTGGCATTTTGATGATTTGAAAGTACAATGTACAAAGAGAGCTATGCTCACCCTGGTGGGACTTACCGTAAATAAGGGAGAAATCAGGTGCTGAGGGATATGGTCAATTTACATGCAAACAATCATTAACTTCTTTACATTCAAAACCACCCACAACAAGCTGTAAAAATAACATCAATAGGGAACAGTTCTTAGGAGGAAAGGGGGTAGCTATGATTACGATTATCCATTTTGACAACTCTGAATATGACTTTTAGTGTTTCAGCTTGTTCTGATAGTTCAATTTCCCATCTCTGAAGTACTGTATTTTTCGGACCATAAGATGCACTTTTTCTCCACCAAAAGTGTGGTGGGGGGAAATTCAGTGTTATGGTATGAATACTACATATTCGGCCCAGTGCCACTGACTCTTCAGTCAACAGCATGGTGGAGCCTGAGCTTGGTGGAGAGAACAGTGTGAGCTGCGTCTGCAAGCCCAGTTTACCTGCTCATGTGTGGGTTGTGATATAGCAGGGGGCTTCCCGGTGTGGCGCTGGATTGAGGCAACCAGTGAGGCAGCCAGTGCGGGAGGTACTGTTCTGTCTGGTGCAGCTGATGTGCACAGAGGAGCTGCTGAGCCACGCACTGTCATGCTGCTGCTCCCTCCCTTCCTCACACAGACAATGCTTATAACCTCCACCAGACTGCGGGAAGTGCGGAGCAGCCTGGAGCTTTGCCTCTTTCCTGTCAGCGGCCGCAATTCATCCAGAGCACCTTGGCCTGTTGCAGGCTAAACGTAGTTCCTGTATGTGATAGAAGTCATCAGCTGGCTGGCACTGGCAGCACTGCCAATCATGGCCCTGCTGTGCTATTACATGATATGATGGTCTTGAGGGCGCGACCAAGGCTCCGTCATTGGGGCCAATCACTGCACTTACAGAAAATCAGAATCAGAAAATCAGAACCAGCGGAATGAAAAAATGTACTTGCTCACGTATCAAACAGCCTTGTAAAACAAAAACAAAGATAATCGAGAGCCCATATTAGTGTATTATGTTAGACCCAGATAAATGTAGTAAACAAAAAAATGGGTACTCACAAAGGTGGGTTACCACGAAGGCAACCACTGTAATGACAGGTGGGGAGATATGACCCGACCCCACTCCAGTTAAAAGTCGCTTTCTTTGGACAGGAAAAGATGGGTCGATTTTGCTGGCTCACACTCAGATAACATTTGCTCCTGTTATAGCCTGAGGACCATGAAACGTGTTGCAAAATTTGGAGTTATGAATAAATGTTTTTGCTGATAATTGACTGTATCGAGCCAACTTGGGGAGGTAAGTCCACCACTGCCTCCCTTTTTAAACAGATTTTAAGCTTTTTACTCTGCTTCTGGCTCCTCTGTTCATATATTTATCACACGTATCAAACAGAGCCTTGAGTGTTTAAAAGTGAGCATGCATAAACTAGGAGATACGTGCAGTATTCAAGCCTATTTTCCCAATTTAATGTGCAAAATCAGTTATGAGTCTGAAGATGCCACAGGAGACTTGGAAATGTCAGTAAGACACAAAACTCCGTCATAACGATGTCACACAAGATACCCCGCATAAATCCTGGCATTGTACAGGCAAATGTGAAGCAAGGTGGTGCTATGGCAACCAAGACAGAAGCCTTTAATTGCTTTAACAACTTCCTCGGGCTCTGCTGCAGGGATTCGATTTGCTAAGTAGGAAATGACGGCTGTCAGAGCCCCTGTGCGACATGCAGCCCGAGAGCTCAATGAATTCTGAATCTGTTTATAATGATTAATCGTCTATCAAGAGACACCAGTATTGGGCTTACATTCATGGCCGCCATTTATAGCTCATTAGAGTCTCCTCTACAGGTCAATAGTTCAGGAACAAGTGTCCTCGGCATATAGTACTGTATTTACATATTGTCTCCTTGCGTGGTCCACATCGATACCTCATTTAAAAAACAGAGATCAGAGATTGCCGTAGTTACTGCCTTTTAACGATCCATGGATTTCAGATGGGGACAGAACATCGACTTTCACTGTAGGCTGCTAAGGTTGCAGCCGGGTCTGTGATCTCCTATAGCACTGCAGGGAATACAAAACAGGCTTGTAGATACAATGCTAGTTGTTTTAACATATACTGGCGACTCTGTAAGGGTTCAGAAGAAACAAAGCTGGTATTAAGGTAGCCATACACTGGTCGATTTGCCATCAGATTCGACCAACAGATAGATCCCTCTCTGATCGAATCTGATCAGAGAGGGATCGTATGGCTGCCTTTACTGCAAACAGATTGTTAAATGATTTCAGCATGAAACCGTTCACAATCTGTGGTGGTGATAGTGGTGGTGGCGCTGCCGCCGTTCCCCCCTCCCCCCCGCATACATTACCTGCTCCGCCGGCGCGACTCCCCAGGTCTCCGCTGTCTTCTTCTCCGCTCTGGTTTGGTCTCCGGGTCCGGCATGCTTCACTTCTTCCTGTCTGGGGGAAGTTTAAACAGTAGAACGCCCTCTACTGTTTAAACTTCCTGCCGGGACAGGAAGTTCAGTGAAGCCAGCCGGAGACCAGACCAGAGCGGAGAAGACAGCGGAGACCTGGGGAGTCGCGCCGGTGGAGCAGGTAATGTATTGCTGCTGTATTGCGTCGGTCGTCGGGCACTCGAACGCCGCTAGCGACGCGCTTCCTACCTGCGGGCGATCGACGGTAATTTCCTGCATTGAGCGATTGATGGGATCGATCTATTTCGGGACGAAATAGATTGAAATTTAGCGTGTAGCGTGGACGATGTGACAGCAGATTCGATCCCAGTGATCGAATCTGCTGTCGATCGGCGTGGAATCAGCCTAGTGTATGGCCAGCTTTAAAGGGAACCTTAACTGGTGGGGAAAAAAAATTCACTTACCTGGGGGCTTTCCCAAGCCTCCTGCAGCTGTCCTGTGCCTGCGCCGGTCCTTCGGTGCCCTCCGGTCTCCCTCCGCGGCTAAGTTTCGTTTTCGGACGACTGCCAGTCGTCCTCGGGCAAAGCGTCCTCTTCTTCCGCATTCCCCGTCGTAAAGAGCCGTAAAGCGCATCCGCATGACGCAAAACGCGTCATGCGGACGTGCTTTATGGCTCTTTACGACGGGGAATGCGGAAGAAGAGGACGCTTTGCCCGAGGACGACTGGCAGTCGTCAGAAAACGAAACTTGGCCGCGGAGGGAGAACGGAGGGCACCGAAGGACCGGCGCGGGCACAGGACGGCTGCAGGAGGCTCGGGAAAGCCCCCAGGTAAGTGAATTTTTTTCCCCCACCAGTTAAGGTTCCCTTTAAAGTTACATACTGTACATTATTGCTACATTCAAGGATCAGTTGGATGGTAGAAGAGTGACAAGTGACAAGCACTGCTAAGGCTGCATAATATACATCTTTACCCGGAGTGTCTTTTACACTAACCTAAAAAGAAACATTAGCGAAAAGAGGGAAATAAATAAATCAATACATAGCAAAGTGAGAAGTTACAAAATAGAAGAGAGATCAAGAAATAATTCATATTCACCATGTGATTTGTTCATGTTGTTCGATCCACAAGGAGCCTGCGTGTCTGTCATGATCGCTGCTGCAGCAGGTATTGCTGGAAGTAGTAGTGCTGCAGCTCAGGCAGTTCTGATCTCTTTCCATGTAAGCTGCATAGCTTTGTCTGCCTTTCCCTGCTGTCAGCTTGTGACTGATTATCATTCACCTGTGTGGGAATCTGCATGTCTGCTCCCATTGGATGACCTCAGTATAAAGATCTGCTTCCTGCAGGACTCCTCGGGTTTTCATAGCTTCAGTTTAAGCCTGCCTTGCTGTCGCTTCAGCCCCAGATCGTGTTTCTTGTTCTAAAGATACTTTGCTGGTCTTTGCATCATATATTGGTTCATTGCCAATATATATGCATACCAGCACGTTTATTGTTTTCCTTGTATTCGTGTTACGTGGATACATCAGTGTCGCTGATGTATACGTACACGAACTGTTTATATCCTGTGTGCAGTTAGTCAGCTTTCCAGCACGTTTTGGTAGGTTGCGCGTATCGTGATCACCCGTGCTGAGTTAGTTACCCTGCTCCTGGTTCTGTTTGTGGATTGCGTTCATCTCTGCGAAGAGATAACGAATCCTTCTGAATCCTGTTCTGTTACTGTTTGTGGATTGCGTTCATCTCTGCGAAGAGATAACGAATCCTTCTGAATCCTGTTCTGTTACCGTTTGTGGATTGCGTTCATCTCTGCGAAGAGATAGCGAATCCTTCTGAGTCCTGTTCCCTGTATTACTCCAGGCCTAGTCAATGTTCCTGCTTATGTCATATATCGGTTCATTGCCGATATATACATTTGTTAGTCAGACGTTACAAATAGTTTCATTGATAGCTGTAATTGTAATACGCTAGGAAAACATACTTATTGTATATTTGTCTGTGTTACGTTCATCTATCTTGATCCTGCTATTTCCTGACTATCCTGTCCTGTCTTTGTGAGGCACGCCATCGCTGCAACGCATTGGCTGCCTCATTCCAGTCTGTCTTGTTGTGGACGCTTGCTGGCACTAAGTAGCGGCTAGCTAGCAAGCGTTCATTCTGTCTACCTGTCCTGATCTCCTCAGTTCTGGTTTATGCGCTCAGCGCTACTTTGCGCTGAAACGTTATAGCGAAAGTATTGTTTGTGGCTGACGGATCTGCACCGGCTCTGTGCGCCACAATCTTCTATTGTAGTCAGTCCTCCCCTCCACTATACTAGGGATAGCCTGTTTCCTTGTGCTAGTGTGTGTACCTCCTCCACGTCAGCTCATGCGTTGCATGCTGACTGTGGAGAATACACCACCAAGCCTTACAGTGTCATCATCTTTACTACTGGCAGACAAGAAAAAACTAGATGGCACCAACTGCCATTATTTATAACCACACCCACTAACATTGCAATAGATGAAAAGGTTATTTTTATAGATATACATATGCACAGAAGGAGATACTGGTTGCTTGGCAGTTGGAAACAGGTGTTATTTCCCACAATGCAACAAGGTACACAGACAGGAAACTGTCAGGACCTAGGTCCTGACATCACATGGTGGGAGGGGATTCACCACAATATCAGCCATACAGATCCCCCGATGATATATTCAAGAAAACATAAAGATTTCTCATCGGAAAGGGGGTATAAGCTACTGATTGGGATGAATTTCAATCCTTGGTTACAGTTCATCTTAATACAGGATTGCTTTAAGCAATAACATTTCACATTTTCAACAGCTGCTTAAATGTTATTGCAGTGAAAGATGGGTCCTTCTTCCATTATTAAAGCTACTTTCGCTCTCTGCATTTTGCAATGTAGTAGAGAAACACACTAGCTTTATTGCCCAAGTTAATAACCGATTACTCTGTCATTTAGAGTTTATGAGCATATTCTAAATGCAATATTGATGTTTAATACTTGCAGAGCTATAGGCAAATACTGTTAAATGCTGTTACATAAATGTTCATATTAAAAAGGGATAATGGATGCAAAAATATAAGTAAAAAAATAATAAAAATTCAAGTGTTGGGATCAGTTTCTGGCCAGTTCACACTGTCCATATTACTGAAGAAATGACAGTAAACTGATCCTACTATTTCCAGCTGAACTGGACAATGGATTTGAAATGAAGCTTTGTCCAATTGTTTATGAAGTTAGACTTTAGATAGCCTAGCCACATACGTTACAATTTTAGTTTTTTCAATTTGATGAACACAATCTAATTTTGAAGTTGATTGAAAGTTGTTTGAGGTAAGTTTCATAAAAATAGATTATACATGACAAAAAGTTGGTTGGATTGACGAGTATTTCACTCAACAATCAACTTTCGATCTTTTTGATTTTTAATATGAATATTTTTTTTTAATGTGGAGTTTTAAAATGTACCATCTCTGTACATCTATCAATCTCTCATGACATCATCATTCTCTCTCTGTTTAGCAATACAGTTACCATATGTTTTGGACCATAAAACATACTTTTTTTGAGTACATAAAAAAGTACACCTGGAAATTTGGCACCCAAAAAAGCCAGTTAGCTGCAATGTTTAGGTTAATACAAGTACTTACTGTATTTTTCAGAGTATACGACGCTCCTGACCATAAGATGCACCTAGGTTTAGAGGACAAAAACCAGGGGGGGAAATATATACTAAATCTGCACTACAGACACACCAGGTTTAGTAAGAAATTTCTCCCCTGATTTTTATACTTTAACCCTATTTGCATCTTATGGTCAGGAGCATCTTGTGGTGCAAAAAAAAAAAACCGGTACCACTGAACACCAGATTACTTCTTAAAGTAAATGTAAAGGTAAAAAAAAGTTAGATACTTACCTATGGACAGGGAAGGCTCTGGCTCCTGTAGAGCCTTCCCTGTCTTCTCTTTCTCCCCTCATTCCAGTGTTGTCACTCCCGTTATGTGTACTCAACCAATTGGTCGCATACATGTCTGTGAGCCCTTGGGAGGCTTCAGAAGCACTCATGTCCCCAAGTGCTTCCAAAGACAGGCAGTTCCGTACTGCACATGCGTGAGCGCAATTGTGTGTGCACCTGTGCTTGTGCATTACGGAGCCACCCATCTTCAGAAGCACTCAGGGACACAGGTGTTTCCAAGGCCTCCCGAGGTGGCAAATCAAATGGGGGTAACAGTGCTGGAATGAGGAGTACAAGAAGTACCCTCTATAGGACCCAGAGCCTTCCCTCTCCATAGGTAAGTATCAAACTTTTTTTTTAGTCTTTACATTTAGACCATTTAGACTCTATTTACCACACTTTTTTTTCCTGCAACCACTCATTAATTTCTGTTTATTAATTAAAATAAATAAATCAAGTACAATACAGTTAATTTGTATTATAATTCTACCGAACAATTACTTTTCCATATACTGTCCCCGCGCCTTCCGGAGTCACTAAGCTGCTCTTCTTAGCCAACTATCACCATCTCTAGTCATGTGATATTGGCTACACTACAGGATCAAAGGTCTGGCGATAGTTGGCCTATGGTAGCAGCTCAGTGAGACAGGCATGGGCGGGCACAATCTGTGGCCTAAGTCTTACTCCATAAACAGTGTTTTAAATGGGGTTACTTTAATTCTGTGGCTCCAGGAGTCTTAAGAAACTTTCAGTCAGCTGTCCCCTGCAAAAGTTTTGCCGACAGAAACCAAAGTACTCATATTTATACACCTGTGGTTATGGACAGACAAGGGCATGAGGGAAGGGGAGTGGCTAGACATCATCTATAAACTCTTTTACCCGACAGAGGTAGTTAAAAACAGCCATCTTTGCATATATTCTGAGTGATCATCTCCTTCAGATACCTACAAAAACATAAATAACTCCCAATAAATCTCAATACTGTACCTTATTATTTCACAGTATAAATAGGATTCACACATATCACTTGTCAATCAAGGGTGAACAATTAACACTTTACCACAGGTGTGATTTTTTTCAGTTGCATTGCTGCCCATCTCAGATCCATCATCCACCATTGTAATTGCTACATCCTATGTAATGGAATGTGACCATCCATGTTCTATGTGTGGAAGTGTATTTAGTTGTCACATGCAAAGCTCTGTTGTTTGCATTCATCCACAGTTCCAGAGACCTTAAAGAGAACCTGTACTGAGTAAAAATATTTAAAATAAACACAAGAGGTAACTTCAAATGAACATTACATAGTTACCTTGCCATCAGTGCCTCTCAGAAGCTCACCATTTTCTTCTGACAATAATCCCTTGCAGTTCTGACAATATTTTGTCAGAACTGAAGTGTATCAGTTGCTGTAAGTTAAATATCAGTTGCTGTCAGTTATAGCTGAGAGGAAAACTGATGTACCAGGTAATGTCCATGTTTCCCTATGGCTCAAGTGGGCGATGTTACAGTTTAACTGTGTGCTGACCAGAAAGCTGTTATGGGTAATGGCCATTTTCAAAATGGAGGACAGAAAATTCCCTTGATCACAGTGAACAAATAGGACGCGGGACAGGAGAAAGACACTGAGGAGTAGACTACATAGGAGGTAAGTATGACTTGTGTATGCTTATTTTCAATTTTAATTTTCAGTTCAGGTTTTCTTTAAAGATAAACAGTAAGGGAAAAAACCCTTATCGGGGATACTTACCTTAGGAGGGGAAGCCTCTGCCTCCTAATGGGGCTTCCCCTGTCCTCTTAAGCCTCAGTGATGCAGCGGTGGCTCCCCCGAAACTACAGCTGACAAGGATGTTGGCTGTGGCAATATTTACCTTACCCGGCTCCAGTGCAAGCCCAGTAGCGGCTTTCCAATCGGGCTCAGGCAGAAGAAGCCAAGTCCGATCAGCTCTACTAATGCGGACCTGATGGGGTTTGGCTATTTCTGCCTGAGCCCAATCGGAAAGCTGTTACTGCGCCTGAGCTGGATCGCAGTATAGGTAAATATTTACCTCAACGGTATTTGGTGGCTCCCATCACTTGATCGCCAAGGCTTAGGTAGATGGGGAAGCCTTATTAGGATCCAGAGGCTTCCCCTTCCTGAGGTAAGTATCCCCCTAGAGGGTTTTTTTTCCCTTACAGATTTATTAAAGGGCCATGATTGCAAAACATTTTAATATTCAAAATGCATATGTGTGCATATGTATAAAATGCACTATAAATTATTTTTTCCCTATGTCGCTGTCACTTACTGTACAATGGACTGTAAAAATCTGACAGATCTGACAGGTTCTTGACTAGTCCATTTACGCGTGTGGGATTCTCAGGGTTTTCCTAATTTTTAAAAAAACAGTTCTACTACCAAAGTGAGTAGAGAGGCTGGCCAGCATCTTTGTACAGATAATTTCCATAGGAAATACTGGGGATCCTCCATGAGGAGATGGACTAGTCAGAGCTGTCAGATTTTTCCTGCCTACTGTAATAAACAGCAACACGAGAAAGTAATTTATAGTGAATTTTATTCTGGGTGAAATATAGTTCTTATAAGTATGTGTACACGTTTTTTCCATTTTTTTTTTTTGATAGTGGTCTTTTAACTGCTTTAAATTCCAGGAATGTAAATTCTATGTCCTAATTAGTGCTGCTGTAGGTTTCAGGATGTAGATTATACATCCTGCTTTAAAAACTGCCTCCCGCTCATGGTGCACACTTGGGCACGTGATCACACACGTGCACATGCACGATCCTGTGCTAAAAGTGAAAGATTAATGCTAGCAATAGCAACAATCATTCATAAAGTTAGGCCAAAAAAAAGTTTTACAAGTAAAAAAATAAAAAAAAATTAAAGTGACATGGCCCCAATAAAATAAAAAGTGTTTTTATTTTTTTATTTTTATCCCCAGTAAAGTTTTAATCCCAGCCTAGCCTATTATCCCATTGTCAACCCCTGTTGTCAACCTGGTTATAAACTTTTAATGACTGCCGCCTGTAGTGAACAAATGCGATCACTAGGGCAAAGGTTTCGGGCCCCAATGCTCTACAGATGTATTGCTCTGCCATTGCTTAGCATTGCATCTGTACAGCAGTATGGCTCCCCAAGCTGTCACCTTAGTAAACACATCCAATCACTACAGATGCACAGGCTGGGAATAACGGTCCGCCACATGCTCAGCTAGTAATAACATTTGGCATAAGGGGTATCATTTTAGCCGGGAAGGGCCAAATAATTCATTTTTACGTGTTTTATAACTATGGCGATAGTCACGTGAAAATTAGGAGGGGTGAAAAACGAAAAAAAATGTGTATGTTCTGAATTTATGCCCAATTTTTCTCCATAAAATGACTATAAAAAAGTTCAGGGAAAAAAATATTACCCAAAGAAAACCTAGTTTGTACTCAACCCCCCCCCCCCCCCCCCAATATGTATATGTATATATCACTAAGATGGTATGTGACACAGCTAAAGTGTAAAAAATGTCAGGAACTTTAAGGCCCCGTTCACACTTAAAACTGCAAAACGCCGGCGATTATCACTAGTGTTTTGCGGGAGTGATTTTTCCACGATTAGCGCGGAAAAATCACTAGACACTGCATCGGTTGGGACCGATCGCGATTAGTAGTGCTATGCATGCTAATTGCGATCGCGAATCGCCGGCAAACCGCTGCATGTGAGAACACTGCCATAGTGTTACATGTGCTAGTGGTTTTTAAAAACCGCTAGCGGTTTGCCTTGAGTGGGAATCGCGTGATTCCCACTCAAGTGAGAATGGACCCTGAGAGGTAATAAACGTGGATCCTGAAGTGGTTAAACATCCAGCAATAAGTCACAGGCGATTAGCAGTGATTCTCTGGCAATCCAGTATTATGACAGAAAATCAATTGTTAAGTACGAGGTGCACTGAGAATTGTGGAGCATCACCTCAGTCAGTCATGACCCTTCCTGTCCCCATTATAAAGCTACATGTGAATTCAGGATTCTTTCAGCTCCTCTTACTTCAAAGAGAACCTTCAGCAAAGCGTAATCTCTTCTTGCTGTGCAACTCTTTCATCGTAGTGTGATCAAAAGTTCTATGAGTTAATTAGATAAACTAATTGAATTGAAAGAGCTGAGTCCTGTACAATACAGAGTTGAGTCCTGTATAATACAGTGTTTGTTTCACAAGAATAAAAATGTCTTATATTAATTTTTGCTCCAAAAGATATGCTAGTTCTTATTTTCAAGGGATGTCTCATATTTCCATCAGGAAGTGTCTCTTCCTGTTCCTTTGAACAGTGCTGTTCCTGTGCTGCTGCCTTCCCCCACTGTGACACCTCTTCCTCTGCTGGATCTGAAAGTATGCTACTGTACTGATCAGGCACCTGCCCTGTCATCCCTGCACATAGCGGATAACCTTGCTGTCTGTTGGGATGACTGGACCAGTATCTGATCAGCACTGCACTGCTGTGTCCCCGCTTGCTGGCCAGTGGCCACCTCTTATGCACAATGTACTGATCAGGCACCTGCCCTGTCATCCCCGCATACAGCTGATAACCTTGCTGTCTGCCGGGATGATAGGACCAGTGCCCGACCAGCACTGCACTGCTGTGTCCCCATTTGTTGGCCGCCTCTTTCTCCTCTTTAACTTCTGCTAGGGCTTATGTTTGGGGAGCTTTTATTTCAATCATTCCTGAAATTCCAGCTGGGACTTATTTTTGGGGAAACGGTAATTCCATGGAGAACTTCAGTGACCACTGACACTAGTATTAGGTGCTCTATCTATCTATCTATCTATCTATCTATCTATCTATCTATCTATCTATCTATCTATCTATCTATCTATCTATCCATCCATCCATCCACCCATCCATCATCCATTCACCCATCATCCATCCATTAACCCATCATCCATAGCTTGAGCTGATAATAAAATAGGGCATTAGATCTGTGGCAAAATTCTCAAGAACCAGCCGGACAGCTGCTGGTGGCTCATTTAGCCGATGTTAAAAGCTTTCCTGCTATGGAAAAGTATTTGGCTTTAGGTCCCAGCATTTCATTGTCGCTTTGCATGTTGAGCTACAAGGAACCATGAATGCAGCTGACACTAGACGCTACATGCTGAGTCTCGGAAAACTCAATTGACCGCAGTGTGAACCTCAATTAATGGTAAATTGAGATGAACGCTGCCATTCATCTCAATGTGGGATGCATTGGATCATTGGGGGTAAAAACTATGCACAGCCACCGGTAGTCACCCATTTGAACTTAGGCAAAAATGAAAGGCTATTACTCCCAAACCCCCCAAAAAAACAAAATGCTGCTCAGAGCCCTTGGGAATGGGATATGCGCATTATAGGATGTGCTATACCATCAGACATTGCATATAAAGCAACATTTCTACATTTATGCTGCCACATTTCCATGCATTCCACCTGGCTGCTTAATTCACTGCAACTGAATGAGGTCAGCATCGCAGTGCCTAGTGCAGCCACAGGCATATAATGTGAGTGGGCTCACACACACGTATAGCAGTAGCAGGGGCCAGGGGGTATTTATGGGCCTGGTGCATCAGTATAAGGTGGAGCTACATCTGATAGCCTGAAGCCAATGACTGCCACAAAATCACGGAACTGGTTAATGCTAAGTAGACCCGTTAGCAAGATAGCAGCCTTAAAGAAAACCTATACTGAAAATTAAAAGTCAAAATAAGCATACACAAGTCATACTTGCCTCCTGTGTAGTCTACTCCTCAATCTATTTTTCCTCTCCTGCGTCCTGTTTGTCCACTGTGATCAATGGAATTCTCCATCCTCCATTTTGAAAATGGCTATTACCCCATAACAGCTTCCTGGTCAGCACACAGTTAAACTGTAACATCGCCCACTTGAGCCATAGGGAAACATGGACACATCAGTTCTCATCTCAGCTGTAACTGACAGCAACTGATATATAACTGGCAGCAACTGATATATTTCAGTTCTGACAAAATGTTGTCAGAACTGGAAGGGATCACTGTAAGAAGAAAATGGTGAGCTTCTGAGAGGAACTGATGGCAAGGTAACTATGTAATGTTCATTTGAAGTTATCTCATGTGTTTATTTTAAATAATTTTACTCAGTACAGGTTCTCTTTAAGCTTGATCCAAATCCTGTACCTTATTTGAATCTTTTAACTAATGAACCCCTATACTAGCCTTTCACCGACCTGTAATATTAATCAGTGAAGTACCATTTACTTATTCTTTTCACCTAAGCTATTACTAAGCCTTACCAGTACTTCTGATTAATGAGACCATCCCAATCCTCATCTAATCGCAAAGGAGCAATGTTTGCCTATAGAGCCATCCATGTGCTATGTGTATAAGGGTAATTAGTTGTCACATGCAAAGCTTTGTTTGCATTATGGATACTGGCCAGTCAGTATTTTGCGCTCCTTGCTGGCAGAAGGGCAGGATCCAGCAGTGGCTGTTGGCAGATGGGCAGGATCCAGCAGTGGCTGTTGGCAGATGGGCAGGATCCAGCAGTGGCTGTTGGCAGATGGGCAGGATCCAGCAGTGGCTGTTGGCAGATGGGCAGGATCCAGCAGTGGCTGTAGGCAGATGGGCAGGATCCAGCAGTGGCTGTTGGCAGATGGGCAGGATCCAGCAGTGGCTGTTGGCAGATGGGCAGGATCCAGCAGTGGCTGTTGGCAGATGGGCAGGATCCAGCAGTGACTGTTGGCAGATGGGCAGGATCCAGCAGTGGCTGTTGGCAGATGGACAGGATCCAGCAGTGGCTGTTGGCAGATGGGAAGGATCCAGCAGTGGCTGTTGGCAAATGGGCAGGATCCAGCAGTGGCTGTTGGCAGATGGGCAAGATCCAGCAGTGGCTGTTGGCAGATGGGCAGGATACAGCAGTGGCTGTTGGCAGATGGGCAGGATCCAGCAGTGGCTGTTGGCAGATGGGCAGGATCCAGCAGTGGCTGTTGGCAGAAGGGCAGGATCCAGCAGTGGCTGTTGGCAGATGGGCAGGATCCAGCAGTGGCTGTTGGCAGAAGGGCAGGATCCAGCAGTGGCTGTTGGCAGATGGGCAGGATCCAGCAGTGGCTGTTGGCAGATGGGCAGGATCCAGCAGTGGCTGTTGGCAGATGGGCAGGATCCAGCAGTGGCTGTTGGCAGATGGGCAGGATCCAGCAGTGGCTGTTGGCAGAAGGGCAGGATCCAGCAGTGGCTGTTGGCAGATGGGCAGGATCCAGCAGTGGCTGTTGGCAGATGGGCAGGATCCAGCAGTGGCTGTTGGCAGATGGGCAGGATCCAGCAGTGGCTGGATAGTGTACTGGTTAAGGGCTCTGCCTCTGACACAGAAGACCAGTAACTAAACTCTTCCTGTTTAGTAAGCCAGCACCTGTTCAGTGAGGAGACCTGGGTAAAACTCCCTATTCCCTAACAATGCTACAGCCTATAGAGTGCCCCCTAGTGGCTGCAGCTCTGGTGCTTTGAGTCCACTAGGAGAAAAGCACAATATAAATGTTCTGTGTCTTGTCTTCCTGTGCTAGTTGACATACTTTTTAGGTAAGACCTGTAAAGGTTTGTGTATTATTGAAGCTTCCTGCACAGTGTGTAAATACAGAAGTTTATACATCCATAACCACTGCTTTACAGCTTGTCTATAACTTGGCAAATCCACAGAGCCATATAATACAGCTTGCAGACAGTTGTTAGATGCTCTATTGGCCTTATCAAGATTGATATGGATTGATGTGACATTTTTCCAATATAATTTTAAACACACAGTTTTTCCATGATTGCATTTCTATGAAAAGCAATTATAAAAAGTTGAGAATGAACTAGATAAAGACTCCTGCCCTGGCTCATTGTGATAAAATATGTCCATAAGTTCCACATTTGCTTAAAGTATGGAAAATGTTCAGAATGCGGCTTTCCCATCTTATGATTATATTATCCATTTTGTTTCAACTTTGTTTATTGAAGATAATAAGTAAAACCATTGAAGCAGATCTTCAACTGATGGTTTCTTCTAACTGACCAATAAATCATTTTACCCATCATAAGACAGTATATTTTCCATTTTGTAGCTGAAACCAAAGAGTAAGATAAGCTTGTTTAGATCCTTATTTCCCTAGATTATGGCATTGAGGGTTTGTCAGGTCCAGACAGGGCTGGTTCTCCCATGAAGCAAGGTGAAATATTTGCATCATGTGCAGAGATTACAGGGGCAGCATGTTTGTACTGTATGTACCTTCCTGAGAAGGAATGGAGTGACTGAGGGTGAGCAGTTTGACACAGACTCACAGCCAGCCAGTGTGCTATTGTGTGAAACTGCAGCATGTCATGTGAGAACATTAAATGAAGCAGAGTAAATTGTCGGGTGTTGTGTGATCATTCCAAATGGGGGGTGGGGGGCATCCTCACAAGTTTGCCTCAGGCAGCAAAAAGTCTTGAACCTGGGCTTAGAGCAGGGGCGGCTTTAGGGGGGAGCTTGCCAGGGTTGGAGCATGCCCACGTTGTTCATAGCCCTAGCAAAGCACCTCCATAAATTCTAATTGAATGACTCTAATCCCTGCCATATGCATGGTAACTAGGCATTACTTTTTATTAAAATAGAGGAGCTTCATCCAAAGGTTTGCTGGGAAGTCCATTGTCTTATAACACAGCTACTTATTTGATGCTTATTTTTGCCTGCCTATGACTAACCGTGCGCACTTTCCAGTGGAAGGTTATGCCCACTTTTTGCTGCGTGCACTGAATGTATCTATTCTGCCTCAACAGCGGATCCAGCACCTGCATAGTACCCTCACTAAGGCCCCCTTTACACTTAATCATTTGCTTTTGGTTATAACTGAAAGAAAACTGATTTTCAAAGTAATGCCCATGTTTTCCTATGGCTCAATTCCCACTATACACTTTTAACGGATACCTTTTTTTTCAATGCACTGCTATGGAAAAAATGCGTACCAATGCATACTAATGCATACCAATGCACACAAATGCATACCAACGCATTAAGTGTAAAAGGGCCCTAAACATTCCTGGAGCCCCCCTAGTCCAAAGGGATGTTGGAATGCTGCACTTATTTGAATCTTCTTCCAGAAACACGTTCTTGTACTTTGGGGCCTCACCTACAGTGAAACACATATCCAATTCTTTAAAATTAGAAAAAAATCTTCTCTTTCTGCTTTTTTTTTTTTTTGATACCTTTACATGTGTAAAGTATTACCGTATCTTATTTGTCTTATCTGCAGTGTCTTTATGGAATATTATGTGTGGCTATCACAACTTACCCAGACAGTGGGGTTCCAGTTGCAGGGTGTGTTCCAGTCCATTCACCGCTCAAACTCCTGGTTTGTTGTGTAGCTCGTGTACTCATGAGGGCCCCCCAAAAATTGTTAGGTTTACCCTCCTTATGCAATAAAGGGATTGGATATTGTTATTGACGCTTGGTGTGCAGACTGTTTCTATACTATTAAAGTTAATACAAATTTGACACAAAGCAGAGCAGTCCCGGAGTAGTAATGCAGCTAGAGAAAAACATAAAGTCCAAAACTCAGTGCATAAATGCTAAAACACTTGTACACCTTCCATGCACAAAATCACAAAAGGGTGGGCACTGCCCAATGTAATATACAGCTCTTTTATTCCATGAAGTGTTTTGGCTGCAGTGACAGACCGCTGTTTTCGGATATACTCCCTTTCTCAAACTGCACAAAGGCACAAACTTACTCAAATGGCTTGTGCAGTTTGAGAAAGGGTGAATATCCCAAAACAGCGGTCTGTCACTGTGGCCGAAACACTTAATGGAATAAAAGAGCTTTATAGTACATTGGGCGGTGCCGACCCTTTTTTGATTTTGTGCGTTGTGGCACCCCAGGAGTCACTGGGGTTTGCATCTTGGTACGCCATTATTTTGCTTTTGCCATTCGGTGCTCCCCTCCATTCGATTTTTGTTACACCTTCCGTGATCTAAATTTGCTTACCAAATGTGAACAGACCCAAATCAGGAGCGCATCATTTCCCTCAGGGGTATAGGCTCAGATCCACTTCTCCCCAAGACTCAGATTGATCTCCAATGCAGCAGCATGGAGGAAGGAGAGGGGAGGGGGGGGGGGGGGGGCAGGGGGCAGATCAAAAAATTACACAAATCTAAGTGCAGTACCTTTTAATTTTAATGTTCTAAAAAATCAAATACAAAAAGTGCTACATGATCAATATACACATAAAATTATTAAAAAAGTAGTAGTCACTAACATAGAGTGCCCTTTTGACAGGGACCCTATAATGTTAACCCGTATCAGTAGAGTCACAGGCTTCAGCGTCATCACCTCTTCACACTACCTGTTTTGCAAATTAGCTTCATCAGGGGTACGAGTTGTTTTGGAGTTTATGCTCTGAGTTTTGGACTTTATGTTTCTATACTATTAATGTTACTACTGGTCGAATCCAGGATTATACAATCAGAGGTGTGCAGCTATCCACCAACTATACTATTGCGTGCCTAGGACTTGGTCGCTTTGGTTAGACACTAGGTGTAGTCCTGTAGCTCTAGTGAGAGATTAGTACTTCTGCTACAAAGCCATATCATACCTGACTTAAAGAGACACTGAAGCGAAAAAAAAATGATGATATTATGATCTGTATGTGTAGCACAGCTAAGAAATAAAACATTAAGATCAGATACATCAGTGTAATTGTTTTCAGTACAGGAAGAGTTGAGAAACTCCAGTTGTTATCTCTATGCAAACAAGCCATTAAGCTCTCTGACTAAGTTAGTCGTGGAGAGGGCTGTTATCTGACTTTTATTATCTCAACTGTTCCTGGACTATTTACTTTTCCTCTGCTAGAGGAGAGGTCATTACTTCACAGACTGCTCTGAAAGACTCATTTTGAATGCTGAGTGTTGTGTAATCTGCACATATTAGAGAATGATGCAATGTTAGAAAAAAGACTATATACCTGAAAATAAAAGTATGAGAATATTTTCTTTGCTGCTAATCTTCTAGTAATTATTCATAGTACACAACCAATTCACTATATCATATTTTTTTTTCCGCTTCAGTGTCTCTTTAAAGGACTACTGTAGGGGGGTATGGGGAAATAACCTTCTTTGGGGAAGTGGTTAAAGAGAGTCTGAAGCGAGAATGAATCTCGCTTCAGACCTCATAGATAGAAGGGGCATGCGTGCCCCTGCTAAACCGCTGCTATCGCGCCGCTAAACGGGGGTCCCTTCACCCCCAAATCCCCCTCCGTGCAGCGCATCCCCTCTTCCGCATAGAGGCAGGGCTAACCGCCGCAGCCCTTCCTCACGCGCGTCTGTCAGCGCGTATCTCCGCCTCTCCCCCGCCCCTCTCAGTCTTCCTTCATGGAGAGGGGTGGGGAGAGGCGGCGATGCGCCGCTAATTGACGGCGCTGAGAGGCAGGGCTGCAGCCGTTAGCCCTGCCTGAAGAGCAGCAAAATATACGACCAAATTGGTCGGTGATTTTGCAGGGATGGGTTTGGGGGTTAAGGGACCCCCGTTTAGCCGCGGGATAGCGGCGTTTTAGCAGGGGCACACATGCCCCTGCTGAATATAAGCACTGAAGCGAGATTTATTCTCGCTTCAGTGTCTCTTTAAAGGGTACCTTAACTGAAGTTAAAAGCAAGAGTTTCACTTACCTGGGGCTTTGACCAGCCCCCTCTCATTCCCGTCTGCAATACTGTACGCAGGACGCTATTGCGGACAGGAATGCAAGTGAAGCTACACATGGTGAGGCCTAAGCAGGCGCAGTGGCCCGCCGACCCCCAGTCAGTGTAAAACAGAACTTAGCCACGGCGGGAGAACGGAGGATCGTAGAGGAGCAGCGCAGGCACAGGACGGCTGCAGGAGGCTGGTCGGAGCCCCAGGTGAGTGAAACTCTTGCTTTTAACTTCAGTTAAAGGTATACTGTAGGGGGGTCGGGGGAAATTGAGTTGAAGTTACCCGGGGCTTCTAATGGCCCCCCACAGACATCCTGTGCCCGCACAGCCACTCCCCGATGCTCCGGCCCCGCCTCCAGTTCACTTCTGGAATTTCTGACTTTAAAGTCAGAAAACCACTGCGCCTGCATTGGCGTGTCCTCGCTCCCACTGATGGCACCAGGAGCATACTGCGCAGACCAAAGACCATACTGGGCTTGTGCAATACTCTCCTGGTGACATCAGCGGGAGCGAGGATGCAGCTGCGCAGGCGCAGTGGTTTTCAGACTTTAAAGTCTGTAATTCCAGAAGTGAACCGGAGGCGGGGCCGGAGCATTGGTGAGTGGCTCCGTGGGTACAGGATGTCTGCGGTGGGCCATTAGAAGCCCTGGGTAAGTTCAACTCATTTTCCCCCGACCCCCCTACAGTATCCCTTTAAGGTTCCGTTTAAATAACCAGATTTTTTTACTTTTTTGGCTATATGAATTGTTACCTTTTGGCAGTGTAGAAGTAATCTCAGCAAGGAATAGTAGATTTACACTTCAGGTGACGCAAGGATCTGTTATCAACAAAAGACCCGACTGTATGGCCATCTTTCTACTGTAAGCGTAAATCCAACATGAACAGAGCATAGTGAATCATTAGATTTTTGATTACTCTATTAAAAAGCGGACGTAACATGTAAGAATACATAGCAGGTGTTTATGCACCTGATTTCACTGGTCTCTGCAGCAAAATGTATTACTCATCAATGCAAGAGCAGCAAAACATCAGACAGTGAAGGACTCTCTGGATCAAAAAGCTTTTTCTGCAAAAAATAATGAAATTGAATCCCTGTTTGAATGGAAAATATAAATAGCAAATGGAGAGTGTGAGGATGAACAACATTACAGTCAGAATTGTATATTACTGCAATCATCAGCTGGCATGGGAAATGATATATACAAACATAATTTGAATCTACACCGGAATACATGTTCATTCTGTGTTTAATGAGCAGTACGCAGAGATTTCTAATTTAATTTTTCAAGCCATAAAAAAGGATAAAAATAAAACTCCTGCATCTTCTTCTGAGAAGGAAGACGTGTAGATGTTACACGACTCCTTATTACGGCAGGCCAGATGGAAGTGCCACAAACACAAGAATATCATAAATAATCATTCTAACAATCTCATTTCTGCCGCCAATTAAACGGCACCGTTCTAGCACAGTAAAAATAAACATGAAACATGAGGGTGCCCCACAAGCTGCATATCACCATTGATTTCCATAGCTGAAGCTGATTGGGGACCAGTGAGACCCTGACCCTTTAGGTAGCTAGAGAGACCCCCTTTAGGTAGCCAGAGAGCTGCACCCCTGTAGGGAGCCAGAGAGACCCCCCTACCCTGTTGGTAGCCTAGAGACCCCCTTAAGCTAGCCAGAAAACTGCCCCCCCCCCATGTAGGGAGCCAGAGAGATCCTCTGTTAATAGCCAGAGGGACCCCATTTAGAGAGACCCCCGTTGGTAGCCAGGGAGCCGTCCCCCCTCCCTGTAGGGAGCCAGAGAGATGTCCCTGTTGGTAGCCAAAGAAACCCCTTTAGGGATACAGAAAGCTCCCTTGTTAAGTCGCGGGGGGGGGGGGGGGGGGTTGGGGTTGGGGTGCAGCGGCGGGGTGACCTATGCAGCAAGAGGGTTACACTCCACCACACCACTAGGTGGGAGGCGGGACCCAGAATCAGGAAGTCAAATGCGGCATGTGTGGTGCAAGCATGTGCTCCTGCTGCATGCATCCCCCTGCTGTTTCACACTTTGGAGTTGGCAATGACCCGCCCGCCACTAGAAACAGTCCTGCATCTGATCTGCATACTTCTTGAGGTCCCATTAGTCAAGAAGTATTTAAAGCAGAGGAAGAGTGCAACAATAAGGCTTTGTTCTCATCTAAAATCGCTGCCGGACGCGGTTTGCTCTTTTTTTATCGTGATTTTTTTCCCCCAATCCCGCCACTCCACTGCCTGCTACGATTTTATACAAAGAGCTTTGTAAGCACTTTTGCAGAGCGATTCAGTTTTTTCACTTCCTAGCGTCAGTCAGGAAGTGAACTCTTTCACCCGGAAATGAATAAATACAATGTATTTATTCATAACAGCACGAACGCATTCGCCGGATAATCGCTGGATAAAGCGATTTGTGAGCATTTTGTGCATTTACTAACCCTTTCGTTGTAGCAAATTCGCCCCAAAAATGGTACATGCAGCGCTTTGCTTAACGGACGCAACGCTCTGATATGAACTATCCCATAAGGATTCAGTGCACTAGCGATTTCAGGGCGTTTTTAAAAATCGCCAGCGCTCGCAAAAAACACAAAAAGTTGTGGGTGTGAACAAGCCCTAAAGGTTCGTACACACTTTAGATTAAACAGCCTGTCGTCACCTTCCTGGTGATGTGACTTGAAAACTGCTTGGCTGGCTTCTTGGATCAGAACTGGAGGGGTCAGTGTAAGGTAGCTGAGGAACTGGTCACCACTGCAGTCAGTTGAGATCCATTACATTTCATTCCGCTAAACAGAACATTTTTTTTTAGGACGGTGTGAGCCGAGCCTATATTCTGTATTACTGGGGCAGTGTTAGCAACTTGCAATCATCTCTTTCAATTCTAATAGGCAGTGTGTGTTAAGACTATCCACAGTTGCACAGTCTCTTAACTGCTTCTGGACCAGCGCCGTTGAAATCTACGTCCTGCTTGTGGCTGCGCGGCTCTGACAGGACGTAGATTTCAACATAGCCTCTGCCGGTCCCACTGCTCCCGCTGATCACGCTGCTCTGTCCCGCCACAACTCACTTGCACTGCCATCAGTATTGACAGCAGAGCTCTGTGAGCTGGTCAGGAGCCAATTTCATTGGCTCCTGGCCCTGTCATCACTGTGAGCCAATCCCATTTGCTTACAATGATTGACATGGGCAGGAGCCAATGAAAGCAGCTCCTAAATGGCACAGAGCTCTGCTGTCATAGGGATGGCAGAAGAGGGACCTGCGGTGATGGGAGAGCGGCGTGATCAGCGGGAGTGACTGGTTTGTATGGCGGATTGTCAGTAAACGCCGTTTTGCAGCACCAGCAGTCTATGGTCCTTAAGGGGCCAGAGACTGCTGGTACGGAAGTAGTTAATACCCCCACCCACCCCAAGAAAAGGCACATTTTTAAAAATTCAACACCACAGTCTGTTGCCGCTTCAGAGATCAGTATTCACTCAGCAGTATAATGTGAATATATATGTATACATTGAGAGAATTATAGCCCACGTGCATTAAATGCATGGCCTTTGCATGAGGCTCTTTCATAACACACAGCTTAGTAAAATGCATATCAATGTACATAATGTGAGCAACTGTTACCTTCCCAGCGAGGTGTTATTATGGATTGCTTTGTAGGTGGCATTAGTACGATAATTATGTCTTAATTTCGCACCATAATTAGCACTTGAACTTGATTCTGTAACAGCGGTGAAAGTAAAATTCACATGAATGCTGACATGTTTACAAGCATTGCTAACACTGAATCTGAGATCTGAGTTTATATAGTTCACCCTAAAGTGAACACAAACATTTATCAACTAGATCAGTGTTAGTGCTGGAATCATATTGTTATCACACTTTACGGGGGTCAGTTTAAAAATGCATGGGCGGTTCATGGCTCTGTAGGTATTGCAATGGTTAAAATCTCACCCAGGTTTTATTACTGTCTGTGTTTCCACGTAAAGAGACACTGAAGTGTCCTCAAAATCAGCTTTTTATTTCAAAAACCTCTGTAACATTATTGCCCTAACTAAAACGCTGCATCCCCGCGGCTGAAATCTAACTAAATCCCCCCCTAACTCCCCCCTACCTCTCCCCCGCAAAATGCATGACTTTCTTGGTCGTGGATTTTGCTGCTGGAGGAGGCAGAGCTTTAGGCTGCGGCTCTGCCTCCATGCGCATCAATCAGTGCGTATCACCGCGTCTCCCCCGCCCCTCCAGTGAAGGAAGACTGAGAGGGGCGGGGGAGAGGCGGTGATCCGCGCTGATAGACGCGTGGAGAGGCAGAGCCGCAGCTGAAAGCTCTGCCTCTCACGGAAGCGCTCCCCGCAGTGTGCCCCAGGGAGTTTGGGGTGATTTAGTTAGTGTCCAGCCGCTGGGATGCGGCATTTTAGTTAGGGCAGGGATGTTACAGAGGTTTTTGAAATAAAAAGATGATTTTTATGAGACTTCAGAGTTTCTTTAAGAAACTATCTCACTTTCTGTGTTGTTACCAGTATTATTTCTGGGGATATCGGCAATATTACAATCCTGGCTGAGGCTTTTAATTTAGGCTCCACCCTATCCAAAGCAAAAAGAGGAGCTAAACTTTTTTCATCATACATCAAGCAAATGTAAACCACACCTATTAATACAATTGAAATAATTGAAACAAGGACGTAACTAAGGAGGAGCAGCACGTGCGATCGCAAGGAGACCCATGAGATCATGATGGCCACACTTGTTTTAGGATCCTCGTGAGATTTGCTACCTGCAAGGTCGTGAGGTGCACCAAGAGGAGGCAAGTGAAGGGAAGAGGTATGAAGATTGGGGCAGATGCTATGAGGCTGACTGACAGCGTCGCATAAAGAAAGCCAGCTAGTGACAAGCAGATTGTTGCTAGGCTGGCAATCTTTTAAGGGGAGACAGAGCAATGCAGGGGGGGGGGGGGGGGTGTTGGGGGTTGGCAGCTGCGATACAGTGACCCAGAGGCATGTCTTTGTGCACATGACATGCCTCTCTGGGTCCTATTAGGATTGCAGTATGCCGCCTCGGGTTCTCTTTAACTGTCAGGAAACAAAAGCAGGACCAGCAGTATCCAAGAAATATGGCTCAGCTGTAATTGAGGAGAGAAAGGTCACAGATCTGACAACACAATGTAGCAAAGATCAAAAAAGTGACTAGACTGGATAGAATTACAAATATGATGTCAGGCAAAACAGTCCCCAGTGTATTTTTTACTTTGCATTGTTGTTTTGGAGATTAGCTTTAATAGCTTTTGATGATAAACTCTAACTACTGTGCAAGCCTTATTATTGTTTACCAGGCAAGTAATAGACAGGTGCTTTGCTCACAATTCCTGTGATAAGCATTGTTCTTACATTTTGCTGTGACAGATTAAATATGAGAAATCTGCTGCGTCTGTATCACTGCTTGACCAGAGCGGCTTTATAAATGATACCGTCAGGATGTTTAACTCCCTGAAAATATTATCCGCTAGGTACAGGATGCATCACACTGGCTTGTGCTGCAGTAAATGACATCTGCATTCATAGCTGCAAGCAACTGCCTATTTATAGAGTGAAATATAGGTTATTTCAAAGCGGCAAGTTATTATCATCCGTCTTCTCTACGAGCTACACGTCTGCAACACCTTGAACAGAAAAATGTTATTAAGTTATATTTTGTCAGTGAAAGACTTAATAGCACATTTCCTGCCTTAGAACATTTGCGTTTTTGTTTACTAGCATAATACGGTCCCGAGAGTCAGTTAGTGTGAAGGTAATTACTGAGTCCACCAACATTCTCTATTTATATCTGGTCCTAAATAGCAGTGAGGGATTCAGGCATGGCCATATTGCAAGGAACTTCCTGTTACCCATTTCACACTAAGGACTTGATTTATTAAAACTCCCTAGCAGTGGTGCTCAAATACCCCTTTTTAAAATTCGAGTTTGGTCGAATTCGAATAGTAAATTATTCGAGGTCAGTCGAATATTCGAGTCGAATAATTTTTACTATTCGATTCGACCTCGGACTTCGAGCTGACTATTCGAGTCGGTATTCGAGCTCATTATTCGAGCTGACTATTCGAATTGGCCTTAAATAGCTTCCAACACTTGTTTTGAGGGTGAATGATGCAAGAAACATCTTTTTTTCCAAGTAACAACAGCAAGTGATTATGTGGGGATGTTCCTTTAAAAAAAAAAAGGTGGAAAGAGAAGTTGTGTCCAGAATTTTGTTCAGTACTGTATATACTTCTTCTTCTTCTTCTTTATCTTCTATATCTTCTTCTTCTATATCTTCTTCTATATCTTCTTCTTCTTCTTCTTCTATATTGTCTTCTTCTTTTTCTTCTTCTTCATCTTCTTCTTCTTCATCTTCTAATCTTCATCTTCTTCTTCTTCTTCATCTTCTTCATCTTCTTCTTCATCTTCTTCATCTTCTTCTTCTTCTTCTTCTTCTTCATCTTCTTCATCTTCTTCTTCTTCATCTTCTTCTTCTTCATCATCTTCTTCTTCATCTTCTTCTTCATCTTCTTCATCTTCTTCATCTTCTTCATCTTCTTCATCTTCTTCTTCTTCATCTTCTTCATCTTCTTCATCATCTTCTTCATCTTCTTCTTCTTCATCATCTTCTTCATCTTCTTCTTCTTCATCATCATCTTCTTCTTCTTCTTCTTCTTCTTCTTCTTCTTCTTCTTCTTCTTCTTCTTCTTCTTCTTCTTCTTCTTCTCCTTTTTCTATATCGTCTTCTTCTGCTTCACTTATTTCTCTTTCCATTTTTTTTTTTAAAGAAATGCAGCTATTTTTGAGCGTAACAAATAGCTGGTGGGCGCACGCATGTTGGAAGCGCCATTGTATGTGTTTCCTGGCAGTGGAAACACACAGACAGCAGGAGGTAAATTCAGCAGCAGGAGAAGGAGGATGAGTGTGTGGCAGCAGGCAGTCAATGAGGCAGGCAGCGTGACATAATAGCCCTGGTACCTAGCGGTGATACCAGGGCTGTAAATAAACACAACAGGAGGTCCCAGACAGCGGTCGTGCAGCCCACATCGTGTCCAATACACAACTGGGACAACACAGTTTTCAACCCGGGCACCTCAGAAAAATTAAACCTTTTTTTTTTTAATGGTTTTTTGGTTTTGGTTTTACAACCAATTACACAGATATAGCTATTATTTGACGTAATAGCTGGTGGCAGAGTGGCAGCAGAAGGTAATTCTGTGTACCCTGGCAGTGGGAAACACAGACAGACAGCAGCAGCAGCAGGAGGAGGAATGGAGGAGAAGCAGTGTGAGTGTGGCAGCAGGTAGGCAGCGTGACATAATAGCCCTGGTACCTAGCGGTGATACCAGGGCTGTAAATAAACACAACAGGAGGTCCCAGACAGCGGTCGTGCAGCCCACATCGTGTCCAATACACAACTGGGACAACACAGTTTTCAACCCGGGCACCTCAGAAAAATTAAACCTTTTTTTTTTTAATGGTTTTTTGGTTTTGGTTTTACAACCAATTACACAGATATAGCTATTATTTGACGTAATAGCTGGTGGCAGAGTGGCAGCAGAAGGTAATTCTGTGTACCCTGGCAGTGGGAAACACAGACAGACAGCAGCAGCAGCAGGAGGAGGAATGGAGGAGGAGCAGTGTGAGTGTGGCAGCAGGTAGGCAGCGTGACATAATAGCCCTGGTACCTAGCGGTGATACCAGGGCTGTAAATAAACACAACAGGAGGTCCCAGACAGCGGTCGTGCAGCCCACATCGTGTCCAATACACAACTGGGACAACACAGTTTTCAACCCGGGCACCTCAGAAAAATTAAACCTTTTTTTTTTTAATGGTTTTTTGGTTTTGGTTTTACAACCAATTACACAGATATAGCTATTATTTGACGTAATAGCTGGTGGCAGAGTGGCAGCAGAAGGTAATTCTGTGTACCCTGGCAGTGGGAAACACAGACAGACAGCAGCAGCAGCAGGAGGAATGGAGGAGTAATTATGTGAGCAGCTATTGTTTGACGTAATAGCTGGTGGCATAGTGGCAGCAGAAGGTAATTCTGTGTACCCTGGCAGTGAGAAACACAGACAGACAGCAGCAGCAGCAGGAGGAGGAATGGAGGAGGAGCAGTGTGAGTCTGGCAGCAGGTAGGCAGCGTGACATAATAGCCCTGGTACCTAGCGGTGATACCAGGGCTGTAAATAAACACAACAGGAGGTCCCAGACAGCGGTCGTGCAGCCCACATCGTGTCCAATACACAACTGGGACAACACAGTTTTCAACCCGGGCACCTCAGAAAAATTAAACCTTTTTTTTTTTAATGGTTTTTTGGTTTTGGTTTTACAACCAATTACACAGATATAGCTATTATTTGACGTAATAGCTGGTGGCAGAGTGGCAGCAGAAGGTAATTCTGTGTACCCTGGCAGTGGGAAACACAGACAGACAGCAGCAGCAGCAGGAGGAGGAATGGAGGAGGAGCAGTGTGAGTGTGGCAGCAGGTAGGCAGCGTGACATAATAGCCCTGGTACCTAGCGGTGATACCAGGGCTGTAAATAAACACAACAGGAGGTCCCAGACAGCGGTCGTGCAGCCCACATCGTGTCCAATACACAACTGGGACAACACAGTTTTCAACCCGGGCACCTCAGAAAAATTAAACCTTTTTTTTTTTAATGGTTTTTTGGTTTTGGTTTTACAACCAATTACACAGATATAGCTATTATTTGACGTAATAGCTGGTGGCAGAGTGGCAGCAGAAGGTAATTCTGTGTACCCTGGCAGTGGGAAACACAGACAGACAGCAGCAGCAGCAGGAGGAGGAATGGAGGAGGAGCAGTGTGAGTGTGGCAGCAGGTAGGCAGCGTGACATAATAGCCCTGGTACCTAGCGGTGATACCAGGGCTGTAAATAAACACAACAGGAGGTCCCAGACAGCGGTCGTGCAGCCCACATCGTGTCCAATACACAACTGGGACAACACAGTTTTCAACCCGGGCACCTCAGAAAAATTAAACCTTTTTTTTTTTTAATGGTTTTTTTAGTTTTGGTTTTACAACCAATAGAGCTATTGTTTGACGTAATAGCTGGTGGCAGAGTGGCAGCAGAAGGTAATTCTGTGTACCCTGGCAGTGGGAAACACAGACAGACAGCAGAAGGGCAGTACACAGCAGCCCACTGTAGGTGTAAAATGTGTGGCTGCAGGCGACGTAATAGTCAAAGTGAACCAGGCTGGCTTAGTGAGCAGGAGCCAGGAGGTGGTAAAGGGTGGTAAGGCACATTAACGATGGTTCTAAGTTCCGGCAGCCAGTTCATGTCCCCCTCTCGCCGACAACAGGGGCCAGGAACTCGCCTTCCACCCACGCCTGGTTCATCTTGAGAAACGTCAGTCTGTCCACAGACTTGTGAGACAGACGTGAGCGTTTCTCGGTGACCACGCCACCAGCTGCACTGAAGCAGCGCTCGGACAGCACGCTGGAAGGGGGGCAGGACAGCACTTCCAGGGCGTACTGCGCCAGCTCGCTCCAGATCTCCAGGCGCTTGACCCAATACTCCATGGGATCAACAGGGGCATCGCTGTCAAGCCCGCTGTAGGACCCCATGTAGTCAGCCACCATGCGGGTCAGGCGCTGGCTGTGACCGGAGGAGGATGCTGCTGCATGCACCTCCTCTCTAGTCACTGCTGCCGGAGCCTCTACAGTCCTGTAGAGCTCGTGGCTGAGAGACAGCAGGTCTGTGGGGCGCTTGCTGCTGGATGCAGGCACCTGCTGCTGCCTCTGTGCTGGCTGCTGGACAGTGGGGGTGGAAGGCTGGGGGAAGGCTTCCTCCAAGCGCTCAACAAGGGCCTGCTGCAAGCTCCTTATTTGTTGCGCTGGGTCTCCTCCTGCAGGCGGCAGGAACTGGCTCAACTTCCCCTTGAGGCGTGGGTCCAACATCATGCTGATCCAGATGTCCTCCCTCTGCTTCATCTGGATCACCCTGGGGTCCCTGCGCAGGCACCTCAGCATGTGCGCTGCCATTGGGAAGAGGCGGGCCACGTCTGCTGGCACATCGACGGCAGTGCTGCTGTCCTCATCCTCCTCCTCCTCCTCTGCCTCATCAGCCTCATCCTCTCTCCACCCCCGCACCAACTCAGCTGCACTGTGCTGCTCCCCCTCATCAGCAGCAAGGTCAGGGACCTCCACCAAGTCCTCCTCCTCCTCCTCCCCCTCAGAGGTGGACTGTGCAGCTACTTGCCGCTCCTGCTGGTCCAAGGCTGCCGCTCCCTGTTCCAGCAAAGCATCGAGGGCCCTGTTCAGCAGACAAACCAGGGGCACCCACTCGCAGACCATAGCATGGTCCCTGCTCACCATGTTAGTGGCCTGCAGAAAGGGAGCCAGCACTAAGCACACCTGCTGCATGTGCCTCCAGTCATCATCGGGGACAATGGACGGGATGTTGCTGGTCTTGTCCCTTCTCTGAGCGGCGGAAACAGTGGCCAGGGCAAGGTACTGGTTGACAGCGTGCTTCTGTTCAACCAGACGCTCCAACATCGCCAGGGTGGACTTCCAGCGAGTCGGAACGTCAAGGATCAGCCGATGGCGTGGCAGCTCCAGCTCCTTTTGCACGTCTTCCAGGCTCGCACAGGCTGCAGCCGAGCGCCGGAAGTGACGCACAACGTTCCTTGCCGTTTCCAGCAGTTCGCCCATCCCCTGGTAGGTGCGCAAGAACTTCTGCACCACCAGGTTCAGCACGTGGGCAAGACAGGGGATGTGGGTCAGGTTTCCCCTGTGTATTGCGGCAACCAGATTGGCCCCATTGTCGGCCACCACCTCTACGACTCTGAGGCCTCTGGGGGTCAGCCAAATCCTCTCCTGCTCCTGGAGTTTGGCCAACACATGGGTTGCCGTCAGCTTGGTCTTCCCAAGGCTGACCAAGTGCAGCAGCGCTTGGCAGTGGCGGGCCTTCACGCTGCTGCTGAGGCGGGGGGTTTGGCCAGGTGTGCCGGAGGATGGCAGAGGATCGGAGGAACCTGCTGCAGTTCCCCTGACCCTGCGGGGTGGCACCACCCACTGTGTTGCTGCTGCTGCTGTGCCCGCTGCTGCTCTCCCATCCTCACCCCCTTCCACCAAGCTGACCCAGTGGACAGTGAAGGACAGGTAGCGGCCTGTCCCGAAGCGGCTGCTCCAGGAGTCCATGGTGACGTGGACCCTTTCACCAACCGCGTGCTCCAGCCCTCGCTCCACATTGGCCATCACAAAGCGGTGCAGTGCAGGAATGGCCTTGCGGGAGAAAAAGTGTCTGCTGGGGAGCTGCCAGTCTGGGGCTGCGCAAGCAAGCAGCGCACGAATGTCGCTCCCCTCCTGCACGAGCGTGTACGGCAGGAGTTGGGAGCACATGGCCCGTGCCAGCAAGCCGTTCAGCTGCCGCACGCGACGGCTGCTGGGAGGCAGAGCCCTAACCACCCCCTGGAAGGACTCGCTCAAAAGGCTCTGGCGTGGCCTTTTGCTGGCACGGGAATCAGCAGACACAGCGGAGGAGGCCACTGAGGACTGGCTGCCAGAACAGGCCTCAGTGTCGGCGGGAGGAGTTGCAGAGGGGGGAGGAGCAGTGCGTTTCCGCACTCCTGCTGGTGCTGCTGGAGGAGCAGGAAGGCGGGTGGCTGCTGTTGCTGCTGCTGCTGCTGCTGAAGGCTGTGCAGTGATGGGTGTGGTGCCACTGCCAGCACCAGATGCCTTCAGCCTCTGGAACTCCTCATGCTGGTGGAAATGTTTCGCAGCAAGGTGGTTGATGAGCGAGCTGGTGCTGAACTTTAAGGGGTCTGCACCTCTGCTCAACTTCCGCTGACAGTGGTTGCAAGTGGCGTACTTGCTGTACACAGTGGGCATGGTGAAATATCGCCAGATTGGTGACAGAAACATCCCCCTACGGCATGGAAGCGCTGCTGCCTGTCTCCCTGTGGTGGTTGGGGGGGGGGGGGGGCTTGGGTGCGGCTGGTGGTGGTACTGGCAGATGCTGCTGCTGCTGAGCCTGAGACACTAGCAGGCTGTGGGACCTGCCTACTGCTGCCAATGCTTGCAATGATGCGCCTCCTTGCAAGGCCCACAAGAGCATCCTCCTCCTCCTCCTCAGAGCTGCTGAGGACGACATCCCCTGGAGGTGGTGGCACCCAGTCTCTGTCTGTCACCGGGTCATCATCATCCTCCCCCTCCTGAAACATGTCCTGCTGGGATGATGACCCCCCAAACTCCTCTCCTGATGCATGGATGGGCTGCTTGACTGTCGCCACAGTCTTGCTGTCCAATCCCTCATCCCCCAAAGTGCCCATCAGCATCTCCTCCTCAAAATCGCCAACAACAGCAGACAATACCCTGATGGTGCCTGGGGTAAAAATACTGCTGAGTGACAGGTCACCAACTTGTGACGGTGAACTGGCCTCCTCCCCAGACCCTGCTGGGCGGCTGCTGCGAACAGGGGTGGTGGTGGTGGTGGTGAGGGTGGAGGCCTCGGATGCAGAGCTGATGGCGGGCTGCTCATCCTCCGTCATGAGTTGCACCACAGTGTCTGCATGCTTTTCCTCAATGGGACGTTTCCGACCCGGCTGGAGGAAAATCGGAGCAGGTGCTACACGCTGCTGCTGCTGTGTCTCTGCAGCGTGAGTTGCAGATGCTCCTGCTGGGCGGCACCCAAGGCGTCCACGGCCAGTGGCTATGGGAGGAATGTTAGCCACTGACGCTGCTGCTGCTGCTGCGGAACTGTGCATGGTGGCGCGGCCGCGGCCTGCCACAATGCTGCTCCCTCTCCTCCTGATTCCCTTGCTGCCCTTCCCCTTGCCCAAACCGCGCTGGCTGCCACTTCCAGACATCTTCGATGTTTTGGGCGTATAGACAAAAGTTTTTTAAAAGGGCGGGTGAAAAGTGGGGTACTTTAATGGAGTGGGTTGGTGGGTGAGGTGACTGAGTGAGTGTCCCTAGTACAGTAAGTAAGTAGTAACAGTCAGGAAGTACAACTAGCAGTTACAATAATCAGTAGTAATCACAAGTAAATTTAGTGTGTGTACACTACAGACAGTGAGTGCACGCACGCACGCGCAAACACGCGCAGGAGCTAGCCTATGAACAGTGACTGAGTGAGTGTCCCTAGTACAGTAAGTAAGTAGTAACAGTCAGTAAGTACAACTAACTAATTACAATAATCAATCAGTAATCAGAAGGAAATAGAGTGTGTGTAGTGTGTGTACACAGACAGTGAGTGCACACACGCAGGAGCTAGTAGCCTATGAACAGTGACTGAGTGTCCTAGACTCCTAGTACAGTAAGAGTAAGTAGTAACAGTAAGTACAACTAACTAATTACAATAATCAATCAGTTATCAGAAGGAAATAGAGTGTGTGTAGTGTGTGTACACAGACAGTGAGTGCACACACGCAGGAGCTAGTAGCCTATGAACAGTGACTGAGTGTCCTAGACTCCTAGTACAGTAAGAGAAAGTAGTAACAGTAAGTACAACTAACTAATTACAATAATCAATCAGTTATCAGAAGGAAATAGAGTGTGTGTAGTGTGTGTACACAGACAGTGAGTGCACACACGCAGGAGCTAGTAGCCTATGAACAGTGACTGAGTGTCCTAGACTCCTAGTACAGTAAGAGTAAGTAGTAACAGTAAGTACAACTAACTAATTACAATAATCAATCAGTTATCAGAAGGAAATAGAGTGTGTGTAGTGTGTGTACATAGACAGTGAGTGCACACACGCAGGAGCTAGTAGCCTATGAACAGTGACTGAGTGTCCTAGACTCCTAGTACAGTAAGAGTAAGTAGTAACAGTAAGTACAACTAACTAATTACAATAATCAATCAGTTATCAGAAGGAAATAGAGTGTGTGTAGTGTGTGTACACAGACAGTGAGTGCACACACGCAGGAGCTAGTAGCCTATGAACAGTGACTGAGTGTCCTAGACTCCTAGTACAGTAAGAGTAAGTAGTAACAGTAAGTACAACTAACTAATTACAATAATCAATCAGTTATCAGAAGGAAATAGAGTGTGTGTAGTGTGTGTACACAGACAGTGAGTGCACACACGCAGGAGCTAGTAGCCTATGAACAGTGACTGAGTGTCCTAGACTCCTAGTACAGTAAGAGTAAGTAGTAACAGTAAGTACAACTAACTAATTACAATAATCAATCAGTTATCAGAAGGAAATAGAGTGTGTGTAGTGTGTGTACACAGACAGTGAGTGCACACACGCAGGAGCTAGTAGCCTATGAACAGTGACTGAGTGTCCTAGACTCCTAGTACAGTAAGTAGTAACAGTAAGTACAACTAACTAATTACAATAAGCAATCAGTTATCAGAGGGAAATAGAGTGTGTGTAGTGTGTACACACTACACAGACAGTGAGTGCACACACGCAGGAGCAGCTAGTAGCCTATGAACAGTGACAGTGAGTGTCCTAGTACAGTTACAGTATATAACTACAATACTAATACAATCAGTAGTAAAGGACAGCAGAAATACTGGTATAGATGAGAGAAATAAACAGAGGACAGGAGAGAACAGCTGCCCACACAGGCAGGCCCTGAGGCCTAAAGCTGTAAGCGTGCAGCAGCTGTCTGAGTCTCTCTCTATGTAACACAAAAGCTACTAACTAAAATACAATGTCTAACTAACTAACAACAATATAGGTGTGTATAGGAGGTGTATGTGAGCAAAAACGCTAGGTAAATGACCACAATAGAGCTCTTGCTAAGCCAAAGCACAAAGGAGCAACTCTCTCTCTATGCAAGTCTCAGGCAAGGACGGAGAAACCTAACATGGCGGCCGCTATTTATAGGGTAGGGGCTGGCCAGGGTCCCCCTCTGTGATTGGCTGCCGTCAGAGGGCCTGGGAGCCCTCTGATTGGCTCTAAGGACATCAATCTGGGCTATGACGCTATTCGAGCTCGGTACCGAGCTCGAATAGCGCCGGTTTGCTCGAATAGCTCGAATAGTGAATGGGCTATTCGAGTGTACTCGAATAGCCCATTCGAATAGCTACAGCTATTCGGAGCTCGAATACTGAGCTCGAATAGCTGAAAAAGAGCTCGAATATTCGAGCTACTCGAAAATTCGAGCTCTGCTGAGCACCACTGCTCCCTAGTGCTTTAACATATAGTTTATCCCATTTTCCTTGTTCTCTTATGTAATGGTTCACTAAGATTAATGTATATCAGCAAAGTTTTGCACTACATATGAGCAAGTTTTAGTTCTTTACACTTTTACAAACGCACAAGTTCATGCAAATGTTATGTCATGCAGTGTTAACCCTTTAGCAGCCAAATTATTTAGAGGCTTGCAAGTGCTCCAGGCCAATTTATTTTACATATTTTTGTTTTATTTATTTGTTACACTTCCTTACTACTAATTAGTATTGCTGTAATGTGTATTTATAGCCACTTGTCACTAGGGGGCAGTGTTAGAAAATAACAGGATTTCTGCTATCAATTTGTATATCTTCTGCTAGCAGAGAGACATCAAAGCATTCCAAGAATTTACAGCACAACGAGTTCTGCCGGCTGAGGTCAAATCTCAAACGAGATAGTTCCCTTGAAGCTACTAATGGGTTGAAGGAAACCTGAAGTGAAAAATAAACTGATGAGATAAATAATTGTATCGATAGTCCAACTCCCAAATAAGACTTTCCTGGAATCCCAATGTTTTGTTTTGTGTTTAAAAGCTAAAAACATAAGTGAATCCTTATCCCTTACAGTGATACGAAAGGAACACAGCTTAGTACTATGTAGGTGCTAGGTGTAGGTGATATGGGTGCTAGGAGTGGTTAGTGCGGTTGCTGGGAGTGGTTAGTGTGGGTGCTGCGAGTAGTCAATGTAGGTGCTGGCAGGTCAGTGTGGGTGCTGGTAGTGGTCAGTGTGGTTGCTGAGAGGTCAGTGTGTAGGTGCTGGGAGAGGTCAGTATGGGTGCTAAGAGGTCAGTGTGGGTGATGGGAGGTGTAGTGCAGTTGCTAGGAGTGTTCAGTATGGGTGCTGCATGTGGTCGGTGTAGGTGCTGGGAGTGGTCAGTGTAGGTGCTGGGAGGTCAGTGTGGGTGCTGGGAGTGGTCAATGTAGGTGCTGGGAGGACAGTGTAGGTGTTGGGAGGTCAGTGTGGGTGCTGGGAGTGATCAGTGTAGGAGGTCAGTGTGGGTGCTAGAAGTGGTCAGTGTAGATGCTGGGAGGTCAGTGTGGGTGCTGGGAGTGGTCAGTGTCATGTTGGGAGTGGTCAGTGTAGGTGCTCTGAGGTCAGTTTGGGTGCTAGGGAGTTGTCAGTTTGGGTGTTGGGAGTGGTCAGTGTAGGTGCTGGGAGGTCAGTGTGGGTGCAGGGAGTGGTCAGTGTGGGTGAGGGGGGGGTCAGTGTGGGTACCGGGGACAGAGAGACGCTAGGATTCAGTCCAAAGTGTCTTGTGGGGGTGGAGCTTCGTGTGAGTGGTGGGTGAGGCTTACAGTGAGTAGTGGACGGGGCTTCTTAACGCGGCCGAAAGACATCCATGGCAAAAGTCCCACCAAAAATATATTAGTTAACCCAGAGTCATGTTTTAATCTCTAATGGGCAGAAATCACATTCCACTTCTAAATTTGTGGAATAAAGTGCTTTAAAATGTCCAGTGTTTGTACATGTCGATCAGGTAGTGTAAGGGTTAGGCCCGGTTCACACTGACAGACGAAACGCCACATTTACCACACCGCAAACAACCGCAAAGAGCTTCAGCGATAACTGTGTATGGACCCCCTGGAAACGCCATGGAAGTGAAAGCTTTGGCCAGGGATCGCTATACAGCCACAATATGGCTGTATAAAGATCCCTGACAATGCTGGACGTTTTAAAGCACTTTATTCCACAAATAAAGCAGAGACTTTACTTCCTTCGCCAGCTGAGGTAGTTCGGCCTGGCCCAAGAGATTCTGCCACCATTGAATCGATCCTCTGCTCCTCAATCCTGGTCTGGTACGCTGGCGCCCCTGCCAGCGACTGGCACAAATTACAAAGGGTCATCAGGTCGGCGGAGAGGATCATCGGGAGATCCCTGCCCTCACTTGCCCACCTAAATTAAAATTCCATAGGATCCGCACCATCCAATATTCAAAGTTTTATTAGCTCTTTAAAACATACTACAAAAATATAAAATGATCAAAAGTGGGTCTGTGCATAGTGATGACGCACAGGCGTTTCGGGCCGTAACAGGTCCTTTCTCAAATCGTGACCAGCCCACAATATTCTCAAGTTCATGAGCAACTCTTATTTAAGGCCTCCAGGAGGACCACAAAGAAAACTGCCGTATTTACATAAATGCATATTCATCCATTGTGACAGCCAATCAGGTCATGAATAGAAAAAGCCGAGCAGATTGCTGGATCATTGTGTCCAATGTTGCCATTGGACACAATGATCCAGCAATCTGCTCGGCTTTTTCTCGTGTTTTTACACGAGAGGCAATTAGGGTGAGTGTTACATGGCATACAGTGGGGTGACATCGGTGAGGGAATGATGAGATTAAGATACTAGTTGTTGTACTTACCCATTGTATAGATAAAGAGTTGAATGTAGTCTATTCATGACCTGATTGGCTGTCACAATGGATGAATATGCATTTATGTAAATGAGGCAGTTTTCTTTGTGGTCCTCCTGGAGGCCTTAAATAAGAGTTGCTCATGAACTTGAGAATATTGTGGGCTGGTCACGATTTGAGAAAGGACCTGTTACGGCCCGAAACGCCTGTGCGTCATCACTATGCACAGACCCACTTTTGATCATTTTATATTTTTGTAGTATGTTTTAAAGAGCTAATAAAACTTTGAATATTGGATGGTGCGGATCCTATGGAATTTTGATGATTGACCTGTGACTCCAGGGCAGATCGCAGCACATCCCACATCTGAACATTGGTGCAGAGGCATTCACGAGTATTTGCCCACCTATACAACACAAGACTGCGCACAAGGGTGCTGAAGATTGCAAGTGACCCCTCTTACCCAGGTCACTGCTTCTTCAGCCCACTACAATTGGGCTGGAGGCTGCGGGCAATCTCCACCAAGACCACCAGACATAGGAAAAAAATTTTCCCCTCGGCCGTTAGCCTCCGGAACTCCCTCCACATTTTCCCACCCTCCATCAGCGCTCCACCACCCGCTGAGTTGTGACTCGAGTAATGGTCTTGGGCAACCGGTCAATCGGACAATTCTAATTGAACTGATCAGACTTTCTCACGCCACATTTGGTAGAACTTATTCGTGTTTGAATTATGTTTTAGTGCTGCTGATTTATTTTATTTATTTATGGTATTTATAAAGAGCCAACATATTACGCAGCGCTGGACATTAGTTAAAGTTACAGACAATATTTAGGGGTGACATACAGCAATAAGACAATACAGGGAACCAGATCACTCAGCACAGTATGAGTACAAGGTAATGCTTAGTCAGTCACTGAATGGGAGCATGGGGATTAGGCAAATTGAGTTCACTCTAATGCATAGCATGGGTGCACAGTAATGGAAGTGCATGATCAGGTAGGAGACACAAGGAGGAGGACCCTGCCCGAAGGCTTACAATCTAGAGGGAGAGGTAGGGACATGAAAGGTAGGGGACCAGAGTTCAGCTGCGGGTTTAGAGCTCCAGTGAGGGGTGGTAGGCCAGAGTGAAAAGGTGAGTTTTGAGGGCCTTCTTGAAGATGTTGAAGAAGGGAGCTGCCCTAATGGATGGAGGTAGGAAGTTTCATGGGGGCAGTCAGGTGAAGTTCGCTGGAGGAGCGGAGTGAGCAGCTAGGTTTGTACCTATGAGTAAGATCGAAGAAGTAGGATAGACAGGTTTTGTGGACAGATTTATAGGTCAGACACACATCTTGAATCTGATTCTGGACTGCATAGGAAGCCAGTAGAGGGATTCACAGAAGAGAGCCGCTGTGGTGGAGCGATGGGAGAAGTGGATTATTCTGGCTGTTGCATTCATGATGGTCTGCAGGGGGCCAATTCGGAGCATAGGGAGACCAGACAGAAGGGCATTGCAGTAGTCAAGGTGGGAAATTATGAGGGCATGGATGAGGAGTTTGGTGGTGGCAGAGGTCAGGAAAGGGCGGATCTTGCCGATGTTACGGAGGAGGAAGTTGCAGATCTTTGTGAAGTTTTGGATATGGGGGTGAAGGAGAATGCAGAGTCCACTTAATTGCATTTGTACTATGCCTTTTCTCTAACACTGTGTTACTGTTGCTCTGTAAACTGCATCTATCTTCCTACCTCTTGCATCTACTGAGCTATGTTCATGCCAAACCCAATTCCGGGCATAACCCAATCATGCTTGGAGAAATAAAACTATTTTGATTCTGAAATTTAGGAATGTAATGTGATTTGCCATTTAATCTGCCATTTAATGTAATTTCTGCACTTTTAAAACATGACTTTGGGTCAACTATGTAATTTTTTGTTGGTCTTTTGCCATGGATCCCCCTCCCGCATGCAATGGTCCAGGTGTTAGGCCCCTTTAAACAACTTTTCCATCACTTTTGTGGCCAGTAAAAGTCCCTCTAAGTTTTAGGATTCACTTGACCATTAAAGTCTATGCCAGTTCGCACAGTTCCAGAGCGTTTGCGGCAAATTTGCGTTCGTGAACCGAAAATTTTAACTTCGCGACATCACTGGTACGGACCCCCTGGAAACCCCATCATGAAATTCATTGCTCTTTCTTTTGATATATGTAAATTTACACTACTGTTATGTTGATACATAATCTGTCATTTACCGCATTTAAAGGTATACTTTCTTCCTTTTATAAATTTAAAATCGATTTTCTCCAAAAATGATTAGGTCTTTTTGAAAAAGTGATTCTAGCTATTAACCTCCCCGGCGTTCTATTGAGATCGCCAGGGAGGCTGCGGGAGGGGTTTTTTTTAATAAAAAAAAAACTATTTCATGCAGCCAACTGAAAGTTGGCTGCATGAAAGCCCACTAGAGGGCGCTCCGGAGGCGTTCTTCCGATCGCCTCCGGCGCCCAGAATAAACAAGGAAGGCCGCAATGAGCGGCCTTCCTTGTTTTGCTTAGATCGTCGCCATAGCGACGAGCGGAGTGACGTCATGGACGTCAGCCGACGTCCTGACGTCACCCGCCTCCGATCCAGCCCTTAGCGCTGGCCGGAACTTTTTGTTCCGGCTACGCTGGGCTCAGGCGGCTGGGGGGACCCTCTTTCGCCGCTGCTCGCGGCGGATCGCCGCAGAGCGGCGGCGATCAGGCAGCACACGCGGCTGGCAAAGTGCCGGCTGCGTGTGCTGCACTTTATTTGAAGAAAATCGGCCCAGCAGGGCCTGAGCGGCAGCCTCCGGCGGTGATGGACGAGCTGAGCTCGTCCATACCGCTCAGGAGGTTAAGGGGGCTTTGCTATTACTTGCGAAAGTTGTCAGCCATTAGACGAAAATGCAAACATTTTAGTGAATTTACAATGCAATGTGGAGTGCATTGGCTATAGGCGGTGACAAGAGTAAGTTAGCTGCCACCCCTGCCGCAAGTTTTACTCGAAATTCGGAATCGGAATGGCAGATCTCTGCAGAGCTCATACCTATTCATAGTCACAGAAGTGAGTAAGCTTATGATTACAAAGCTGAAGACATTACTACAAAACGTGGAGATCTGCTGAAAATGGGTTGTTTTCCTGTTATAATTAAGTGATCGGCAGGGAAAGGGCAAGAAGACATAACAGTGTCTATATGTACGGGCAGCACGGTGGCGTAGTGGTTAGCTCTCTCGCCTTGCAGCACTGGGTCCCTGGTTCGAGTCCCAGCCAGGGCACTATCTGCAAAGAGTTTATATGTTCTCTCCGTGTCTGCGTGGGTTTCCTCTGGGCACTCCGGTTTCCTCCCACATTCCAAAAAACATACGGATAAGTTAATTGGCTCCCCCTAAAAATTGGCCCTAGACTACAGTACTTACACTACATAATATAGATACAGTATATGGCAATGGTAGGGATTAGATTGTGAGCTCCTTTGAGGGACAGTTAGTGACAAGATATATATATACACTGTACAGCGCTGTGTAATATGTCGGCGCTATATAAATACTAAATAATAATAATAATAATAATTATATGTACACATCCTACATATAAAGATTGGCACTAAATAATAGAATTCTACCTACTAATCCCCAGAAAACCCCAGTGCCAGAATACTACCTGTGCCTGCATGTTGGGCCAAACACAAATGAATATACACATTTGCCATCCCTGCTAGTAAGAGCATTGGTGGTGCACATGAACGATGCTGTTGGAGGAATAAGCTGATAAACATTGCAGGGATTCGAACCCTATCCTGACGGGCAGGAGTGCCAAACACCAACGTTTTTTGCTTTTTTTTTCCCCCCTGAACAGTATTGGATAAAAAGCAAAACCTAAGGGACAGTCTGAGAATCAGGCTTCCCCTTAGGAAAAGAAAAACCACTCAATGCTTCTCAAAAGCAGGGATATAATTTAAAAGGCAGTGGTGTAAAGACAAGTGAGAAAATATAGAATATAACCACTGCCTTAAATGTAAAATGAATTTGAAATGAAATTTAGTGAGGTTGGTTTACTTTTATAGAATAATTCATTTTTAATGGGTCCACAAGTTTAAGGCTAACAGTAATACCTAAGTGCAGGTTCCAGCTGCCTTCAAATACCTGTACTGATGTTGTACAAGTATTGTTCAGAGCTAAGCCTCCCTATTCTGGTACCACACAATCCAATACCAGAGCCTGAGCAGCCAGAACAGGTTCTAGCATTGTAGTGATCTATCCAGAAGGAGGAGCTTAGTTCCAAATCAGGAAAAAGTTTCAAATGAAAGTTCCTAAATTTTGAAGAAAACCACCCCAGGCTGTAATATGTTGGTTGAGCTCCTCCCCCAGCAGCTCAACCACCACATCAGAGACCCACTTTATGTCAGGCTTGAGGCAGTTTAAAGAAATCTGTTCAGTTTTTTCCACTGGGTCACTTTCTGTACACAGAGGCAAACATGCAGGGGAAGTCCTAATAATGCGCCTCAGTCTGAGTGTAGGAAGTGGAGCAGTGGAAGCCAGAAAAATGAACAGTTCTGTCTGAAGTGCTTTAAACCTAACTGGGTGGGGTGGCAGGAAAACACAAACTTGACGTGATGTGCTGGATGAGCCGGCCCTTTCTTTCTCCATTGCCCAACACGCTCATCCAGCAAGCCAGGCCTGCCCCGCTAAAGCAGAATTACTCTGTAGAAGTAAATCCCCCAACCCCAAGGGGACCGAATTACTTTAATATTTTTTTAGGCAGACAGCAGATCACAAACGTGACTGACAATGCTGCTGCTCTGCACTCTGTCACATGTCATACAGGATGGCCTTGGCTTTTCCAGACTTGGGGCTAAGGTCTGCTATTATACAGTTCAATGGCAGAGCTTCAGCAGCCAGTACAAGCTCTGGATTGGATTGTGTAATGACAGAGTTGGGATTAGCCCCTAAGTCAGGGAAATGTGGAGGCTCTCTTGTATAGCATGTACAGAAGAAGGGACATGATAATTTATCTCCTACAAGACAAATACATGTGCAGGGTACAGGCATCAGAAGGTCTCACCATTGTGGAAGTCTTGTGATACTTGTATCTTACACATGCATTTATCTTGTAAGTTGTAACTCCCCCTCTTCACCACACTGTACTCCCCCACCACCATCAGTGGGACAGCTAACAAGACCACCCCAACGGGAGTATTGTAATCCCCTATAATGGCGGATCAGTTAAAAATGGCGCCCAGCGCCGATAGATAAAAACGGCGCCCCATTGACTTGCACTATAAAACGATATTTATCGTTTTAAATGTTAAAAAATGGCGCCGACCTTTTGAACGAACTTTATCGTTTTAAAACTTGTTTTTTTTTGTCCTGCCTGAATGATATTTATCGTTTTAAGCCTTGCTTTGCTGCTGTTTGGAAAATGTCTGCCCGCCGACTTTAACGTTTATTAGCACAGCCCCCTTAAAAGTTAAAAGCACCGAATTTGCAGGGAATGTTAAGAAGAAAATTGTGAACAAGAGGAAATTTTTTTTTCAAAAAGACCTTATAGTTTTTGAGAAAATAGATTTTTGAATTTTCTTCTTCTGACCGTGGGAAAATTAAAGGCCTGTCGACTTTAGCAGTTAATAGCAAAGCCCCTTTAAATGCCAGAAACACCAAATGTGTAGGGAATGTTAAGAAGAACAGTGGGAACAAGAAGAAAAAACATTTTTCAAAAAGACCTTATACTTTTTTGAGAAAATCGATTTTTAAAGTTCAAAGGAAAAAAGGATCCATTTGAATTGCGTAATGACATTTCTGCGGGAAACAAGACTTTAGCAGTTAATAGCAAAGGCCCCTTAAATCCTAGCAACACCAAATTTGCAGGATATGTTAAAAAGATACTGGGAAACAATATTTAAAAAAAAAAAATTGGATTTCTTTTTTATTTTATTTTAAATTTTGTTTTATGTTCTGAGTGTGGGATTTTTTTTTGAAAAAAATGACGTGGGGTCCCCCCTCCCGAGCCTTTGTAACCCCTTGTCTCCCATGCAGGCTGGGATAGACAGAATGCGGAGCCCCGGCCGACTGGGGCTTCGCACCCAGAGCTATACCAGCCCGCATGGTCCATGGTATGGGGGGGCTCCGAGGGGAGGGGCGGCCAAGCCTTCCCCTCCCCCCTGGAGCCCTTGTCCAATCCATGGCCCAGGGGCTCTTCCCCACCTGCGGTGCCCCAGGAGGAAGTGGGGGCGACGACTCCTGGGGGGGGGTTCATGGTGGCATCTGGGAGTCCCCTTTAAGAAGGGGACCCCAGATGCCCACCCCCCTACCAGGAGAAATGAGTATAGGGGTACAAAGTACCCCTTACCCATTTCCACAAAGGGTTAAATGAAATAAAAACACAACCACGAGAAAAGTATTTTAATAATCTTAACCACAAATACTTACCTGTACTTTTGAAAAAATGTTCCCACGCCAATATATCCTCAGAAATGATCCAACGAATAACAGTATCCTCTTATCTTGCGATCTTCAATTACCTTGATTGAAGATCTCCCACGGCAATTAGCAATACTATGCCTTACAATGCGTCCTACGTACGGACACATAGCACCGGCTCCTGCTGTCCTTCCCACCTCCTCACCTGTCACTCTCACCTAGCCTGGCACCTGGTGCACCCATGGGTGCACCGGGTGCCACCCTAGGTGAGGGTGACAGGTGCAGGCAGGTGAGGAGAGATCGCGGGAGCTGATGCTATTCGTCCGCACAGGACGCATCCTAAGGTATAGTAATCTGCTCATCAATGAGCCGGTTCTTTTTGTATTGAATCAAATGAATCAATTCAGAGCCGGTTCATTCGATTCAATACAAAAAGAACCGGCTCATTGATGAGCCGATTACTTTACCTTAGGATGCGTCCTGTGCGGACGAATAGCACCAGCTCCCGCGATCTCTCCCCAACTGCCTGCACCTGTCACCCTCACCTAGGGTGGCACCCGGTGCACCCATGGGTGCACCATGTGCCAGGCTAGGTGAGGGTGACAGGTGAGGAGGCGGGGAGGACAGCAGGAGCCGGTACTATGCGTCCGTACGCAGGACGCATTGTAAGGTATAGTATTGCTAATTGCCGTGGGAGATCTTCAATCAAGGTAATTGAAGATCGCAAGATAAGAGGATACTGTTAGTTGTTGGCTCATTTCCGAGGATATATTGGAGTGGGAACACTTTTTTAAAGGTACAGGTAAGTATTTGTGGTTAATTAAGATTATTAAAATACTTTTCTCGTGGTTGTGTTTTTATTTCATTTAACCGTTTGTGGAAATGGGTAAGGGGTACTTTGTACCCCTATACTAATTTCTCCTGAGAGGGGGGTGGGCATCTGGGGTCCCCTTCTTAAAGGGGACTCCCAGATGCCACCATGAACCCCCCCCCAGGGAGTCGTCGCCCCCACCTCCTCCTGGGGCACCGGAGGTGGGGAAGAGCCCTTTGTCCATAGATTGGACAACGGCTCTGGGGGGAGGGGAAGGCTTGGCCGCCCCTCCCCCCGGAGCCCCCCATACCATGGACCATGCGGGCTGGTATAGCTCAGGGTGCGAAGCCCCAGTCGGCCGGGGCTCCGCATTCTGTCTATCCCAGCCTGCATGGGAGACAAGGGGTTACAGAGGCTCGGGAGGGGGGACCCCACGTCATTTTTTTCGAAAAATTTCCCACACTCAGAACATAAAACAAAAATTAAAATAATAAAAAAAAAAATCAAATTTTTTATTTTTTTTTAAATATTGTTTCCCAGTATCTTTTTAACATATTCTGCAAATTTGGTGTTGCTAGGATTTAAGGCGCCTTTGCTATTAACTGCTAAAGTCAGCGGGAATTGTTTCCCGCAGAAATGTCATTACGCGATTTAAATGGATACTTTTTCCTTTGAACTTTAAAAATCGATTTTCTCAAAAAGTGTAAGGTCTTTTTGAAAAAAAAAATTTCTTCTTGTTCCCACTGTTCTTCTTAACATTCCCTACACATTTGTTGTTTCTGGCATTTAAAGGGGCTTTGCTATTAACCGCTAAAGTCGGCGGGCGTTTAATTTTCCAACGGTCAGAAGGAGAATATTCAAAATCGATTTTCTCAAAAACTATAAGGTATAATTTTTTGAAAAAAAAAATTCTTCTTGTTCATAACTTTTTTTCTTAACATTCCCTGCAAATTTGGTGTTTTTAGCGTTTAAGGGGGCTTTGCTATTAAACGTTAAATTCGGCGGGCAGACATTTTCCAAATGGCAGCAAAGCAGGGCTTAAAACGATAAATTTTGTTCAAAAGGTGTGCACTATTTTAACCTTTAAAACGATAAATATCGTTTTAAACAAATATCGGGCAGAAGGGGGCACCATTATTTAACAGGCGCCATTTTTCACTGTACCCTATAATGGACCCTAAAGAACAGGTTTGTTGCTAGGGTCCTGGGCTGGGCTGGCCTGGCTGGTGGTGACGCTGGCCTGGCTTGTGGTGATGTTGTGGCCTGGCTGGTGGTGATGCTGTGGCCTGGCTGGTGGTGATGCTGTGGCCTGGCTGGAGGTGATGTTGTGGCCTAGCTGGTGGTGATGCTGGCCTGGCTTGTGGTGATGCTGGCTTGGCTGGTGCTGATGTTGTGGCCTGGCTGGTGGTGATGCTGGCCTGGCTGGTGGTGATGTTGTGGTCTTGCTGGTGGTGATGTTGGCCTGGCTGGTGGTGATGCTGGCCTGAATGGTGGTGACACTGGCCTGGCTGCTGGTGATGTTGTGGCCTGGCTGGTGGCGATGCTGGCTTGCCTGGTGGTTATGTTGTGGCCTGGCTGGTGGTGATGCTGGCCTGGCTGGTGACGCTGGCCTGGCTTGTGGTGATGTTGTGGCCTGGCTGGTGGTGATGCTGGCCTGGCTGGTGGCGATGCTGGCTTGGCTGGTGCTGATGTTGTGGCCTGGCTGGTGGTGATGCTGGCTTGGCTGGTAGTGATGTTGTGGTCTTGCTGGTGGTGATGCTGGCCTGAATGGTGGTGACACTGGCCTGGCTGGTGGTGATATTGTGGTCTGGCTGGTGGTGATGCTGGCCTGGCTGGTGACGCTGGCCTGGCTGATGGTGATGTTGTGGCCGGGCTGGTGGAGATGCTGCTCTGGCTGGTGGTGATGTTGTGGCCTGGCTGGTGGTAATGCTGGCTTGGCTGGTGGTAGTGTTGTGGTCTTGCTGGTGGTGATGCTGGCCTGGCTGGTGGTGATGCTGGCCTGAATGGTGGTGACACTGGCCTGGCTGGTAATGATGTTGTGGCCTGGCTGGTGGTGATGCTGGCTTGGCTGGTGGTGATGCTGGCCTGGCTGGTGACGCTGGCCTGGCTAGTGGTGATGTTGTGGCCTGGCTGGTGGATGATACTGTGGCCTGGCTGGTGGTGATGCTGTGGCCTTGTTGGTGGTGATGTTGTGGCCTGGCTGGTGATGATGTTGTGACCTGGCTGGTGGTGATGTTGTGGCCTTGCTGGTGGTGATGCTGGCTTGGTTGGGGGTGATGATTTATCCTGTGTGATGCTAGCCTGGCTGGTGGTGATGCTGGCTTGGCTGGTGGTGATGCTGTGGACTGGCTGGTGGTGATGTTGTGGCCTGGCTGGTGGTGATGCTGACCTCGCTGGTGGAAACGCTGGCCTGGCTGGTGGCGATGTTGTGGCTTGGCTGGTTTCTATGCTGATCTGGCTGGTGGAAATACAGGCCTGGCTGGTGGTAATGTTGGCCTGGCTGGTGGCGACGCTGGCTTGACTGTGGCTATGCTGGTCTGGCTGGAGGTGATGCTGGCCTTGCTGGTGGTGGTGCTGGCCTGGCTGGTGGTGATGTTGTGGCTTTGCTGGTGGCTATGCTGCTCTGGCTGGTGGAAATGCTGGCCTGGGTGGTGGTGATGTTGTGGCCTGGCTGGTGGTGATGCTACTCTGGCTGGTGGTGATGTTGTGGCCTGGCTGGTGGTGACGCTGGCCTTGCTGTTGGCGATGCTTTGTTGGCTGGTGGTGATGTTTTGGCCTGGCTGGTGGTGATGCTGGCCTGGCTGGTGGCGATGCTGGCTTGGCTGGTGGTGATGTTGTGGCCTGGCTGGTGGAGATGTTGTGGCCTGGCTGGTGGTGATGCTACTCTGGCTGGTGGTGATGTTGTGGCCTGGCTGGTGGTGATGCTGACCTTGCTGTTGGCGATGCTGGCTTGGCTGGTGCTGATGTTGTGGCCTTGCTGGTGGTGATGCTGGCTTGGCTGGTGGTGATGTTGTGGCCTGGCTGGTGGTGATGCTACTCTGGCTGGTGGTGATGTTGTGGCCTGGCTGGTGGTGATGTTGTGGCCTGGCTGGTGGTGATGCTACTCTGGCTGGTGGTGATGTTGTGGCCTGGCTGGTGGTGATGCTGACCTTGCTGTTGGCGATGCTGGCTTGGCTGGTGCTGATGTTGTGGCCTTGCTGGTGGTGATGCTGGCCTGGCTGGTGGTGATGTTGTGGCCTGGCTGGTGGTGATGCTACTCTGGCTGGTGGTGATGTTGTGGCCTGGCTGGTGGTGACGCTGGCCTTGCTGTTGGCGATGCTTTGTTGGCTGGTGGTGATGTTTTGGCCTGGCTGGTGGTGATGCTGGCCTGGCTGGTGGCGATGCTGGCTTGGCTGGTGGTGATGTTGTGGCCTGGCTGGTGGAGATGTTGTGGCCTGGCTGGTGGTGATGCTACTCTGGCTGGTGGTGATGTTGTGGCCTGGCTGGTGGTGATGCTGACCTTGCTGTTGGCGATGCTGGCTTGGCTGGTGCTGATGTTGTGGCCTTGCTGGTGGTGATGCTGGCTTGGCTGGTGGTGATGCTGTGGCCTTGCTGGTGGTGATGTTGTGGCCTGGCTGGTGGTGATGCTACTCTGGCTGGTGGTGATGTTTTGGCCTGGCTGGTGGTGATGCTGGCCTGGCTGGTGGCGATGCTGGCTTGGCTGGTGCTGATGTTGTGGCCTTGCTGGTGGTGATGCTGGCTTGGCTGGTGGTGATGCTGTGGCCTTGCTGGTGGTGATGTTGTGGCCTGGCTGGTGGTGATGCTGGCTTGGCTGGTGGTGATGTTTTGGCCTGGCTGGTGGTGATGCTGGCCTGGTGGGTGGTGACGCTGGCCTGGCTAGTGGTGATGTTGTGGCCTGGCTGGTGGATGATACTGTGGCCTGGCTGGTGGTAAGGCTGTGGCCTGGTTGGTGGTGATGTGGCCTGGCTGGTAATTGATGTTGTGGCCTGGCTGGTGGTGATGTTGTGGCCTGGCTGGTGGAAACGCTGGCCTGGCTGGTGGTGATGTTTTGGCTTGGCTGGTGGCTATGCTGGTCTGGCTGGTGGAAATGCAGGCCTGGCTGGTGGAAATGCTGGCCTGGCTGGTGGTGATGCTGGTCTGGCTGGTGGTGATGCTGGTCTGGCTGGTGGTGATGCTGGTCTGGCTGGTGGTGATGCTGGCCTTGCTGGTGGTGCTGCTGGCCTGGCTGGTGGTGATGTTGTGGCTTTGCTGGTGACTATGCTGGTGTGGCTGGTGGAAATGCTGGCCTGGCTGGTGGCAATGCTGGCTTGGCTGTGGCTATGCTGGTCTGGCTGTGGCTATGCTGGTCTGGCTGGTGGTGATGCTGGCCTGGCTGGTGGTGATGTTGTGGCCTGGCTGGTGGTGATGTTGTGGCCTGGCTGGTGGTGATGTTGTGGCCTGGCTGGTGGTGATGTTGTGGCCTGGCTGGTGGTGATGTTGTGGCCTGGCTGGTAGTGATGCTGGTCTGGCTGGTGATGATGCTGGCCTGGCTGGTGGTGATGTTGTGGCCTGGCTGGTGATGATGTTGTGGCCTGGCTGGTGTTGATGTTGTGGCCTGGCTGGTGGTGATGCTGGCCTGGCTGGTGGCAATGCTGGCCTGGCGGTGTGGCGATGCTGGCTTGGCTGGTGCTGATGTTGTGGCCTAGCTGGTGGTGATGTTTTGGCCTGGCTGGTGGTGATGCTGGCCTAGCTGGTGGCAATGCTGGCTTGGCTGGAGGTGATGCTCTGGCCTGCCTGGTGGTGATGTTGTGGCCTGGTTGGTGGTGATGTTGTGGCCTGGCTGGTGGTGATACAGGCCTGGCTGGTGGTGATATGGGCTCGACTGTGGTGACGCTGGCCTTGCTGGGGCGAGACGCTCCTGCTAAAGAATCATACCCCCACCCCACTGCTTCCCATCCCAACCAGGGCAAAAATAGGCTCTTAATAAGATCACTAGTATCCTATCATATGATAATAGTAATAGACTCCCTTCCCCCCAGAGGATCATCATCCTCTTTAACATATTAACCACCCTTATCCTAAGAAAATCCCATCAGAAAGAGCCTATTGACCCCCCTCACCAGCTGATCCATACTGCCCCCCTCCACACACACACACCTTCCCCACAAAAGACGATGTGTCTATCCCTTAAAACCCATAAAAATAATATACTGTACAATATTAAAATCCCTTAAAACCTATAAATATAATAATATATAATATAAATATATAAATACCTGCCCCCCCCCCCCCTGTGTGTGTGCTGCACAATGCACATGAGATGATAATGGTGCAGCCTCAGATGTTATAGGCTTGCTGCATTAGCACTGACCTTTATGGGTCCAGGACAATGACTTCGTTGGCTTCCTGGCTGGAGGAGGGGCAGCATCTTCTCCACTGGCTGACGTGGAGCGTGAAGGAGTCGCAGAGCTGGCATGGAACAAACCTGGGAACTGCGGGATACATACGTTTTTCATAGTTAGTGATGTTATACTCACGGATGGCCCAGCCATGGTGTTCAAGGCGGCATCTCTTCCAGGCCCAGTAGCTCGGATGTTCTGCGATGACCTAAAATGAGACAAACAGATCAGTTAGAATTCATGTTCTTCTCCTATCAGTGGCATAGCTAAGAAGCTTTGGGCCCCGGTGCAAGTTTTACATTGGGTGCCCCCCAAGCACTCTATACATAACAATTGATACGGCGCACCAAAATCTGCCAAGAACAACCACAGTGTCAGAGGTGCAAGAAGGGGATGGGGAACAGTTTGTTAATGATTAATACTATTCAAATCATCTATAGAAGTGAATATTATCAGCACAGGACCAATAAAGAGCTAATACTGTAGTTGAAGGTGGGCCCCTTGGGGCCCCTTTGGCCCAAGGGCCCCGATGTGGTCGCAACCTCTGCACCCCCAATTGCTACGCCACTGTCTCCTACCTATATTACACTGTTAAGGGGGTCACATTTTGGGGTTGTCTCATTCAGGTGGTCAACTTATATCTGAGTATACTGATTTTTTTTGTACTGATTTTCTGATCAATCTTTTATTCCAAATTACCAGTCCCCAATGTTAAAGGACACTTGAAGCGAGATGTATGCTGCCATATTTATTTCTTTTTAAGTAATGCAAATTGCCTAGCTGTGATCCTCTGCCTCTAAAGCCCAGTACACACCATGCAATTTCCCATCAGATTAACAGGTCGAAGCAATAATTTATGACAGATCCGATCTGATTGCCATTTTTCTGATTGATTTTGTACAGAAGTGATCAGAATTTTTTTTTATAAAAATGATCAGAAATTAGAAATTATTGATCCGACCGGGCATTCTGACGTGCTGTATGCCGGTAGTCATGTGAGGCCCGGGTGCGGAAGTAGGGCACTGACACTTAGCATGGATGGTGTGACAGGTAAAGTATAACTGCACAGGCAGTGGGATGGGGGACATAAAATATTACTGGGACATAAAATATTAGGGGGAGGGCCAGCGGCTGGGGGGTTCTGTTGCATTTGTTGTTCGGGATTATCGTACACCGTTACTGCTACGTACCAGATGGAACATGACCCAACACAAGATTTTCCAGCACATTTTCTGATCCATACATCAGACCAATTTTCGACCGAAATTGGTCGGATTGTTGATTGGGCATGCTCTTGGTGACATCGATTTGATAATTATTATTGAATCTGATGGTCGATCGGCCACCAAGTCTATAGATGTATGGCCACGTTAATTCTCCCAACATTTGCCTAACCCTAAGGGCTCATTTCCATTGCAATGCAGAGCCACATTGCGTGTCACTCCCGGGGAAGGAGGGGGGGGGGCGGAGCTTGCGATCCCATTCATTATACTGAATTGGATCGCGGGTGCAATCGCCCTAAAATGCAGGCAACCATGTGCTGTCATTCAGTGGTGAAGCCCAGCACATGTATGGAAACAGCAGACAGTGCAGTCTATGCACTGTCTGCTGTCCCTACGATCGGGTTTCCATAAGCACGGCTGAAGGCGCGCTATATGGAAACGAGCCCTAACTGATATATGCTGGGGTTAGTTTTGCTTTCAGTGCCTAGCATTTTGGCTAAATGATACAAAACAATGGTGCCAATATAAAGCACCCTACCAAGATAACCTATCTTTCAGAAGCTTGCTGTAATTCCTCATAAAAATGTAATACTTGCCTAATTCTACCCTCCTCCCCTGAGTTAAATGATACATACTTATTTTAAAGTGTACCAATAATGAAAAAGCGTCCCACTTAGCTGGAGTATAGGGAAGCCTCTGTCCAATCCAGAGACTTCCTCCATCCGTCTCCCCCTCTTCATTCCAACGTTAGGAGCCCTGCCGCCCCTGAAGCCCATGGACAAGGGCTTGTTGACGGAGCTCAGCTGCATTGTACAGGTGGCTTGCGCCTGTGCAGTAGCATGGAGCCAAACTGCGCAGTGCAGCCACGCTTTTTGTGTATACCATAGGAGCCCGTTTCCAATTTCTAAGGGGTTCCACTGTTCCCTTTGTGGTTAGGAGAGGGACACGGGAAGCCACTGGAGGAACCAGAGGCCTCCCTCTACTGAGGTAAACATGGGCAGTCTACCCAAGATGCCAAGTAAATCAGGTGGCAAGCATCAGGTGGCAGGGACGCTTGAGCGTTATCCCACCTGCCCCCACCCTCCTCGTGGCCACTGCTTGTTTTCCCTTTTGAGGCTACTTCCTCTAGGACAGTCCTCGGCCAACTCGCATCTGTAATAGACCTCAGAGCAGCGGCTATCTGCTGTGCCTCGTGAAGGAACAGGAGAGTGATTCCCCTGGTAACTGCACATATACAGCAAGTACTTCCTGTATATGTGCCGTTACAAGGGGAACTGCTCTCCTGTTCCTTCATGAGGTGCAGCGGATAGCCCCCTGATCTGACGTCTATTACGGAGGTGAGGGAGCTGGGGACAGTCCTAGAGGAGGCGGCTACTGGCTCAGAAGGGAAAACGAGTGGCCACTGAGGGAAGAGTGGGAGGGGGGAGCAGGCTGGATACCTACTAGGGGCACCTACCTGGCTAATCTATACTGGGGGCAACTAAACTGGCTAACTATACTGGCTACCTATACTGGGGGCAATACTATACTGGCTACCTGTACTGGGGGCAACTATACTAGCTACCTACTGGGGCAACTATACTGGCTACCTACTGGGGCAACTATACTGGCTACCTATACTGGGACAATTATACTGGCTACCTATACTGGGGCAACTATACTGGTTACCTATACTGGGGGAAACTATACTGGCTACCTATACTGGGGCAACTATACAGGCTACCTATACTGGGGTAACTATACTGACAACCTATACTGGGGCAACTATATTTGCTACCTATACGGGGGGCAACTATAACTAGCTAACCTATACAGGGAGCACCTATATTTGACTACCTACCTACCTACCTACCTACCTATACTGAGGGTCTTTTTCTTTTGGCCCCACCACAGCTATAACATGCGATGCAAACTGTCAGGTGCTGTGCGATCATTCCAAGTTGGGAGGGGGGGGGGGGGGCAGGCATCCTCATGAGTTTGCCCCGGGCAGCAAAAAGTCTAGAACCGGCCCTGAAGGTAAGTATCGACATTTTACACGTGTGGATCTCACAGGTTTGCTTTAACCTTTTAAATACATAACGTCACACTGCTTTCTGATTAACGTCCCATACCTGTTCGCACATCTTACGGGTCACCCTGGACTGGAACTTCATCCTGCGCAGGAGGTCATCTCGGCACCTGTGGAGCCTGTCCGTGTTCTCCGACCAATTCCAGCCCAGGGCCCAGAAGTAGATGTTCTGGCGGTAGTGGCTGACATCCTCCTCCACTTGGTTGGCTAAGAACCTGAAGTAATGAAATGACAACATGAGGAAATTCAACAACATTTTTAATTATACAGACTGTACTAAGTCAGTGATGGTACAGGATCATGGCCAGAGCAGCTCTTTCTTCACACTAACATAAAGGTTATAGATCAGGCATGGGCAAACTTGGCCCTCCAGCTGTTACGGAACTACAAGTCCCACAATGCATTTGCCTTTATGAATCATGACTGTGGCTGTCAGACTCCTGCAATGCATTGTGGGACTTGTACTTCCCTAACAGCTGGAGGGCCAAGTTTGCCCATGCCTGTTATAGATGGATGCTATGGTATGACAATACTTTTTTCCACGGGCAGCTGAAGAAGGTGAAATCACTGCCTGTCAGCTGCTTCCCTATACTTGCTAAAGCTCAGCACAGACGGTGGACAGGTGTCCCTCCATGGAGTTGCATCCATGCTCAGATGGGACATGAGATGTTTTTTCACCACGGGGCAATACCGCCTAATGTCAAACATGACATGTGGCATACCTCCCAACTTTTGAAGATGACAAAGAGGGACACTTAAGCCACGCCCCTGCCACACCCCTGATCACGCCCCGTCATACCACTAGTCACGCATACCATAAATATTTCATAAGCAAAATATGTTGTTTTATAATTCACACCACACTGGTCCTTTCTATCCTGGTTCATTTTCCTTCATATTAACATTTTAAAATTAGTAATATATCTATTTAAAGTGGACCCAAATTAAAAATACAAGATTTCAGAAATAAAATCTATTCTCTAAATTATAATAATAAATAGCAGCCTTTTTCAGCTGCATGATGACAAATATAAAATATTTTACATTTATTGAAGGAACCCCTCCCTTCCTTTCATATTGTTGGGACAGAATCCGGCAGACTGGAGTAGATGATGTCCGGCAAAGGAGGAATTGCTAATGACTGCCACCTACATAACCCTAGTTATGAAAAGAGAAGTGAAAAGCATGCACTGAAATGCTCATAGGCTTGAAGGAGTGTTTATTTATCTTTGTATGTGTCAGAGTGGTGCAACTAAATATTTTGAATTAAAAAAATGTTTGGTTTGGGTCTGCTTTAAAGGATGGGAATAAAGCTTAGAGTCAATTAAACACATTTTTTAGTAGATAAGTATATATATTTACATAGAAAGAGGGACAAAGTCCAAAAAGAGGGACAAATGAGGAGGAAAGAAGGACAGGGCTCCCGAAGAGGGACTGTTCCTCCGAAAGAGAGACAGTTGGAAGCTATGCATGTGGTGTTACCAAACACTGCCATTCAGCTGGATAAAATTGCAGCCAAATGACGCTTGTGGCCGTCACACAGGTGGCTGAACTGCTTGACAAAAAAGCAGTTTAGCTGTCCGTGAAAAAGAGGCCTTAGAAATACTCAGGCTGCATTTTCTGGCCAGGATCCTCTAGTCTCCCTGTTGTTAAAAAAAACCACAAGCACAATACTTACAGGGCTGCAAAGAAGAATCCATTGAAATCCTCTCTCCTCAGGCCAGCACGAACAAAGTAGACAAGTACCATGGCCAAAAGGTACTTGTCCGAGATCTTGAGGCAACGGTCACTGGTCAGGAACAGCTGGATGAAGTCGTGCTCTAGGATGTCACAGAAAGCCGCCCAGTCCTCTGGCTCCACAACGATCCTCTCCTCCACTGGCTGCTGCGGTTGGCTTGTCCACTTCGCCCATCTCTTCTTAGGAGGCAACGCGAACATCCAGGACACGGATCTGTAAGAATGATGGTAACAAAGAATTATGGAAGACATGCATTTTCCAAAGGTACAAAATCACCCCTCATTGAATTTGAGTACAGTATACAAATAATTGGAACGGTACAACAAAGTGGAAGTATAAATCTCTACATAGACTAGTTGAGGGCAGCTGTGCACATGTAGCCTGTGCTGGTGAACAGACGTTTGGGCCTATAAGAAGCAAAATAAGTGCTGAATATATATATATGTATAGTACTTTTTTTTACATAGGCCTATTTTTATCATTGACTCTCAAGCAAATAGCGAATTTGGAAAAAAAGTCTAAAATACTGAATGCAGTATTTTATGGGCCTTATGTCTTTTACTGTGCATTAGGGATGCTCATTCGGGTTCCTCGGAAATGCAATTTCCGAAATTCGGAATGCGGAAATCGGTAATACAAGTGCGGTAGGCGGATTTCCGCTGGAAATCGTGGAAATTTCCGCCGACTTTAACATCGATTTTCTCAAAAACTATAAAGTCTTTTTGAAAACTTTTTTGCATCTTGTTCACAAGATTCAGTTTAATAAACCCTGAATATTTGGTGTTTCTAGGACTTACGGGGGCTTTGCTATTAACCGCTAAAGTCTGCGGATTTTTACTGTAATGTAAAATGCAGAAAATCTGCATTATCCGATATGCGGTAATTTTAAGCCAATCAGAAGACTCAGAATGAATAAACCAATCAGAGAATGGGGATTTAGGCAGACATTTCTGCATTCTCTGATTGGCTTATTCATTCTGCGTCTTCTGATTGGCTTAAAATTACCGCATATCGGATAATGCAGATTTTCTGTATTTTACATTACAGTAAAAATCCGCCAACTTTAGGGATTAATAGCTAAGCCCCCGTAAGGCCTAGAAACACCATATTTTCAGGGCTTATTAAACAGAATCTTGCGAACAAGATGCAAAAAAAGTTTTCAAAAAGACCTTATAGTTTTTGAGAAAATTAATGTTAAAGTCAGGGGAAATTTCCACGATTTCCGGCGGAAATCCGCATCGGAATGCGGAAATTGGTAGCGGAAAGCGGAATCGGTAGCAGTAGCGGTAATTGGCAATGGCGGAATGTGGATTTACCGCGGAATCAGAAATTGGCATTTCCGACCATCCCTATTGTGCATTGAGCCCTATGCGTCACATGAATGACCACCCAGGTGGTTCTGGGTCATCTTGAGCTGTATGGGTATTCCTATGAATCAGTGGCATAACTAAGGAGCTTGGGACCCCAGTACGAGTTTTTACATGGGGCCCAAAGCACTCAAAACATACCAAGGACAGCTGCAGTGTCAGAGAGGTATAATCAGAGTTTAAGCATTACCACTATGCAATGCACATATAGATGTGTTCATTACCAGCATAGTACCAATGAAAAGCTAATAAGATGGATGAGGGAGGGCCCCTAGTGGGCCCCTCTAACCCAGGGGCCCCGGTGCAGTCTCAACCTCTGCATCCCCTATTGCTGCGCCACTGCTATGAATGATAACTTTATTATCTATTTGTACTTACGGGCTTTCTTCAGGGTCATCGGGAACTGGGCGCTTTCTGGATCTCTCCGGTGTCTTTGGGGAGCCGTCCTTTCCTCCAGTCCTGTATCAGAAAGACATATAATGTTCAGTACAACTCAGTATCTGTAACTATCAATATACTACTATAGAACATTAGATCTAATGACCTTTCAATGGGTATTTAAAGAGGATCTGTAACATTAAAAAATTCATAGGGGGAAGTCTCTGGATCTTATCGAGGCTTCCCCTGTCCTCCTGCGTCCCATGGTGGTCTCGCTGCAGCCCACTGAACAGCGGGCATGTAAATATTTACTACCCAGGCTTCAGTGCAGGCGCAGTAGCGGCTCTCTGCTCGGAAATAGGCGGATATAGCCTATCCCAGTCGGGTCCGCTCTACTGCGCAGTGCAAGTCTCCTGCGCAGTAGAGCGGTCCCGACTGATATCGACCATTTCCGCCTATTTCCGAGTGGAGAACCACCACTGCGCCCCCACTGGAACAGGGAAAGGTAAATATTGCACAGCCATACAAATTGCCGGCTGTGCATTCAGTGGGCTGCAGCGAGACCACCGTAGGACAGGACAGGGGAAGCCTCGATAAGATCCAGACGCTTCCCCCTACCGAGGTGAGAACCCCCAGAGGAACTTTTTTACATTACAGAGTCTCTTTAAAGAATATGTTAAAGCAAAGAACTGTTCACAGTAGTTTTTCATAATACAGACTATACTACATCATAATTTTCCTATTTATTTCAGTCAAGGCCAGGTTTATACTTTTTTTTGTTCCTAGGCCAAGTATGTTGTGGCTCCTCTTTCATGTACAGCAACACGCTCCCATTTCCTGTGCAGCCCCCTCTTCTATGTGTATCATCCATGTACAGCAGCACCCTCCCATTTCCTGTGCTGCCCCCTCTTCCATGTGTATCATCCATGTACAGCAGCACCCTCCCATTTCCTGTGCAGTCCCCTCTTCCATGTGCATCATCCATGTACTGCAGCACCCTCCCATTCTATGTGCTGCCCCCTCTTCCATGTGCATCATCCATGTACAGCAGCACACTCCCATTCCGTGTGCTGCCCCCTCTTCCATGTGCATCATCCATGTACAGCAGCCCCCTCCCATTTCATGTGCAGCTCCCTCTTCCATGTGCATCATCCATGTACAGCAGCACCTTCCCATTCCATGTGCAGCTCCCTCTTCCATGTGCATCATCCATGTACAGCAGCACCCTCCCATTCCATGTGCAGCCCCCTCTTCCATGTGCATCATCCATGTACTGCAGCACCCTCCCATTCCATGTGCTGCCCATCTTCCATGTGTATCATCCATGTACAGCAGCACCCTCCCATTCCATGTGCTGCCCATCTTCCATGTGTATCATCCATGTACAGCAGCACCCTCCCATTCCATGTGCAGCCCCCTCTTCCATGTGTATCATCCATGTACAGCAGCACCCTCTCATTCCATGTGCAGCCCCCTCTTCCATGTGTATCATCCATGTACAGCAGCACCCTGCCATTCCGTGTGCTGCCCCCTCTTCCATGTGTATCATCCATATACAGCAGCACCCTCCCATTCCATGTGCTCCCCCCTCTTCGATGTGTATAATCCATGTACTGCAGCACCCTCCCATTTCATGTGCAGCCCCCTCTTCCATGTGTATCATCCATGTACAGCAGCCCCCTCCCATTCCGTGTGCAGCCCCCTCTTCCATGTGTATCATCCATGTACAGCAGCCCCCTCCCATTTCCTGTGCAGTCCCCTCTTCCATGTGTATCATCCATGTACAGCAGCACCCTCCCATTCCATGTGCTCCCCCCTCTTCCATGTGTATCATCCATGTACAGCAGCACCCTCCCATTCCATGTGCTCCCCCCTCTTCCATGTGTATCATCCATGTACAGCAGCACCCTCCCATTCCATGTGCTCCCCCCTCTTCCATGTGTATCATCCATGTACAGCAGCACCCTCCCATTCCGTGTGCTGCCCCCTCTTCCATGTGTATCATCCATGTACAGCAGCACCCTCCCATTCCATGTGCTCCCCCCTCTTCCATGTGTATCATCCATGTACAGCAGCACCCTCCCATTCCATGTGCTCCCCCCTCTTCCATGTGTATCATCCATGTACAGCAGCACCCTCCCATTCCATGTGCATCCCCCTCTTTCGATGTGTATCATCCATGTACTGCAGCTTTTTTTTCATGAACAGCTCCTTTGGGCATCGGTTTCCCTTTTTCATGTGTCACTCTCCATTTTTAGCCTCCTCATTCCTATGTAGAAACTCTTCTTCTATGTTCAGGTGCCCTTCGGGCTGCTGCCGCCCAAGGCCCGGGACTTCTTGCGGCCTTTCCAGAAATCTGGCCCTGATTTCAGTGGAGCTGGAGAAGCAAGGCCAGACACATGCTCCAAAATGCTGTTTATCCAGCAGAGGAACAATAGCATTGAAGTAATGATACAGCTGGTTCTTATATGAAATCCGATCGTAGAAGCTAGGTAAACTTATATCCTATACAATTAGTGTATACACATAAAGCTATCTATGCAGCCCATTTTATATGGCTAAAGGTAGGCATATATAATAAGATGTTCTAAAACATTGCTATCCATTCTGCCTGGTTTTAATTATTAACCACCATGCACAGCTCGATATTATAACCACGGAGTTAATTTAGGTGCCCGTCTGTGTGCCAAATAATACACAGAAATGTAAATTGCGTCTATACATTCCCAATATTAACCGACCAGCTAATAATAGCAGATCAGCTATTACTGCGCAGTTTACATTGCAGTGTATTACGTGTCAACCGGCATGTCTAAGGGCCAGTGAACACCAAAAAGCGCTAGCGTATTCACAAACACTCAGCGCTCTTTGAAGTGATCTTTCTAGGCGGTTCTAGGCATGTGCCTAGCGATTTTCTAATCATGCCTAGTGATTTTTGGAGCGTTTTGGTGTAGCGGTTTTTATTTTTTGTTACAGTAGAACTGTTACTGAACAGCTTCTGTAAAAAAAAAAAAACACACTTGGAAAACCGCTCTGATCTAGCGCTTTTCAGACCGATTTTCCACTTTCCTATACTTAACATTGAGGCTGAATCTCCTCAGAAATCAGCAAAGGGCCTTTTTCCACTAGCAATCCCAATCACAAATCACAAATGCCAGCGATTGCGATTTTTCATTTGCATTGAATTATTACTCTAAAAATCGCCCCAGAAAGCGATTGTGATTTTCAAATTGAATCACTATAGTGGAAAATACTTCTCATGATTTCTATGATAAAGTAACAACCCTAGCGATTTGCGATTTTGCGATTCAGCTGTGTAGTGGAAAAAGGCCCAAATGCTGCAGGACCCGCGTTTGCGTTTGGGAGAAAATCACATCGCTCTGGTGTGATCCATACCATTCAGATACATTAGCCAATCGCTTTAAAAAAAAAAAAAAAACGCTCAGAAGCACTATTGGTATGCACCAGCCCTTACATTCAGTGCTAGGTGATTATAATGCATGCAGTCTTATAACGCATTGAGTGTTGATTGCAGTAAACACACATTGGGCTTGATTCCCTAAACCGTGATAACTCAAATATCACACCTTATCAAAGATCACACCTTATGAAAAAATATCACACTTTATCAAAGTTATCACACCTTATCAAAGTTAACACGCCTTATCAGAGCAGCATAGTGAGCGCTACGAACTTATGCCTGCTAATTGGCAATGGCACTCGTCCTGCCCTGAGCCCCTGCGGGTTCGTAGCGCTTGCGATGCTACTCTGATAAGGCGTGTTAACTTTGATAACTGTGATAACTTTGATAAGGTGTGATCTTTTCATAAGGTGAGATATTTGAGTTTTTACGGTTTCGTGAATCAAGCCCATATTGGCCTCGATTCACTAAACGGCGCTAAGCCGGTTAGAAGACCTTAACAGTTAGTGGGCGCAAACCACAGCGTTAGGTAGTTTGCGCCCACAGGACCACCCACATCGTGCGCAGTGCGGCGGGACAGTAATAGTGCGTGGTGCGACAATAACGTCGCACCTGCTGCCTTGTAAAAATGGCGCACCGGGTGACCCCCAAAGCGGCGCATTGATGCGCCGTTTCGGGGGCACCCGATGCACCGTTTTCATCGCACCGGGTGCGACGTTTACAAGGCATTTAGTGCAGCGTTATCGTCGCACCGCGCACTATTACTGTCCCGCTGCGCGTGATGTGGGTGGTCTTGTCCGCGATGTAGCTTTGCGGGACTATTAGTGCCCGCAAAGCTACTTATGGGGCACTAAGCGGCTGTTCACTACGGCGCTATCACTTACCACCGGTTAGTGAATCAAGCCCAATGTGTGCAGTGTCCATTGCATGAACAACAACACTGTTATTACCATCTTGAAACCCATTTCACACCAGAACACTTTAATTGCATTGTGTTACCTGTTTTTACCGCAGGTAAAGCAATGAAAGTCTATGGCACACTGTATACTTAATGCGGTGCTATGAAGTATCATGTGACGTGAATGCACCAGCACATTATGGGTCAACATCCGCAGCAATGAGTGTTGAATGGAAGTCATGTAAGTCAATGGTGCTGCATGCGTTGCAGTGCGTATGCACCTGGCAAGTTTTTTCAATACACTTGCTTGCAATGTGTATTTCTACCACTGGAAGTGAGCACTAGAGAGCCGCACTTATGATTTGAATTGATGCCAAGAATTACTTGAAGGCTCATTATTGCAGGTACCTTCAAAGCCTGTTTTTAGTGTTGCGGTTTCTGGTGTGAAACCGGCCTGAGGCTTAGTTCACACTGCAAAACGCATTCACAATCATTAAGTGCATAGCGATTGCAATTTTGCAATGGGATTTTCAGAGTGATTTTTAAAGCAATGCATAGCTCCCAACTGTCCCTCTTTCAGTCCCTCTTTGGGAGCCTTGTCCCTCTTTCCTCATCATTCGTTCCTCATTTGTTTCTGGACTTTGTCCCTCTTTCTATGTAAATATATATATTTATCTACAAAAAATGTGTTTGATTGACTCTAAACTTTATTCCCATCCTTGAAATTGATATATTACTAATTTTAAAATGTTAATATGAAGGAAAATGAACCAGGAAAGACAGGACCAGTGTAGTTTGAATGATAAAACAATATATTTTTCTCATGAAATCTTTATGTTATGCCCCACCCCTGCCACACTCCTGTGACGGGGGCATGATCAGGAGTGTGGCAGGGGCGTGGCTTAAGTGTCCCTCTTTCTCATCTCAAAAAGTTGTGAGGTTTGCAATGTACTTTTTTTGCACATTCCTTAAGAAGAATCATTCTGAAAAATGGTACATGCAGCAAGGATAAAAAAAAAATGCTACTGAGACCACCCTCTTAGGGTGACACTGCACTAGTGCTTTGCCCATCGTTGCTGGCAATTGGCAAGTGCAGTTTTCACCACAATATCAGCCATACAGAGCCCCCTGATGATCCGTTTGTGAAAAGGAGTAGATTTCTCATGTAAAAAGGGGGTATCAGCTACTGATTGGGATGAAGTTCAATTCTTGGTCACAGTTTCTCTTTAAGCTCCCAAAGAGCAAAGTTAATCAGGAACAACTTACGTTGAGTGATTATTTTGCTTTTATCAATTTGGTGATAAATAAGTAGAGATGGCTCGAACTTGTTCTATAGCGAACCTTGATAGTGCGCCCGCAGCCGGGACCGCTCTGCGCATGACATCACCTGCTGCAGGCACGCGATCAAGGACGCGCGGCAGCAGTGAAAGCGTCTGCGCCTTAATGATGTTATAAAATGACGTATGCGGAAATGACCCCGAAGTCATTCCCCATAGCTGTTCGCTATAGAACAATTTCGGGCTATTTCTATAAATTAGGCCCCGTTCACACTTGCGTTTCTCTGCCAAACGGACCGGATGACCTGACCAGATCAGATCCGGATCAAAACCGTACAGTTCTGATCTGGATCCGGTCCAGATCCGGTCAGGTTGCATCAGGTGTACATCAGGCTACGATCCGGATCCGTTTGGCAAAAGAGAGTACAAATAAATAAAAATTTTGGGGTCTGGGAGGTCAGCAGAAGGTGCTTTCTATTTCCGGATGGTGCAGTCAGGCTCCGGTCCGGGTGCGTGGGCCGGATGATCCGGACTGAAAAATAGCACATGTTGGAAAAGAGTCCGGATCCGGTCCGGCTCCGTACTGTACGGAACGGACGCGTGTGAACGTCTGCATAGCCTTTGCATTGCTATGCGGAACGTACATTCCGTTTGTACAGTATACGGTTCGGATCCGGCCTGGCGAATCCGGACAGGGAATGCTAATGTGAACCGGGCCTAAGTCACTTATGAGAAGTTTTAGGAATAGAGCCCATTATGTCTATGGCGGCGCCCAGGTCAGGCCTAGCATCGGGAACAGCCTGCGCCAAAATGACCAGCCATGATACCACCACCAGTATGCATGTACTTGCAACCAGCCCTCAGAGCCCCACTCATGTTATGATCCCCCTTATACGCTTCCATCCCTGAGTTCCACTCACACTGTGCTCCTCTATATCCTCTTCCATTCCCAAGTCCTGCTATGCACCTCCCACTCTCTACTTCACCTAAGACTCTCTTAAGGTGACCATACACCATACAGTTTTGCCTATTTTTTTTTAAGGGCCCGTTTCCACTAGAGCGAATCCGCATGCGTTGTCTGCATGCGGATTCGCATAACCAATACAAGTGGATGAGACTGTTTCCACTTGTCAGTTTTTTGGTGCGTTTTTCTGTGCAGGATTTTTCTGCACGGTAGGGCCTGCAGAATTCGCCTGCGTGAGGAATGCAGGCGATTCGCAGGCTATGTATTTAATAGGGAAAACGCACATGCGTTTTTTGCCGCGATTTCGCGTGCGAATTCGCATGAAAACTAATGCAAATTGAACTAGGCAGTGACATGGTTAAATTCGCATATACCCTGCCTATGCGAAATCGCATGCGAAATCGCGGCAAAAAACGCACGCGGAATCGCATCCGCATGCGATTTCGTCAGCGGTGGAATCCCGGTGATTCGCACCGCACTAGTGGAAACGGGCCCTAAATGTGAAAAAATACAATCAATTTGATGTGAGTAGTAGTAGTGCAGTGTTGTACCAAGTTAGCCATCAGTAAAGAAAGGAGTTTTTTTTTTTTTAACATTGTTTATTTAAAGGTATTTTACATTTTTTAACATTGTTTATTTAAAGGTTTTTTTTTACATTTTTCAAAGAAAACAGTAACAGCAAAATATATGACACCATTTCTATAAAACAGACATATATCTAAGTGCATAGTGGCGAACCTGGGCCATATATGAACAGTTGTGCATGAAACATGTGTGAGCAACAAATACACCTGTTATTATTATTTAGTATTTATATAGCGCCAACATATTACGCAGCGCTGTACAGTGTGTATATATATTGTCTTGTCACTAACTGTCCCTCAAAGGAGCTCACAATCTAATCCCTACCATTGCCATATGTCTATATTATGTAGTGTAAGTACAGTAGTCTAGGGCCAATTTTAGGGGGTGCCAATTAACTTATCTGTATGTTTTTTGGGGGATGTGGGAGGAAACCAGAGTGCCCGGAGGAAACCCACGCAGACACGAGGGAACATACAAACTCTTTGCAGGTAGTGCCCTGGCTGGGATTTGAACCAGGGACCCAGCACTGCAAGGCGAGAGAGCTAACCACTATGCCACCGTGCTGCCCTGTTATAGTAACATTGCTTTGTAAAAGACCCTGAGCTACGTCTACAAGAACTATGCGGCAAGATAACATAGGATCCCAGGGCCCACGGGGAACACACACCTGACACCTTCCCTATAACATTGCTAAAAAATGGTCTGGATGCCAAGCAACATTTCTTAACCTGAGAGCATAGGTAAAGCCAGGCCTGGATTTCCATCACAGGAGCCTATAGGCACAGATGTCCTGGCACCCTAGACCTCCCCCACCATGAACCTACAAACCCCCTCTAAACTGCACTGCTAGTGTGCTGGCTGCCCAGCTGTCACTTCTCCCTTACTTCCCTTAGCATTAGGCAGCCAGAAGTACCCTCAGTGTTGTTAAGTAGCTAGTGGTGCCCCCAACTGCAATTAGATCTTAGTGGAATGCCGAGAGCTGGGTGAGTAACCTCTAATTTACACTCTGCAATAGGGGAAATGAGTGAGCTGCCTTTCCATCATCAGGCGCCTGTAGGCACGTGCCTACAGTGCCTTATGGTAAATCTGCTTAAAAACAAGAAGAGAATCGAGAGCCCAATATGGTGCAGTATTGTCAGGTAAAATGAAGAGTTCAATACAATTTTATGTATATATATACTCACAAACACGGGTTACCAATAGGCAACCACTTTAAATGCAGGTGGGGAGCATTAGGACCTGACCCCACTCAGGTTAAGAAGTGGCTCTCTGTAGATAGTAGATGGGGATGCACCCCTCCACCCAGGGTGGACTAGAAGATCAGCAAAAACTCGGTATACAGAGGCGCCAGAGTAGAGTAAAACGTTTTAAAAACCGCTAAAAAGGAGAGGGGGATGTTAAGGTGGACTCACCTCCCTCTTACAAAAAAAGAAAACTCACTTGAGTCTCAATAAAATAGAATTGTCAAGTAATTTATTCAACTCCACAAATGCAACGCGTTTCGCAATGGGAGCACAACTCAGTGGGTCAAGCAATAAGTTTGAGCGCCTCTGACTAACTGACTATTTTATTGAGACTCAAGTGAGTTTTCTTTTTTTGTAAGAGGGAGGTGAGTCCACCTTTACATCCCCCTCTCCTTTTAAGCGGTTTTTAAAACGTTTTACTCTACTCTGGCGCCTCTGTATACCGAGTTTTTGCTTATGGTAAATCTGGCCCTGGGTAGAACCGGTACGAAGAAAGAAACAAAGAAAAGAAATCAAAAGTTATATTTATCTCCGGAGTCTTGTCCAACGAATCCGCCCCGAAGACCTCGCATCATTACACTTCCGCTGCTTTTCCCCGCCTCCCCTCTCTCCTCCGAGAAAAAACGCCTGACAATTTAATGCGGTACATAGCTTGGCGTTTTTTCTCGGAGGAGAGAGGGGAGGCGACAGATGTGTAGTGATGCGAGCTCTTCGGGATGGCTCCGTGGGACAAGACTCCGGAGGTAAATATAACTTTTCATAACAGCAGCGCTGACAGATTTTTATTTTTTGTACGGAGGTCCTCTTCCAAGAGTAATGGTGGCTATACATGTTACAATTTTTCTATCCAATTTAACTCCAATTCGATTAAAACAATTGCGTGAAAAAATATCGAGACACATTTTTATTTTTCAATTAGATCGAAATTGTCAATTTTCTTGATTAATATCGATCAGAAACGAGGAAAAATCAGATCAATTTTGTCAGAAATGTAATGGCGTATGGTGGGTTGTATGAAAGTCATTCGACCTAATAAAGTTTGTTTACATTCAAGAATAAAGAAACTTTATTTGTCAAAACGACACAATAAATAGAATGAATTGAAGAATTTCTTCAAAGTAATAAATGTAATGTTATTGATGAAAATAAACGAGAAATAGATTTCTTAATGTAAGGTACATTTTCTAGTAGTTTGTGTTGTGTGCCCTTATACATAGCAGGGATGGCACAGTACACCTCATACACATTTATAAATGAAAATGTATATATTTTTACATCTAATTTATACCTTTTACTCATTCGTTTTTATTGTGATTGTGTATAAACCGAACATTCATGTGTGGTACATTGTTTACAAGAGTCCGATTTTTCATTTGAGCGAGAAAAGAAACAATCCAAATTGTTGAATCAAAAAAAAGAAAAATGTAAAAAAGGCTATACACTATCCTATCGCCATTACAGATAAGAGCTGGTCCGTGAGATAGATATTTCCACCTTGCATGCAAATTTAATGCAAACTACGTGCAGCTTGGACTTTGACCAATCCAAACATTTTAAGCACATTTGATTGTCCCAGTTCTAAACAGCAGGCAGTTTGTATGAAATGTGCATGCAAGACAGAATGATTACCATCCCACGGACCATTTCTATTAGAGTAGGTGAGTGAGATGATCATAGTTTGTAAATTATTCCTATGTTAAAGTGACCATTAATGATACAATCCTGTGACCAATCGATTGTTACCGGTAACCAGAAGCCCATTAACAGCCAAATTCTCACTAATCAATTAGATAAGATTAACAGAATCGATTCTTGAGATCGATCCCATTGATCTGATCAGATTGGTTAGCGGGAACATGGCTATTAATGAGCACAACCGATTGTTTCCAATCGATTACAACAGCAATCAGAAACTGGCTGCAGGATTGCGTTGTTAATGGTCACCTTTGTGCAACTAAGAACCGGACCTACAAAAAAAGCTATTATACAGTATTTGATTGGTCCATTATTTACCCTTTTGAGGACTGGACTTCTCTGGCCCCTTAAGGATCAGAGACCTTTTCTTTTCTGAAAAACTGAGCTGTGATCACTGATTGGCTCACAGTGATCAGAGGGTCAGGAACCAATGAAATCAGTCCCTGACCAGCGCACAGACCACAGCAGAGCGAGTGGGCTGCAGCACTGTCAGAGCATCAGGAACCGCGAGGGCGGCGGGACCGTGTGGCGAGAGTAGTTGACATTACACCCCGGCTGGAATAGCAGGCTATACACTGAGTAAATTTGCATAAAATTATAATAAATCTGGCATTAAGTCAAAAAATTTGCATCTCATAGATCATCTCTTATTGCTGTGTGCGTGGGAGCACCTCTTCCCAAAGGGGCGCAGATTCAATGCTTGCCATGGGCGCCATCTTCCCTACAAACGCCACTGGTCACATTAATACTGTACTTCCTGCTGTGAAAGATGATGGCTATATAAAGATTTTCATGTTAGTGGCCCTTTAATATAACAAACATACACCTGCCTAGGAAATGAGAAAGCATATCAAGAGATCTCTATAGCTGGTTACAGAGGTTACACACTGGATCTAATTTATAATAGCTGCTCACAAAACTGGAGCACCTGGCCAGAGCAACTAATCAGATTTCTAACTGGTTGCCCCTGGCAACGGCTTCACGTTTCCTCTGAATTCTTTCTCATCTACCAATCTTTATAACTCAGTCCCCATGTATTCTTATAATAGATTTACCTATATAGGCAAGTACATAAGACCTGACAGAGGGACACCCGAGCAGCAAAGCGGTATAGGGATGGAATGTGGCTCCTCAATAGGGCTTAACCCTCTAGTAAAAGCATAGGTGGGGCCATGAACAGACTGCAGCCATCATTTATAATGACCATATTTATCACTATATGATACCTGTAAGGGCCTGGGCCCACTAACGCAGCAGTGTCCGCTTATCAGTAACACATCAATGTTACAGATGCTGAAAAGCAGACAGAAGCGGGTACAACTGCATTAGTGGGCTTAGGCCCAAAGCCTCCCATAATCAAAATGCCTGCTTACCTGAAGGCCATCGCTGTAATCCGATCTGAAGATGGCAGAAGTCCTTTATAGAAGATAGAAATAGGTGCTGATGTTAGTGGCAGTGAGCTGTGTGTGTGTGTATACCTACCTGTATGTGTGCAAGCACACAGGTGTGTTGGCTCGCACGTGCACGCGCTCGCTTCTCCCTGTGTGTCTGTCTCCTAGTGTGTGTGTGTGTCTGCTCTTTTATAAGCGAAAGCTAAAAAAAAAAAAGCTAAAGAAATCGCTGTGATAGCTGGATAAAACTGTCCTAATGAGGAGTCCTCCAAATCCCTGGCTTCTTCCTCGCTGGCAATTCTCCAACTGCCATAACTGACATCTTGTCACCTGCAGGTCAGGTGCTACTGCTGTCTCACGCACAGTCTCACAGCAAAGTCTCACAGCAAAGCTTTACTGTGTGTCTGCCATAACTGACATCTTGCCACCTGCAGGTCAGGTGCTACAGCTGTCTCATGCACAGTCTCATGGCAAAGTCTCACAGCAAAGCTTTACTGTGTGTCTGCCATAACTGACATCTTGCCACCTGCAGGTCAGGTGCTACAGCTGTCTCACGCATAGTCTCATGGCAAAGTCTCACAGCAAAGCTTTACTGTGTGTCTGCCATAACTGACATCTTGTCACCTGCAGGTCAGCGTCTCCCCTACACCTGGACAGAACCACAAACAGCCAATCAAATTTCACCCATTCATATCAATGGAAAAAATGTAAAATGCTGCCATTTTCAGAGCAATAATGCCAGAGTCCCCAAACTTTGCACAGTTAGTCACTTGGTGACCAAGGTGAAAAAAATCATGGAAAGTAGACGGAGCATAAAATAGCCAATCAAATTTCAGCAATTTATTTTCAATGGGAAAATATAAACTGCAGTCATTCTTACACCGTTAATGGCAGGGTTCTCAAACTTGGCATAGTTGGTAACTGGGTGACTGGGATCAATATTCAGGAAAGTAAGTGGAGCCTACAACAGCCAATCAAAATTCACTGATTGATTTTTAAAGGGAATATTTAAATTGCTGCCATTCTTACACTGTTAATGGCAGAGACCTCAAACCTGCTATTGCCATTCATTTTGCTAGGGTTAAACTCAGAAAAGGGGGCGGAGCCAGAAACAGCCAATCAGATTTCTTTGATTCATTCTAATAAAAAACTTCTTCCACGTAGTATATATGTATATATTAGCATTTTCAGTTTATTTAATGATATACCGTATTTAATGAAATACCACATTTTTGGAGTATAAGACACTGGAATAAAAGACGCACCTAATGGGGAAATATATATATATATATATCTTAAACCTGATGTGTCCATGTTCCAGGAGCATCTTGTAGATGTTCTCCCCAGTCATTGTCCTCCTGTGTCCCCTTCTGTCCCTTTCTGTCCTCCTGTGTGTCCCACTGTGTCCTCCTTTGCCTCCTGTGTCCCCCCTTCTGTCCTCCTGTGTGTGCCTCTGTGTCCCTTCCTGGTCTACTGTGTCCTCCTGTGTTTCCCCTTCTGTTCCCCTGAGTGGTCCTGTGTGTCCTTTCTGGTCCCCCTGTGTTGTCCTGTGTGTCCTCTTCTGTTCCCCTGTGGCATCCTCCTGCCACCCTATGTCCCCTCCTGTCCCCCTGTGGGTCCCCCGTTCCCCCTCTGTAGTCCTGTGTATCCTCTTGTGCCCCCTCTGGCCCCCCTGTGTCGTCCTCCCCCCGCCCCCACATATCTCCTCCACTCCCATCTGTAAGAATAATTAGCAGCAGTGTGATTCACCTCACCAGGGACTCCCTGCCTTGTCCCCCTGTGTGGTCCACCCGCCCACGCATGTCTCCTTGGTTCCCCTGTGTAAGAACAATTAGCGGCAGCACTGGCTCAACTAATCCACAGTTCCAGCGGTGATCAGCAGACCTACCCTCTCCAGTGCGGCTTCCCCTAGTGACGGTTTCTGCTGATCACGTCATCAGCAGAAACCGTCACTAGGGGAAGCCACGCGGGAGAGGAGAGGTCTGCTGATCACCGCTGGAACGGTGGGTTAGTTCAGCCAGTGCTGCCGCTAATTGTTCTTAAACAGGGGAGCCAAGGAAACATGCGTGGGCTGGTGGACCACACAGGGGGACAAGGCAGGGAGTCCCCGACGTCACGGCAGGTTGGCAGTTCATATCAGCAGGCGAGTGTAAGTCGGGAACTCCCTGTCTTTGAAATATAAGACGCAAGGGAGAAAAAGTGCGTCTTATATTCCCAAAAATACAGTAAGTAAAAACCAATACAATATTGGCAACAAAGATGCACATACGCAGGAGGAACTTTATATGTATGCATTTAATATACTTCTTAGGACTAAGTATATATATACTAGTAGACCCAAGCCCGTTTAAAAACGGGCTCTAGGGTCTGTTTCTCACCGCCGCCCGCCGCATGTTACTGCGCACCCACCGCGCGCACACCAGCCGCACACCCGGCCGCCCGCTCACACGCCGGCCGGCTCCCTGGCCCCGTCCTCCTGTCTCTGTGAGGCTGGGACCATGCTGTGCACATGTGCAGTAGCACAAAGCACAGACCAGCTACACAGAGACAGCACACGCAGGGACACAGGAGTCTTAGTATAGAGGATATTTGTTTATGCCCTCACATACATATCTTGTATCCCCTTTTTACTGCATACATTTTACAGCTGTATTAACATGTATTGTGTGACAACAACTGAAACAAGTAGAGCATTTGCGCTTTATATGCATTGTTGTTTGCTCTCCATATACTGCAGTGAGGGAATAAATAGATATATACAGTAGATTGTTGGATATCTGACACCGACAGGGATTGGATGATGCCAGATAGGTGTGCTTTCTGGTTGCTTGAGTCTCAATGCTAAAAATAGGCCCAGCAAATATTGTACACCCCTCTATATACAAACCATGAACTCTGTAGTAAATGTTAAAATACAGTAATTGAAAGTATATTCACCTTGGGGGTGTCTTTAAGCACCGCAGATCTCACAAACCGCCTAAGAAGTTGGCCTTGACCACTGTGAGTATTGCCAGTGATTTGTACTGGTTGGTTGAGACTACTGATAAGTTAAGTTCCAGATAACCAGGACTCTACTGTATATTCTTAGTCCTATGAAGTATATTGATTGCATACATATGTTTAAAGTTCCTGCGCATGTGCACCTGTGTTGTCAAGGTTGTATTGGTTTTTACATATATCATTAAAGGACACACGAGGTGAAAATAAAGTTATGAGATAAACAATTTTATCTATCCTCCTTCTTCTAAAATGACTTTTTTTTAGATATCCAACAGTTTTATTTTATTTGTAAATCTACTTTTTAAGTTTTAACTGTTTCATTGTCTCTGTTCAATGACACATGCATTGCAGTCTGTCACAGCTAAAATCCATGAACTGTTGATGCTTTTTATCTCTTTCCTGATCTCAGAAGTGATCACGAGAGCTTGATGGTATAAAACTTTCAGCATGACAGCTTTAGCTGGCAGCTTGCATGTTTGCATAACTGGTGACAGATACTTAGCAGCCTGGAGACCAAAGCAGAGTCAGGAATAGGTAGAAGGTTATGGCAGGTGGCACTCGAGCATATTCAGGAGGCAGGCAGTAGGTCAGGGCAGGCAATGTACAACAATTATATGGGCAATGCCAGTGCTAAGGAGCTGTGCAGGACCTCTGTTCTCAGGAACTTAGTGCACAACAATAAAAGCTGTCACTTATAGCTTTTATCCCCGGATCTTTATTAACGTCATCCAGAAAGTATGCAATATCTCCACAAGTCTGCGTAAAATATGTTGGCACTTTATAAATACAATAAATAAATGAGTCTGTAAAAAAGAAGATTTTGCACCCTAAACAGCTAACAAAGAAAATGCACTAGGTATATACCTGAGCTTTAAAAATGAGTCATCCCAAACAAGGATTCTGCATAAAAAAAACAGACATTTGTAAAATGCCACTTTTATGGCTGTACTGACGAATTTCGACTTTTTGGTCAGCAATGCCACCTTCCATAATTTTGCAAACTGTTTTCAGTGTGTTGTTTACTGTTCTTTGTAAAGCATTGCCCTAGGCCATGGCCTAGGTGGCTTTGGCCTAAAACCGGCCCTGCTCACACTACATGAAAGATGTAAGATTGTATAATCAACACTGTTGGGTGCATGGCCAGCGAACCCATTTTTTTTTTTAACGGTTCAAAAGCATGGCCCAGGTTTACAAATGTTGCAGTCTGGAGTAAGTGACTCTATTATTGAAGCTTGAGTATATGCTGCATATACACTCCCCCCTCATTTGATTTAACAAAACCACTTGGATTCAAATGTTATGTCTTTTAGGATACAAGAGACCAGAGGAAACTGACATATTTCCCTTTAGACATTCTGCCATCAGTAAAATGAAACTGACATAGAAAGCCCAAGAAACAGAAAAAGGCTGTTGCAGGGGTAGAATTGATGCTACGTTTCCAAGAGAGTTGGGAATTAATAGACGTGGTGGGATCCTATGATAGAATCATTATAGAGCTCCATGACTTTTCAACCTCCATTTCAAAGACAATTCCCCTAGAGAGACCTGAGCCGGTCTAAAAAGTATTAAGCAATACAGTACATAAATGAATTGCTTTCCCAGCAGTTGTGTTGAGGTTCCCAATGTATATATATGCTCATTATCACCAACTATCACTACTTTCACAAATGTAACCAGGCTCTGCCTTTACGGAAAACACACAAACTATAACTCGATGCTATAGCTACATCCGTACCCATAGTAATAAACACTTTTAAGAGTCACGTTAAAGAGACTCCGTAACAAAAATTGCATCCTGTTTTTTATCATCCTACAAGTTCCAAAAGCTATTCTAATGTGTTCTGGCTTACTGCAGCACTTTCTGCTATCACAGTCTCTGTAATAAATCAATGTATCTTTCCCTTGTCAGACTTGTCAGCCTGTGTCTGGAAGGCTGCCAAGTTCTTCAGTGTTGTGGTTCTGCTATGAACTCCCCCCTCAGGGGGGAAAGAAACACACAAATGATCTCTTGAGATTCAAAAGGAATGCTGTATACAGCCTGCTTGTGTATGGATGTATTTTCTATGTGTGGACATACTGTACATCAACCTACTTCCTGTTTTGGTGGCCATTTTGTTTGTTTATAAACAAACTTTTTAAAACTGTTTTTAACCACTTTTAATGCGGCGGGGAGCAGCGAAATTGTGACAGAGGGTAATAGGAGATGTCCCCTAACGCACTGGTATGTTTACTTTTGTGCGATTTTAACAATACAGATTCAAGATGTAGTGGCCTATTTATACAAATCGTAATTTAGGTGGGAAGCATATCTTGTCTAGCTCACACAATAATTTTGATTACCTCCTTTTAATACAAGTTTGTTCTTTTTTTATTGTTATTTTATATTCAGATTTGAAATAGCTGCTCAAAGATGGGAGTGGAGGGAGGCTTCTTATCCTGCTGTTTATAAAGTTCAAATTAGTATTCATTCTCCAAATGTACTCTTTGAGCAAGTGAATTGCATGCATTGCTCATAAGGAACAGATATTTGGAGTATGTGCTCTCTAGTGGTCATATGTGGTAATTCAGCTCCAAACTTATCAATGTTTATAAACAGTACAATAAATAATTGTATGCAATAAAAGTTTTATTACAGTTAAGTACATTTCAAATCTAGTAAAACCTAATTTGAATGGCTTCACAATCATTTCTCCAAAAATGTAAAAAATTATATTGAGATTTATAAATGTATCAAAATACTATCATTGGGTGCGCATGGAAAGAGGTGATCTTATTCTGATACAATTTTTATAACTAGGCCAAACAGCTTTTACACCCTTGGTTAATATAACTTGATGGAGCCTAGTAATAAAAGTTATAGAACTATATCTAAAAAAGTTCTTCTGTTATCATATATAATTCAATGATATGAATTCATCAGATTTATAAAACTCATTTTCATGTTACATTCATGTCACATAATAATAATATAATTAATCTATATCATGCCTGAAGAAGAAACTTAAATGTTCAAAAACTTGAAAGAATACGCAGTTAGTCATTAAAGGTGTTATCGGAATCCAAATTTGTTGGTCCAATAGATTTCCATATTCTTGTAGGGTTTTATGAAATGATTGCTCACACATTCAAATTATATTATGCTGGCTTTGTATTTAATGCATTAAAGTACACCTGAAGTGAGAGGTATATGGAGGTTGCCATATTTATTTCCTTTTAAGCAATACCAGTTGCCTGGCGATCCTGCTGATCTCTTTGGCTGCAGTAGTGTCGGAATCACACACCTAAAACAAACATGCAGCCAATCGGGTCTGACTTGGGTCAGAAACATCTTATCTGGATGCTTGTTTGGGGTCTATAGGTGAAAGTATTAGAGGAAAAGTATCAGCAGGACAGCTAGGCAATTTGAATTGTTTAAAAGGATATTACGGTAAAGGATATTGAGCTATATTGAAACACCACAGTTGCTTGCTATTCTACAATGGGCAGGGCCCCTCTAATTCCCAGTGTGTCCTCTCTCCTCTGCACTGGCTGTGTGCATAGTAAGGTCGCCAGGCTGTGGCCACAACTATCCCACTCTCTGCACCAGTTTGAAGAATGGGGAAAGGGGGCGCAGTTTCATGTGAGAGAGAGGGTCTGAGTGACTAGGGGCAAGATTATATTTGAGGGTGTGGGGCCATTGTGGCAGTTGTGGCACCAGCACTCTTGGATCCGTGAGAGACAGTACAGAAACCTTGTCTGTTGAAATATGCTATATGTTTGTTTATAGGTTGTTCTACCTTTTTAAATACTGAAGTAAGCATTTGAATGAGTATAAGTACTCTTCAGAGCACCAGGGAAACATTTCTTGTAGTTTGGGATATTGTGGTGAAGGGTTAAAACCTCTTTTGGGTTTTTATTGCTGTCCTGTGGCTTCACCCATGATCATTTCCTTTATTTTCTGATCAGAATGACATGAGTCTTTGAGTAGTTTTTACTGATGGGCTTTATTTCCTGCCCCTGGGACTACCAGTTGTTATAGTAAAATGCTCAGCCGAGGTCGCAGGGATAGGAAGTGAGTGGGAATCCTGTACGGATGGACACACAAACATAAAAAATTGGACTTTTTCCCACTCTATTCATAACATAAAAACAAAAATTCCTAAAATTAGTATTTGACTATAATGAATACAGGGCTGCATTACTGCATATTGATATTGCCAACTGAGGACATTCCAGGTAGTTTCCCTCCAAGAAGATGACAAATGAGAGAACTAACACTAGCCTGACTTTTATAAACAGCATCACTTGCCCCCATTGACATTAATGAACAGGCAGCTATTTTACATTTACAATCTATTGTAAATCATTCAGTCCCTGTCAGAAACACTGTTGCTTCCTGCTTCACCTGCTGGTGCCATCACAAGTCACCAGCAGGTGGCTCTGTTTGCTTTTCATGGTTGCCTGCAGTTAACAGGCTCACCACTAGATGGAGTTTCATGGATTACACATGTCTATTACACAGGTGTCCGGGCAGGCTGCCAGCTCCTATTTAAGCTGGCCACTCCCTTCACACTTCGCAGATCCTCGTGTCAGTGTGACTACTGCTTGTTGGTCCACTTTCTTGCTCTGCATTTTCCCTTTGTCTGACTGCCTGTGTAAGCCTTTGGCTTACAACCTATCTTGCCTTGCTCTGTGATTCTATCTGTCTGCCTGTGTGAGCCTTTCTGCTTGCAACCTGTTCTGCCCTGCTCTATTGCTCCTCTGTGTCCCAGATCAGCTAGGGTGTAGTAGGTATTCCTGTTTATACATACATAGGCTAGCTTAGTTGCAGCTCTGTGTATGTGTGTGTGTAAACCATTGGGGTTTCTGATTCTAGCGTGTATTGACCCTGGACTGTGTTTGATGTCGATTCTGCTTGATGATTATGTACTGCGATTGTTATATTTGTATATATGTATATAGCACTGTTCCTATTAAACATTAATTCATTGCATATCTGTGTCCTGACCTTTTGTATATGCTACTAAATGTGATCAGCAAATACCCTGCTAGCAGGAGTCGTGACAGTCCCCTTTTTAAACAGTGAGCAATTAAACAAATGTCCCCCATCTGTAGGCCAAAAGAAGTGACAAGGAAATTAGCCGATTCCCATGAAGAGCGCATGTTGAAGCATGCTAAATGCAGAGCGTGCATTAGATGGTGCTGATGTGAGCATATTTGAGCATATCCATCTCTCCTCACTCTAGCTCTGGTCCCCACGTCTCCCCAGCAGCTTCTGAACTGGCCACTAGAGCTCCAATTTCCCTGTCACATGATCACAGTGCGCCTGGAGCTGTAGTGGCCAGTTCAGAAGTTGCTGGGTAGAAGTGTATATGCAAGCTGAAGCGAGGATAGGCAGATATACTATCTGCAGCACGCTCCAATGCCAGCTCTGCATGTGAGGGCTCCACTATTGGTATATCAGCAGTGGATATGCAAAATTTGGATCTCATAAAGTCAGCTTATCTATGATGCTATGTGGTAGATAAACTATGATCCTTGACTAAATAATAATTATAAGTAGATATCTGTATTAACAGCACACAGAGGACTTCCAAAGGAGTTTCCCAGTGTTCTATTCACTAACTACCGTCGTTCCCCTGAAATAAAACATCCCCCGAAAATAAGACATGTCTTATATTTCAAGCAAGCTTGAAATATAAGACATCCTCCGAATATAAGGCCTAGTTGGGCCGCGCAATGTGTCCCCCTCCCCTTCGCTCCCTCCCTCTGAGGAGTCGCGAGCGGAGCATTACCGTTACAGCAGTAGAAACTCACTGGCTTCCGGCGTGCCTGCGTTAACGTCTTTCCTCAGCAGCGTCCAGCTTCCTTTCCCTGACAACGGTGGCTCTCGCCATGTGACGCACGCACGTCCGCGTCACATGACATGAGCCGCCCTTGTCAAACAGAGGAACCCGGGAGCTGCTGAAGAGAGAAGTTATCGCTGCCATGGCGGAAGCCGGTGAGTATCCTCTGCTGTAATGCTCCACTCGCCACTCTGCAGAGGGAGGGAGGGAGGGAAGGGCTTTACTGGGCTGGGGCTGCCATTCTGTAGCCGAGGGGACCCGGTCCAGGGCAGCACATCAGGAAGGGAGGGGAGAAGACCTTTACTGGGCTGGGGGCTGCCACTGGGGAACAAAAAGTAAGCCCTCCCCGAAAATAAGACCTAGCATGTTATTTGGGGCTGAAATTAATATACGACCGTGTCTTATTTTCGGGGAAACACGGTAGCAATGCTGCAGAGGCATATAAAAGGATATGTATTCCCTACACCTTCCATAAGAAAATGCATTGTTCTGGGTGGAGATCTTCTTCCGGATTGACTCTCTACCTTATGTTTTCACTTGAGTGAAGAGAAGAAAAACAAAGTGTCTTTTTATGTCTAGTTAATAATCGTTCAGTTATTGTGCTAATTTCAGTACATTCTGCTCTAACAACATTGATCTCCCCGATGAACCTGCACCTCTCTCCCTGACCTGTCAGCAAGATGTGATATTCCCTGACAGCTCATATGTGCAGCAAACCTAAGGGAGAAAACATGGCCGCCAAGTTTCCAGCCATCTGTCCTAAATATGAGCTCAAAGTCACACAGGATGGATAAAATGCACTTAATGCTGTGCGTCATTACAGTCCTAGTAGTAGTGTGTGTGTTTTACTGCATATTCTACGGAACATGTCATTTACAATACGTAAAACCCTGTGCCTAGCATATTAACCATTTTGTATTATTCATTTTTAACTGTCTGCTTGGATCTGCTAAACTGTCTTTGTGTGCTGCTTTAAGCATACTTGAGGCAAACCTAATGGGAATAATTAGAAACCATTGAAGAGTAATGCCTTGTGATCCTCCAGAGGCTTCCTGTGTCTTCCTGGAGACCACCATCACTGCTGCTGCCTAGGACCCCCTTGAACTTTGTGTCCATGCTCCACGCTATGCAAGAGCATGGCTGTGTCCTCCTTGAGACCACCGCTGCTGCCCAGGACCCCCTTGAACTTTCTGTCTGCATTCCACGCAGTGCAGGAGCATGGCTGTGTCCTCCTCGAGACCACCTCCACTGCCCAGGCCAGGACCCCCTTGTACTTTTGTGTCTGCATTCCACGCAGTGCAGGAGCATGGCTGTGTCCTCCTCGAGACCACCTCCACTGCCCAGGACCCCCTTGTACTTTGCGTCCACGCTCCCGACTGCGCAGTAGCATGAATCCATTTGCTCAGGTGCAGTACGGCTGAACTTGTACCCAGCGGGGATTGCAGCCACGATTACTTATCCGATAAGCTCTTGTTACTTACATCCATGTGCAGTAACAGTGGTCTCCAGGAGGAGATGGGAAGCCTCTGAAGGATTCAGAAGCTTCCCTCTTCATAGGTAAGTATCTCATTTTTTTGCATTAGGTTCACCTGGGATACACTTAAACTTACAGTATAGCAGTCTAGCAGTATAACAGTATATCTGCCACCAAACTCCTCCCTTTTTCCCATCATGCCCCATGTAATGCAGTCTGATTTGCTCTATCATGGCCTACAACCAGTATCATGCTCTTTGCAACACTGCAGCACTTTATTTGTATTGTTTCCTTGACAAAGACCTTAAGGTAGATGGGTGAAACCTGTTGGGTTTATGTAACGATTGTGGAATCGTCTCCGTGGTCAGCGCACCAGACGTGCGCTGACACGGCGGATTTCCTCCACAAGCGTATAAATTTGCAGGAACCCAGCAGTAGGTACAATGCACCTGCAGAGGGAAATTCCTGATGGCAGGTGGAGCTGTGGAGTGCAGAGGAACAGCTCCTCTGCTCTACCACACACGCCAAAAGCCCCAATTGTGACAGCACCACTGGAACTCGACGTGCAGCGATCAACCCTGGAGTGCACAGGGTATAGTATCAAATAAGATGTAAGGATCTGCACCATCTAAAATCAGCAATTTTATTAAGACTTCTTAAAATCCATAGCAGGTATTGGTAAGTGTGTGCCCGGTCACCATGACGCACGGCGTTTCTGAGTATAGCTCTTTCTTCAGATGGTACAAGCAACACACTCTAACATCTACTCGATTAAACCTCCTATATAAAGCAAACTGGAGGACCTGATGGAAAACTGCTAAGGCTTCAACATTTGCATATATGCATATTCATAGATCCTCGTTGTGCAATGCTATCTCCACATGTCATGAACAATATATATATGTAAATATAGATATAACATACAACATCAAGGTGCTTACAGGAGGGGATGAGTGAGCCATGATCATGCGTTAGTACTCAGACCTTTATCTCTAATGTAAACATCAGAGCGTCTCGTCTTTCACTGTGCAACTCTCAATAGCGTGGTGTCAGCCAATCCGCATAAAGCCGACACCGCACGCTCAGCTCAGACACTCCGCCTCCTTGCCGCCAACCAATCCAACGCGTGCCTACAACGTCCGCCTGTGATTGTAATCACCTTTCATTTTCCTTTGGTGATTAAATGGTCTACTCCTACCACCTCGACTCTTAATCGTACTTCTGCCCATTAAGCAATTGATTGGATAACCTCTGGCTAAAAATTTATACCTCATCTCTTCTAAACGACACTTTCTGATATCAGGATCATTAACTATTCTTTCCACCCTCTTGAACTGGCCTTTCGGAATATTATTCTTAATATGTGGAACATGGAAGCTATGGTAATGTAAAATAGAGTTCTTATCCGTTGGTTTTATAAAAAGATCAGTACTTAGACATCCTTTTTCCTTAATCACCCATGTATCCAAGAAGCTAATCTTCTCATAACTACTCTCAATTGTTAACCTGATTTCTGGATATGCCCCATTTTTTTTTAACTGCCGTCTAGCTCTTGAGCGGACGTTGTCGCTCATGTGGTGATTGGTCGCTCCTTTGTGAGCGTATATGTCTCTATGGCAACACTTTTGTTTTGGAGCGGACGTCTTCGCTCTGATCCTTATTGGCTAGCGGAGTTCCGGGGGTGGGACCGCTATACGTTGTAGGACGTTGTAGGCACGCGTTGGATTGGTTGGCGGCAAGGAGGCGGAGTGTCTGAGCTGAGCGTGCGGTGTCGGCTTTATGCGGATTGGCTGACACCACGCTATTGAGAGTTGCACAGTGAAAGACGAGACGCTCTGATGTTTACATTAGAGATAAAGGTCTGAGTGCTAACGCATGATCATGGCTCACTCATCCCCTCCTGTAAGCACCTTGATGTTGTATGTTATATCTATATTTACATATATATATTGTTCATGACATGTGGAGATAGCATTGCACAACGAGGATCTATGAATATGCATATATGCAAATGTTGAAGCCTTAGCAGTTTTCCATCAGGTCCTCCAGTTTGCTTTATATAGGAGGTTTAATCGAGTAGATGTTAGAGTGTGTTGCTTGTACCATCTGAAGAAAGAGCTATACTCAGAAACGCCGTGCGTCATGGTGACCCGGCACACACTTACCAATACCTGCTAAGGATTTTAAGAAGTCTTAATAAAATTGCTGATTTTAGATGGTGCGGATCCTTACATCTTCTTTGCTACCACACACGCCAGACAGGAATTGTACGAAGGGAAGAACCGTAATTGCAAAAGAAGCGATTGAGAGTGAGCACAGAGACAGATTGTGTGTGTGTGCATAAAACTAGTCGCCAACCCGTGACTGTGCACACACCACAGCAGATACGAAGCAGGAACACGATTGCGAGAGGTGCGATCGCCAGACGTGACACAAGGCTACAGCAAGGCGGAGCACGAGAATAGCAAAGGCACAGCAAATCATACAATGAGGAGATACGGAAAATAACAAACGCTAGCTAACCGCGAACACCACACTCATTCGCAACAGTGCACGCGGTTATGCGCGGTCTCCACATGATAAGCACAATAGAGACAAGCACGCCTAACTAACCATCGACAGACAAACATGAAACAGAGGACGCGAACGCTTGCTTAACGGTTACCTCACCGAGCCTCCAGAAAGCGTCCGTAGCAGACAAGACAGACACACGAAAACAGGGACAAGCGAGAGATAGGATCCACAGCACTAGCGAGAAGTGAGTGCGATCCAGGTACAGAGTAGCAGAACAGAAGGATCCACAGCACTAGCGAAAAGTGGTTAGCGCGATCCCAGGAGACAGAACAGAAGGATCCACAGCGCTAGCGAAAAGTGGTTAGCGCGATCCCAGGAGACAGAACAGAAGGATCCACAGCGCTAGCGAAAAGTGGCTAGCGCGATCCCAGGAGACGGAACAGAAGGATCCACAGCGCTAGCAAAAAGTGGCTAGCGCGATCCCAGGAGACAGAACAGAAGAGATAGCTGGTAGCAACCGCTGCACCAGCTATACTCCAAAAACAGAGATCAGAACCATTTCCTGTCGACCACCGCTGGGACAGGACAACAGCAACAGAACAAACAAACAGATAAACAATCCTAACTGCACTTAGGGAATCTGCCTAGCACAGTTTCCAGGAATTACTCTAAGCTGATCTTCAAACCAAGAGCATGGCTGACACTCTCCAGAGTGTTACACAGGAAGACTCCTTATGACCAGCGAAGCATTGTGGGAAAGACATAGTACTTATAGTACACGCCTCCAATGAATGTGGCCAGGCAATTTGCATGACAACGTATGCAAATTCCTCTGCAAGCACAAGCTGCAAAACTGACAGAAGCTCTTCTTTCCAGAGTCCTGCAGCATGCAAACCTACACAATGGTCAGAAAGCTGCCTGCATCACAGTTTATTATTGTTGTGCTCAGTTAGGGAGGTTTAGTTTATAAAGAAATTATGGAGTGGCTATTACATTGTTTTTAAAGTGGGATTAAACTCCCTAAAGTAAAATTGAAGTATCTATTCTTAGGTACATAAAAGAACATTTGAAAGCACTCTGCTTTCCCTCCCTCCTTTCCTGAAGTGGCTTGCCTCGGCAATGCATCTATTCAGCAGAGGAGGGTAGGTGGAGCAAAATGAAGAGGGCAGGCAGAGTGTCTCCTGTCCGGCAATTATTACATTTGCTGCTCTCTGCATTGAAAGTAAAACATTTTCCAGACGGAATGCTGTCAAATGTTATTTTATATACCTAAGAATAAGTACTTCAATTTTAGTCTATGGAGTTTAAGGATGTTCCTCCTACGGCAGCTGAAAAAGTTTGGCCTGCCACAAAAATGAATGGTGCAGTTCTATACTGCAATCATTGAATCCATCATGACATCATATACGACTGTCTAGTTCTGCTCATGCTCCGTACGAGAAAAGGTGAGATTGCAGTGCATTAATTGATCAGCAGAAGGAATAATTGTCTGTAGCTTAACTTTCCTGCAGAATCTTTATGATCACAGGTGCATAAAAAAGAGAGTGGCTAAGATTGTTTCTGACACCGTGCTCACTATGTCTTCCAACTTATGCCTTCATGTGTAAGATACTGGTCAGTTGCAATAAAAACTTCCAGGCACAGGAACAGCTTCTTCCCTCAGGCGGTAGCCATGCTTAATGCAGAACCATGCTAAAGTTGCTAGGACTGGAGAGCATTACGGCATAAAACGGAAAATTAACACTTCTCACCACTTTAACGTAAAGTGATGGGAAAAACTATTTGCCCCCTTCCTGATTTCTTATTCTTTTACATGTTTGTCACACTTAAATGTTTCTGCTCATCAAAAACCATTAACTATTAGTCAAAGATAACATAATTGTACACAAAATGCAGTTTTAAATGATGTTTTTTATTATTTAGCGAGAAAAAAAACTCAAAACCTACATGGCCCTGTGTGAAAAAGAAATTGCCCCCTAAACCTAATAACTGGTTGGGCCACCCTTAGCAGCAATAACTGCAATCAAGCGTTTGCGATAACTTGCAACGAGCCTTTTACAGCGCTCTGGAGGAATTTTGGCCAACTCATCTTTGCAGAATTGTTGTAATTCAGCTTTATTTGAGGGTTTTCTAGCATAAACCGCCTTTTTAAGGTCATGCCACAACATCTCAATAGGATTCAGGTCAGGACTTTGACTAGGCCACTCCAAAGTCTTCATTTTGTTTTTCTTCAGCCATTCAGAGGTGGATTTGCTGGTGTGTTTTGGGTCATTGTCCTGCTGCAGCACCCAAGATTGCTTCAGCTTGAGTTGACGAACAGATGGCCGGACATTCTCCTTCAGGATTTTTGGATAGACAGTAGAATTCATGGTTCCATCTATCACAGCAAGCCTTCCAGGTCCTGAAGCAGCAAAACAACCCCAGACCATCACACTACCACCACCATATTTTACTGTTGGTATGATGTTCTTTTGCTGAAATGCTGTGTTACTTCTACGCCAGATGTAACGGGACACGCACCTTCCAAAAAGTTCAACTTTTGTCTCGTCGGTCCACAAGGTATTTTCCAAAAAGTCTTGGCAATCATTGAGATGTTTTTTAGCAAAATTGAGACGAGCCTTAATGTTCTTTTTGCTTAAAAGTGGTTTGCGCCTTGGATATCTGCATGCAGGCCGTTTTTGCCCAGTCTCTTTCTTATGGTGGAGTCATGACCACTGACCTTAATTGAGGCAAGTGAGGCCTGCAGTTCTTTAGATGTTGTCCTGGGGTCTTTTGTGGCCTCTCGGATGAGTTTTCTCTGCGCTCTTGGGGTAATTTTGGTCGGCCGGCCACTCCTGGGAAGGTTCATCACTGTTCCATGTTTTTGCCATTTGTGGATAATGGCTCTCATAGTTACATAGTTATTTTGGTTGAAAAAAGACAAACGTCCATCGAGTTCAACCAGTACAAAGTACAACTCCAGCCTGCTCCCACATATCCCTGTTGATCCAGAGGAAGGCGAAAAAACCCTTACAAGGCATGGTCCAATTAGCCCCAAAAGGGAAAAATTCCTACCCGACTCCAGATGGCAATCAGATAAAATCCCTGGATCAACATCATTGCGCATTACCTAGTAATTGTAGCCATGGATGTCTTTCAACGCAAGGAAAGCATCTAAGCCCTCTTTAAATGCAGGTTTAGAGTTTGCCATAACGACTTCCTGTGGCAATGCATTCCACATCTTGGAATGCTCACTGTGGTTCGCTGGAATCCCAAAGCTTTAGAAATGGCTTTATAACCTTTACCAGACTGATAGATCTCAATTACTTTTTTTCTTATTTGTTCCTGAATTTCTTTGGATCTTGGCATAATGTCTAACTTTTGAGGTGCTTTTGGTCTACTTCTCTGTGTCAGATAGCTCCTATTTAAGTGATTTCTTGATTGAAACAGATGTGGCAGTAATCAGGCCTGGGGGTGACTACAGAAATTGAACTCGGGTGTGATAAACCACAGTTAAGTTATTTTTTAACAAGGGGAGCAATCACTTTTTCACACAGGGCCATGTAGATTTGGAGTTTTTTTCTCACTAAATAATAAAAACCATCATTTAAAACTGCATTTTGTGTTCAATTATGTTATCTTTGACTAATAGTTAACGTTTTTTGATGAGCAGAAACATTTAAGTGTGACAAACATGCAAAAGAATAAGAAATCAGGAAGGGGGCAAATAGTTTTTCACATCACTGTATATTCTGCCCTTTACTTGAAATTACCTACACTGTGTGACCTTGTATTGTTTTTGTCTGTGTCTGTTTAGCAACTGCCAAGTCAAATTCCTTGTAAGTGCAAACGTATTTGGCCAATTAATATTGATTCTGAATCGGATTGATCCCACTTTAATCTAACCAATCAAATTTATGTTTTAGATTTGTTGCGAGGGGCCCGATGTGGGATCAGATAGATAGATCAGATAGATCAGGTCTCTTCATCAGGCATATTTGAATAAAGAAATTGAAATTACTCCTTCTTCATATACACTGACCGGATATTCCATTTCTTATCACGTTGGTATTCAAAGGATACCAGAACTGACATTTGACATGATGAGAAAGACATGTATATGTACAGTGCCTAACACACAAATAACTATGCTGTGTTCCTTTTTTTCTTCCTCTGTCTGAAAGAGTTAAATATCAGGTATGTAAGTTACTGACTCAGTCCTGAGTCAGACAGGAAGTGATTACAGTGTGACCCTCACTGATAAGAAATTCCAACTACAAAACACTTTCCAAGCAAAAAATGGCTTCTGAGAGCAAGAAAGAGATTAAAAAAAAGGTAATTTCTTATTCAATGAAGGTCACACTGTAGTCACTTCCTGTCTGAGTCAGGACTGAGTCAGCCACTTACATACCTGATATTTAACTCTTTCAGGCAGAGAAAGAAAAAAACGAACGCAGCACAGTTATTTGTGTGCTAGGCACTGTACATACACATGTCTATCTCATTATGTCACATGTCAGTTCGGGTATCCTTTAATCCTTTGTTGTATATGTTACGGCCAGAACCCGAAGTGTGGCCACTTCTAGTTCTGGCCGGCCACTTCGGGTTCTGGCCGGCCAATGCGCGAAGTGGCCGCAGCGCTGCGGCCAATGTGAGAAATGTTTTGTTGACGCCGTCTCGCCGCGGCCAAATTGATGATGCTTAATTGTAATGAAATGTAGCCGGCGGCAATGTCATAGATGAAGCCGCCGGCTTTCGCGCACTGCCTCTCCCCGATCCACCCTCCCTCCTCTCCCCGCCTCCCATTACAATACATAGCAGCCGGGCGGGGACATGCAGCCGGAGAGTCGTTCGTCGCGGCAGGGGAATCCTGCCGTTCCTGCAGAGCGGGGTGCTGGCAGAAGCGATGTCTGCAGCCTCCCCCGCTCTGCTGCCCCTGCTGCGACGAACGACTCTCCGGCTGCATGTCCCCGCCCGGCTGCTACGTATTGTAATGGGAGGCGGCGGCGAGAGGAGGGAGGGGGGGATCGGGGAGAGGCAGTGCGCGAAAGCCGGCGGCTTCATCTATTCTATGACATTGCCGCCGGCTACATTTCATTAAAATTAAGCAAGTTTGTCATCAATTTGGCCGGGCGAGACGGCTGTAAACATTCCATTTCTCACATTGGCCGCAGCGCTGCGGCCACTTCGCATATTGGCCGGCCAGAACCCGAAGTGGCCGGCCAGAACTAGAAGTGGCCACACTTCGGGTTCTGGCCGTAACATATATAAGCCGTTCTCTCAGATTCTGGAACTCATTGAAGAATTCAGGAACATACAGAATTAATACCTTCTGGGGCATTTCTGTCTTCAGCCAGGGCCCATTTGAAATGCAAATTAACCATTGATGAACACTTGTTGTAATATGGATCAGAGTGTCTAGAGGACTGTGGCCTATATATTGTTTTCCTAAGAAATGCAAACAAGGTACCAAAAGAAGGTAGTACAGTATGTACAAATATGCCAGGATATGTGACAACACATTAGATTAGTGAGTTTGAAGGCAATTTGTTTAAAAAGAATCAGCTAATGTATGTGTAGGGGCTAAAAAGACAGACTTTTATATAGTGCTGACATTTTCCACAACATTTCACATAGTTCCTCAAGCAATTTGTGTTACTGTTTGTTCTTTAGATGGTTTCAGAATCTAAACTATAACAAAGTCATAGTCATGGAAAATGGCCTAATGCTGGGGATACACGGTACGTTTCTGTACCGTGTATCGACCAGCTGATCCGGCCAGCTGAGTATATTCAGCTGGCCCGATCAAGCCGCTCGACCCCCGCCCACTCGATTCCCGCCTGCGGACAATGGCAGGGAATCGAGCGCTGATAAGGAAGCGCCGGCGAGGGTGAGTGGTAATCGATCCGCGCGCAGGCGCGGACGAGCGGGGACGCGGCTGGGGTCGATCCGGCGGCTAATAGAGCCGCCGGTCGACCCGTGTATCCCCAGCATTAGGTTTCACAGCACCCTGAGCGAAACTTGACTTTGGTGGCCCCCAAGATTTTAGCCCAAACACTAGGTGATTAAACTATACCAACAAATGAGTGCCAAAATCATTTTGGGGTGTATATCCACTAAATAGTGGTAAAATTGCCACGAGTATGAAGCGCACGGTAATTTCACTATCACTTATGCAAGTTGTGCCAGGTGTGTTACATTCACAACATGCACATTACCTAGATAAGTGTACTGTGCTAATATGAGACTGGCATAAGTAATTGTACCTGCGTGTGACAAGTTTATTGCTATTTAGTCAATATACCCCACTGTGTTTTGGGCTATGCAGACTACAGTATGAAAAAATAAAGATGACTCAAAAGCTGCATCCAACTAAACACACACTCATGACCTGATGTGTGCTACCAATACATCAGGGGCACATCACCACTTTTCTCCGCTTCTCAATTCCTCCCGTATAGGTTTTAGATGAATTTCTGCAAGTGGATTTGAACCCACAGCCTTGTAGTAACAAGACACTTATTCTATGAGCCAACCATGGCTATGTAGACCACAGCATGAAAAAGTAGAGATGACTCAAAAGCTGCATCCAACTATACACATACTCATGACCTGATGTATTCAGTTACCGCTATATACAAGATTATGCTAATTCCTACTATTACTATCCTTAAACTTACCTATACCCATGCCTGCACTAATCTCCCCCCCCCATTGGCTCATACCCACGCTGTACTAACCTTCCTTGCCCATACATATGTCTGTACTAATCCCCCTTGGCCGCTTGCCCACACCCATGCCTGTACCAATCTCCCCCCAATGGCCCTTACCGATGCCTGTACTAATCTTCCCCTCCCCCTGAAAGGCCCATACCCATGCCTTTGCTAACCTCCCCCCCCCGAATGACCCATACCCATGAGTGTGCTAACCTCCCCCGGCCCCCCGCATGGCCTATACCCATGCCTGTGCTAACATCCCCCCCCCAAATGGCCCATACCCATGCCTGTACTAATCTCCCCCCACCCAAATGGCCCGTACCCATGCCTGTACTAATCTCCCCCCCCCCCCCGAATGGCCTATACCCATGCCTGTACTAATCTCCCCCCCCCCCCCCGAATGGCCTATACCCATGCCTGTACTAATCCCCCCCCCCCGAATGGCCCGTACTCATGCCTGTACTAATCTCCCCCCCCCCCCGAATGGCCTATACCCATGCCTGTACTAATCTCCCCCCCCCCCCGATGGCCCATACCCATGTCTGTACTAATCTTCCCCCCTCCCCCATTTGTCCATACCAATGTCTGTACTAATCCCCCCCCCCCCCCCCGATGGCCCATACCCATACTAATCTCCCCTACCCCCCCCAAATGGCCCATACCCATGCCTGTACTAATTTCCCACTTCCCCACCCCACTTGCCCATACCCATGTCTGTACTTATCTCCCCCCCCCTCCCAATGGCCCATACCCATGCCTGTATTAATCTTCCCCTCCCCCCCGAATGGCCCATACCCATGCCTGTATTAATCTTCCCCTCCCCCCGAATGGCCCATACCCATGTCTGTACTAATTTCGCACTTCCCCACCCCACTTTCCCACACCCATGTCTCTACTAATCTCCCCCCCCCCCCATAGCCCATACCCATGCCTGTACTGATCTGCCCCCCCCCCCGTTTGCCCATACCCATGTCTGTACTAATTTCCCCTCCCTCCCCCAATGGCCCATACCCATGCCTGTACTAATTTCCTACTTCCCCACCCCACCCCACTTTCCCATACCCATGCCTACTATCACCCACTGCAATCTATCCTACAAACTGTGCAATGCCAACGGGCATACATTTACCAGTAGTATATTATTTGGTACAAATAGGTAGCAGTACTATGGCTACTAAAAGAATAGAAGGATCTTTGAGGTCCAAATCATGAAGCACCTGGGGCCCAGGTTATAATTTTGCTGGTGGGTTCTCAGTGTCCCAGTCCAGCCCTGTCCACAGATGCATTCCCAGGATCCCTATAGTCATGCACTTCGCTTTCATGTGTAATGACTGGGTTATTGCATTAAATGCTAATACACTGAGGATTTTCTTTTGTGATTTCTGTAGACTTGTTGGTGAACTGAACTCTGAACCAATTATGCAAACAGAAGCATGAGAATTCTGGGAAAGCCTGTTTACCAAACCATATACTGCTGTCTTGGTTTCCAGAAAGCCTACTCTAAATTTTATACTACAATTAAAAAGTCAGGCTGAAATGGAAAGGTAATTTATATTAACATTAAATGACAAAATGGTTTGTGCAGCACTGATATATTCAATATAAATGTTTTATTAAAAATGGATTTACCCTTTAAATTGAAAAAGGTACCGCTGTTAAAGGCAAATTCTAATTTTGTTAAGGGACCACTACATCGAAAAAAGTTAGCAGTTAAGATCTGACAGAACTGACAGCTTTTAGACTAGGCCATCTACTCATGGGGGATTCTCAGAGGTTTCTTTGCTTTCAAAAGCATTTCCTTAACGGCAGTTGCTAAGTCTAACTGCCAAAATAGTGTGCAAGCAAGTAGAGAGGCTGGCTGGTATCTAACTATTTTGGCTGCTACTTAGCAACTGCCATTCAGAAAATGTTTTTAAAAACAAAGAAGACCCTAAGAATTCCCCATGAGGAGATGGACTAGTCCAAAACCTGTTGGTTCTGTCAGATTTTAACAGCTTTCCTTTTTCACTATAGTACTCCTTTAAGAAAATCTCAGTGCTTCAATCAAAGCTTTATGAATTGCAAGGATTTATAGCAAAGATTATTACAACTTGCTTGTGCTTTGTCTGCGCATATTCAACTGAAATAATTGTGCATAAGTGGGAAGAGCTTGAAGCAGATGGTTCCTAAAATATATGGTCACCCTAGTAAAAGCCTAGCTCTTCAACACATTGACGGTGGTTTCCAATACCATACAGGCCAATCTTATCAACAAGTACTCTTTAAAGGCACCATGGAATAAGGCAGCAAGGAATAACAATAATAATAATAGTAATAATAATCATTTAGAGACAGGCTTACAGTAAATTCAGTATGCTAACCTAAAAGCTTGGGCATTGCCTTCATACACCCAAGATCCTCCACCTGCTCGTCAAATTTGATTGGCCTTCACACATGAATGAAAAACAACTGACAACTGCTAATGTAAGAATGATTCAGAAGTCTCTCCAGCCTCCAGGGATATAGATCAAGGGATCCAGAGGTCTCTCTTCCCTCCAGGAATACAGATCAAGGGATCCAGATGTCTCTCCACCCTCCAGGGATATAGATCAAGGGATCCAGATGTCTCTCCACCCTCCAGGGATATAGATCAAGGGATCCAGAGGTCTTTCTGCCCTCCAGGGATACAGATCAAGGAATCCAGATGTCTCTCCACCCTCCAGGGATATGGATCAAGGGATCCAGAGGTCTCTCTGCCCTCCAGGGATACAGATCAAGGGATCCAGAGGTCTTTCTGCCCTCCAGGGACATAAATAAAGCAACCCAGACCAGAGGTCTCTCTGCTCTCTAGGGACACAAATCAAGGGATCTAGCAGTCTCTTCACCTCCATGGACATACATTAAGGCATCCAGAGTTCTCTCTATCACCCATGGACATAAATCCAAGGATCTTGAGGTATCTCCACCTCCATGGACATACATCAAGGGATACAAAGGTCTCTCTGCTCTCCAGGGACATACATCAGGGGATCTAGCACTCTCTTCACCTCCATGGACATATATCAAGGGATCTAAAGATCTCTCCACTTGGATATACAGTACATCAAGGGATTAAAAGGTCCCTAGCCCTCCTTCAGGGACATACATCTAGGGATGCTTTAGTTTCCACCTACAAGGTACCCTCCCAACACAAGTTGGTGCTTTGAAATAAAAAAAAAAAAGACAATTACTCTCAGACTGAAAACCCCATTGGCCAGACAACTGCCTACTTAGTATCATTGAAATGTGTCCAGGCATTTTGTAGAGGGTGGTTACATTATTGGCCTTTCACCTGGGAAAGCAGCTGATGCCTAATAGCTATTCGCTTTTATGTTTGTCCAGAGTTGTGTTTACCGTAGCTGCAATGGGAAGGACATACTTTGGGTTCTAGAAAAAAAAATATTGATAGCAGCAGCATAAATGGAAATCATCTTAATTAGATTTAGGAAAGAAAGTGCTTGCTGGGTAAGATAGCAGGTGTAGTAAATACTTGCACAGTAATAAATATCAAATCACATTACTCCACTCTGATCACATTTCCAATAAATCTTTTTCCGCCATGTAAATTTATGGCGTTTGCATTCACTTCCACTTGCCGTTCAAAGCCAGTAAATATTGTTAGCGCCTGATAGGATTGACCTGTTCATAAGAAATGAGCTGTAGTGTCATATTTATGCTGCTGTCCGTACAGCTCTAATCAATGCATATTAGCAAACCTGCTAATTCAGATTCAGCTTCATCAAATTCATGACACACTCAGTAAATATTGAAGCACGTCAGCGTTTAAGTCTGAGCTTTGGAGAACATCGGTTAACAATTCAGACAGTATTTCATGCGGGCCGTAAAGTTATAGTGAAGATTAGGCTTAGCGCAGTCATGCTTCCCAGTATTTGGTCAAGGTGACAGTGTCAGTAGCTGATTTTTTTTTTCTTGAATATTTTTTAAAATTTCAAAGACTGCTTGACAGTAGCTGATTAAAGCTGCAACCACAAATGTTATCTTTCATAATGCTGATTGATTTCTGACTTTGCCCACAGCTGGGGTTGTCCTCTAATCCTTGAACATAAGCTTCATATAGTTTCAGTAGGTTTTGTTTATACTAAAGGCAAAAGGGAAATATTGTAAAGTCAACTCTGTTCCCTCAAATATATGTTACGGCCAGAACCCGTAGTGTGGCCACTTCGGGTTCTGGCCGGCCAATGTGCGAACTGGCCGCTGCGCTGCGGCCAATGTTCGAAATGGAATGTTTCCCTCGCAAAATTAATGTGTTTTCTGGCCGTCTCTGGCCAAATGTTGCAAAAGTTAGATAATTTAATGAAATGAAGCCGGCGGCAATTAGCAGCTGAAGCCGCCTGCTTCAACTATCTCTCCTCCCCCTGCCTTTCTCTCTCTTTTTCTTCTATGGGCCCTGGAAGGGGGGGGACACGCGAGTCCCCCCAGAGTCGTTCGTGGCTGCAGGGAAGCAGAGCGGGGAGGCTGCAGACATCGCTTCTGCCAGCACCCGCTCTACAAGAACGGCAGGATTGCCTGCCGCGACGAATGACTCTGAGGGACACATGTCTCCCTCCCATCCGGCTGCTAGTATTGGGGAGGAGAGGAGGCAGGGGGGGGGGGGAGAGAGAACGGAAGCCGCCGGTTTCATTTCATTAAATTACCTAACTTTTGCAACATTTGGCCAGAGACGGCCAGAAAACACATTAATCTTGCAAGGGAAACATTCCATTTTGAACATTGGCCGCAGCGCAGCGGCCAGTTCGCACATTGGCCGGCCAGAACGCGAAGTGGCCACACTTCGGGTTCTGGCCATAACATATACAACATATGCAGGGAAATCAAGACTACTGTTCACATTAACTACACTGTACTTTATTTTATACCACCATTCAGACCCTTACTAATAATATTAAAGTAATGTGATGTTCAACTTGTTTTAAAGTGAAACTCGAAGAGGAACTGTAACCAAGGATTAAACTTCATCCCAATCAGTAGCTGATATCCCCTTTTCCCATTAGAAATCTTTATTTTTTCCTAAATAGATCATCAGGGGGCTCTGTATAGCTGCTATTGTGGTGAAACCCCTCCCACCATGTGATGTCAGCACCTAGGTCCTGACATTGAACTGTGGGAGCCTTGCTGCATTGTGGGAAATAACGGCTGTTTCCAACTGCCTAGCAACCAGTACCTCTCTCTGTCCATACGTATATCTATAAAAAAAGCAAAAAACCTTTTTAGCATATTGCATTGTTGGTTGTGGTTATAGATTATGGCAGTCGGTGCTCTTTGTTTTTTTTTTCCATTTCTGCCAGTTGTAAAGATGATTACCTGCAGGCTGAATGTGAATCAAACAATATGAACAAATGACATGGCGCATATCAATCATTTCTTGATTTCTCTTGTATTTTTTAATTCTCACTTTGCAATGTTTGAATTTTTTTCCTCTTTTTTGCTACGGTTCCTCTTGCAGTGCATATAAACCAGTGGTTCTCAAACTAAGGCCCGTGGGCCGAATGTGGCCCCCTGAGGCTTTTTTACCAGCCCCCCACACACACAAAAAATGCTTTGCATGTGGGGGATTGTGTTTAGGCTGCTGGGAAAAGTGGTTACCAGGTCGAGGGGATGACTTATAACAAGTATAACCACATATATTTTGCTCAGTGCTGTGCAAGAATGTTATGCTTACTTTGCGAAGGGGAAATGGGGGGTTGTGCTGTATATATTGCTACAGTGATTGTGTGTGTATGGGTGAGATTGTGCTTTTGCAGGCTATTGGGTGACATTATAACTCACTTATGACTTCTATGTTAGGGTTATGATATCTGCACTTGCTGTGTTGGTGGTATTATAACTGCTCTGGTTAAATGGGAGACATGATGGCTGCACGTGTTAACAGGGCCGGATTTAGGGGCAGGCACCCAAGGCATGGGACTAGGGCGCCAGAATTAACCTTACTCCATGGGGCGGATGACAGGTTAACTGTACCTGTCCCCCGCCATAACTAAAAGCCGCTCCGCTAGTCCACAGCTAGCCACCTCGCTTTGCTGCGTCTGCCTGCATTGTCTGTGTTGCAGGCAGATCAGCTGGTGGGAGTCAGCCGCCCGGATAGGAGCGGTGTCGGAACAAGCAGTGGAAGCTGTGAGGGGGCTGGAGAGAGCCTGCAGCTGCAGCAGACTCTCCCTTTCATTCCGGCTGAGTCCCGACTCCACTGTGTGACTGTGACCTGGCTGGCTGCAAACCCCGGCGGTAGCTCAGCGGCTGAACACAACATAAGCAGCTTTCAATCAAGGGCAAGGCACGAGACCGCCCATGATGTCAGCCGCTGAGCCCAGTGCTCAGCATGTCCACCGCGGGACTTTGTCAGCTACAGGGACTACTGTTTATAAGGCGCTCTATCCCGCCCCAATCAACTAGCCTCTTCCCTTATGCACTTCCCCTTCTGCTGACTTCAAATTTGGGCGCCAGGGCCCGATTAACAGCCTGCAATAGCTGCAGCTGCTCTAACGTTAAGTAGGTAGGACTCCGGCTTCACTTGGTGAGTCCCACGTTGCAGTCCCTTCAGGCTCCTCTCGGTAACTTTCCCTCCTTCGGCTCACTGTTGCTTTGCTCTCTCTCCTTTCTACACTCTCCTGCCTGAGTCTGTGTTTTGTCATGTGACGCTGGCCAGTGTACCGATGATTGTACACCAGCTGGGGTTCTGCACAGCTCGATGTTCCCCGCTGATCCTTATCCTCTCACAGGTAATTATATGGCTTGCTCGCTGCTCTTATCAGCAGTCTGCATCTTACTTTTGTGTTGTCCTGGGGTCCTGCATAGCTTTGTTCAGTCTTCTTATCTAATTTTCACTTAGCACCTTATTGGTATTTTCATTGCCCCATCTTTTCAAAGCACAGGCACTTTTTTTCTCCCTTCCCTGGAACAGTTCCTCCCCATCCAGTGTCATTCTCCTCCCATCCAGTGTCACCCTCTTCCCCACCTAGTGTCCTTCCCAGCAGCACCCAGCCTCACCCTCCCCATTTAGCAGCTTCATCCCACCAGCACCCAGTGGGGAAATATTTGCTGCATTTCATATATTAGGGTAATGTATGTGCACTTAACATGCGTGCTGCATTTCATGTGTGAGGGTAACGGTTAATGCATTTTAACATGTGTGGGAGGTAATGTTTGTCTCATACATGAAATGGACCATTTGCTGCATTTCATGTATCGGAAGTAACGTTTGCTTCATTGCATGTGTCGAGGGAATCATTTGATGCAATTTGTGTGTCAGCATTAACCGTTGTTGCATTTCATGTGTCGGAGCTAATGGTTGTTGCATTTCATGTGTCGGAGTTAATGGTTGTTGCATTTCATGTGTCGGCGCTAATGGTTGTTGCATTTCATGTGTCGGCGCTAATGGTTGCTGCATTTCATGTGTCGGCGCTAATGGTTGTTGCATTTCATGTGTCGGCGCTAATGGTTGTTGCATTTCATGTGTCGGCGCTAATGGTTGTTGCATTTCATGTGTTGGCAGCAACGGTGGTTGTGATGTGATATAAACCTACCATATTATTGTGCATTTATACAGCTCTGGCATCTCCTGAAGCACATTACAGTGTACATAGTCATGTCACTGACTGTCCGCAGAGGAGCTCACAATCTAATCCCTACCATAGTCATAGTCTAATGTCCTACCATATTATTATTATTATGTATTTATATAGCACTGACATCTTCTGAAGCACATTACAGAGTACATAGTCATGTCACTGACTGTCCTCGGAGGAGCTCACAATCTAATACTACCATAGTCATAGTCTAATGTCCTACCATATTATTATTATTATGTATGTATATAGCACTGACATCTTCTGCAGCACTTTGCTGAGTACATCCTCATGTCACTGACTGTCCTCAGGAGCTCACAATCTAATCCTACTATAGTCATGACCATGGCACAGGACTAGCCAGAGGGGGTGCAAAAACTCTTTGTCCCCGGGCACTGAAAACCATAGCTAAGTCTCCAGGAGTGTGAAGGGGATGGCGAGGTGTCATGGTGCCGCTGGGGCTGAGGAATAGACCAGAACCCCTGGCGCAGGTACAACACAGATTGTCCCCTTTCCCCCTTAAAAAAAGTTTTCTGCTGGACACAACCTCCAGGGTGTCTTGACCTGGTGTACATGTGGTGTATGGACTATTTGTTTAACTGGCACTCTGATGGGAGAAAAAGGCCGTAATGCTAGGTACACACAATGCAATTTTCTTGCAAATGTACTGTCAAATCGATTATTTCCAACATGTCCGATCGATTTTCCATAGAAGTGGACGGAAAATCGATCGGACATGTTGGAAATAATCAATCAATCTGACAGTAAATCACATTGTGTGTACCTAGCATTAGTGAACTTACTAGTCAGTACTTTTTGATGTGTATTTTAAAGTTAAGTATTGGTAGGCAGCATTGGAAAAAATATTCTCGCTGAGGAGGGGGGGGGGGGGGGGGGGGGGGCGTTTGTTGACAGTGGGCCTTGGGTGAAGAAAAGTACAAATCCGGCCCTGCGTGTTAATAGGCACTAGTTATAATACCATACCAGGCAGGCATTCAATGTAATATGTTTCTACATCATTTTATGTATACTCTGGCCCCCAGTAGTCTGAAGCATGTTGACCCAGCCCTTGACCGAAAATTTTGGGGGACCCCCGATATAAACTAATGAGATAAATAATTGTATCTATCCTCCTGCTCCTAAAATTACTTTTAGATGCTGCACAATTTTATGTTAAGTTTAAAAACTTTAAAAAAGCCAGTCAGTAAGATAGATCTTAAAGCACACCTTAATTTCCTAGGGCTTTTACCAGCCCCCTGTACTCTCTGAGGCCCGTCAGTGTCCTCCAGGTCCCATCCATGATGCCACTGTCAGCCTAATTAAAGCCTCCGGCATGGCTGGATCACGCATTACGGCGCATGCACTCTCCTGGCCAGCATCTCCTCCACCACCCTCCACTCATGCGCAAATTGCTCCTGATTATGGGAGCCCAGCTGGATCAGAGACTTTAATTAGCGTAACTACAGCACAATGGAGGGGTCCTAGAGGACACTAAGGGACCTCAAAGACTACAGGGGGAAAGCCCCAGGGAAGTAAAGGCCATATTTTTCCCTTAGTTCAGGTGTTAAAGGCAAAGACCCAATAAGCAGCATCAGGGGCATTAGGATCCTAAAATATCCGGGACACTTTTGGGCACTCCAGCCAAAAAATGGGTGTGGCCACATACCAGAATCTGGGTGTGGTCAAGCAAAATGTTGGATAAAGACTCCCCCTCCATTAACCATTTCAGCCCGTGGGGATTTTTCACCCTATGCATCAGAGCAATTTTCACCTTTTTTTTATAAATGCATTTTAACAGGATTAATAAGAAAAAAATTGAAAAAATTCATAATTTCTCAGTTTTCGGCCATTATAGCATTAAAATAATCAACGCTACTATAATTAAAACCTATGTATTTTATTTGCCCGTTTGTCTCGGTTACGACACCATTTAAATGTTGTCCCTATCACAATGTATGGTGCCAATATTTTATTTGGAAATAAAGGGGCATTTTTTTCCTAAACATTTTTTTTGCGTCCATCACTATTTACAAGCTTATAATTTAAATAATGTTCATAGTATACCCCCTTCAAATGCATATTTAAAAAGTTCAGACCCTTAGGTAACTATTTCTTTATTTTTTTTTATTGTAATTTTTTTTTCCATTAAAAGTTTTATTTGGGTAATATTTTTGTGTGGAAAATAAAGTTAATTTTTAATGTTATTATATGTGTAAAATGTAATGTAAAAAATATGTAGATGTAGTTTTACTATTTGGCCACAAGATGGCCACCTTTTTTTTCCCCTCCTTGTGCTTCTCGCTAAGCGGAAGCACAAGGGGGATGCGGAAATTTTTACGTGCAGAAAGACTGAAGCCTCTTAGGCCCGGTTCACATTAGCGTTCGCTATCCGGATTTTCCGGATCTGATCCGGACCGCATACTGTACAAACGGAACGTACGTTCCGCATAGCAATGTAAAGTCTATGCGGACGTTCACACGCGTCCGTTCCGTACGTACCGGAGCCGGATCAGATCCGGACTCCGGACTCTTTTCCAACATGCGCTATTTTTTGGGTCCGGATCTCCGGCCCACGTACCCGGACCGGAGCCGGACCTGAGCCTGACAGCACCATCCGGAACACAGAAACCAATGGGAAACGGAAGGCACAGAACACACTGCCTACAAAAACCTGACGTTCTACCCCACTTCCTAAGCGTATCCAAGCGGCCATTTCGGATGGGGACACATGGGCCAAGCATGTCTGGAGTGGAGCAGCAGTGACAGACGTGCTGGGAGGTGGAGGTGAGGCCTACAGCGGAGGAACCTGATTCTACAGGTGCACCAGGTGCACCTTCTGCTGACCCCAACATTTTTTTCTAAAATTTCGCTATTTTTTGCCCACGGATCCGGATGGCAGCCTGATGCATGCCTGATGCAAACGGACCGGATCGGAACCGTACGGTTCTGATCAGGTCAGGATCAGGTCAGGATCCGATCAGGATCCGGTCCATTTACTTGCCAAAACGCAAGTGTGAATGGGGCCTTATAAGAGCGCTTCAGTTTTTCTGCTGGGGACACGGATCGGTGATCGGGAACCATGTTCCCATTCACTGATCCCAGGGCTACCGGGGGACACCACGGGGGCGCGCCTGCGTTCGCGCGTGGGAGCGCGTAAAAGCGCGGCACCGCAGCAGAGCAGCCGCCCGGACGTGAGCTTCACGTCCGGGCGGCAGAAATAGTTAATGCACCCCCCCCCAAAAAAAAAGCAGCATATCAAATAAATAGGCAGTGACACTTAAACATAACTGGCTTCTGTGCTGGCTGGTCTGAATTTCTGCTGTGCGGGCTGGCTGGCCTGCTGTCAGGTTGTCTGGCAGTTCCCCCAGAGCATTCCCTCACCTAGTGGACCCCCTCCCATGCTCACACAGGAATCCCATTGAGGCACCACAGCATGCCCTCATAGAAGAACTAAGCTCCCTGCATGCCCCTGTAAAGGGACCACAGCATTCAGCATGGAACCACAGCACAGAGTAAGGACCAAAGAGGCAACACAGCTCCCAGCATACCACCATAGAGGATTCATAGTACCCAGCATAAAGGCACCACAGCAAGATGTCTGCAGAATCTGGAGACCAAGTGCCCAGAGGTGAGTACTGCTGCCCGCTTTCTGACTCTGCCTGGGGGACATCTGGGGCACCCCAGAATAGATCTGTGGCATGTGCCACTGATCTTTGGGCCTAGCAACGCCCCTGAGCAGCATTTAAAAATGCTGCGTATAATCAGAAATCGTCAGGAATCAAAAAGTTTGAAAAAATCAAACATGAGTAAAAGTTCTATGCTTTGAGTCTGACCGTAGAAAAGCCCTATACAAATGTTAAGATTATTATCATAAATGTATGACCTGTTTAAAGACTTGTGTACAAGGTGGTGCAGCCATGTTTTATTTTCCTGTGTTTTGTGGAAGATTTCATATTTATAGTGTTCTGCATAGTGCGCCCTATGAACTCTCAGTTTCGTGATTACACACAAAGGCCCATATGCAGTTCACTTTTTCTCGTAAGTTTTCTCCTAGATGATAATTTTTCATCTTCTCTTTAACCCTCCTGGCGGTTTATGAAAATCCGCCAGGGGGCAGCAAAGCCGTTTTAAATTTTTTTTTTTTCATGTAGCGAGACCTTGTCTCGCAACATGATAGCCGCTGCTCAGCGGCATCCCCCCAGCCCCTTCCGATCGCCGGAGGAACGGAATCTCCTGGAGGGCTTCCCCTGTCGCCATGGCGATGGGCGGGATGACGTCATCGACGTCGTGACGTCAAAGGGGACTCCAATCCACCCCACAGCGCTGCCTGGCACTGATTGGCCAGGCAGCGCACGGGGTCTGGGGGGGGGGCGGCTGCGGCGCGACAGTTAGCGGCGGTGATCGGATTGCACACGCAGCTAGCAAAGTGCTAGCTGCGTGTAGCAAAAAGAAATTATGCAAATCGGCCCAGCGGGGCCTGAGCGGTGCCTTCCGGCGGCATAGCCCGAACACAGCTCGGGCTTGTCGCCAGGAAGGTTAAAATAACTTTTAAGCATTTTGCAACTGAAAAAGTACCAAAAGTAGTAGAAAAGGTACTATTGTAATTATTTGTGTATTTTCTCGATTGTTGTGAGTTTAAAGGGCATTTTATTGACACGGGCCTCAATTCATAAAGCATTACTGCATGCGGTAATGCTGAAAACAGCAGACATTCCTGAGCACTTAGCAAAGTGTCAACTCATAAAGGCTGTTACCGCATGAAAAACTGAAATTACCGAGCAGTGAGGTAAATTACCGACTTGGCTGTAATTACCTCCAACACATGTTGTCAGCAAATGTCAATTCATAAAGCCTTCAACAAGCGGTAAGTCAGACGATAATTACTGACACCTCTGGTGAGGTCTTAACAATGCGAAGTCTCTGTAAGGCTGTGCAGGGAACTGAAGTCTCTGTGAGTCTGTGCAGGGAACCGAAGTCTCTGTGAGTCTGTGCAGGGAGCCGAAGTCTCTGTGAGTTTGTGCAGGGAACCGAAGTCTCTGTGAGTCTGTGCAGGGAACAGAAGTCTCTGTGAGTCTGTGCAGGGAACCGAAATCTCTGTGAGTCTGTGCAGGGAACCGAAGTCTCTGTGAGTCTGTGCAGGGAACTGAAGTCTCTGTGAGTCTGTGCAGGGAACTGAAGTCTCTGTGAGTCTGTGCAGGGAACTGAAGTCTCTGTGAGTCTGTGCAGGGAACCGAAGTCTCTGTGAGTCTCTGCAGGGAACCAAAGTCTCTGTTACTCTGTGCATGGAACTTAAGTCTCTGTGAGTCTGGGCAGGGAAGCAAAGTCTCTGTGAGTTTGTGCAGGGAGCCGAAGTCTCTGTGAGTCTGTGCTGCCACACTTCTGCTGTACCGCTCAATGGGCTGCGGTAATTTACCGAACTTCAAAGGCAGCTGTGAAAATCTTTATGAATTAGCACAGAAAGGTCTAAAATACCGAATGCGGTATTTTCCCTCCCAGATTTTTTTTTACCGCAAATCATTTCATGAATTGAGGCCAAGGCATACAAATATCAACTTAGAGAAGACTAAGGAGAAAAAGTGAATTGCATATAGGCCACTGTGTGATTATTTGGATGCAATAAGGTAGTCTTTCGAGTTCATGCATGGGTCGGCATTGTCCAGTTTCTTGCTCATTTAAGATTCGTGTTGCCAATAACACTGAATACAGCTCAGCCTTCCATTAAGTGGCTTAGGCTGCAATGGACTTCTTTATAACACAGCAATCTCAATATTTTAGGAAATAAACCATTTTGAAAGAGATGCAATACAATCAGTGGAAAGCTGTCTTGTGTTTGATGGTGGATTTTAGCTCCTGATCAAGACCACATTAATTGGGGTGGCATGTGCATCTTCATATTCCTTTATACAGGTGAAACTCGAAAAAATTAAAAATATTGTTTAAAAGTCCATTTATTGAAACTGATATATGAAATACCTTTGCAGGTATTTTGGATTAATTAGCTGATTAGAGTCTGATTTTGGGGCTTTCGTAAGCTGTAAGTCATAATCATCGAAATTATAACAAATAAAGGCTTGAAATAACTTGCTTTCCATGTAATGAGCCTATTTCATATATTTATTTTACCTTTTAAGTTGAATTACTGGAAATTCATGGAGCATTTGGCATGCATGCCATCCTGTGGCAATATGTTCCTGGCCTGGATGAGAACTGTGGAGGCCTCACATTCATGAGTGATCGGGATAAAAAAAACTGCAACAAACTCACTTACTTGCACAATTTAAGTCAGATCAATTTTCTTCATCTATTGGTTCAAAGGAAGGCAGGACTCTTGTGACCTGTACATATAGACAGAAAACTGCAAGGAATACGCTGCTTCACACACCAGGCTTTCATCCACAGCCACTTTTACGTAGTGGCCAAGGATTCTTTGATGTTTAATGTTAATGTTTAATGTTAATGATATGAAAATGAATAATCCAACATGGATAAGATGTTGTGTGGCAGCTCTTATCCAAGTTGTGTTTTTAAATTTCATATCAATAAACGTGGGATTACTGCGAAGTTGGTGTGGACCGAAGCATTGTTGGCCACTGCTGCTACACAGGGGAAGATCCTTGCACACCTCATTGCAATTCTTCATGTGTGCGATTCTATCTACTAGTTGCAGTCCCTTTTATATGGCATAACTACGGTACTTTCCTGTTTAACCTCCCTGGCGGTATTGACATGTATGCACATCAATACAAAACATGCTGGTATTGACGTGCATACATGTCAATACTTTCCTGCACTGCATACTAGACCCTTGCTTGACACAATCTGGCAAGTTACAGGAAAAAAAAAGTTATGAAAATTAATTTGATCACTTTTTGCACAGAAGTCCTGTCGAAATTGATTGACAGGGAGGTTAAAAGAACTCGCAGAAATTGCAGCAAACATGATGATTAACCAAAACCATGTACAATCAATTCCAAGAATGTGGCTGCACTAAAAAGTGTTCCTATAGCAGTTATACTAAGATTAAGATGGAGCATATCTCCTAAAAAGAAAAACTAGAAAGCATACTTAGGTGGGCTACACATGTATGATTGAAGTAAATATTTGTAAGTCATTGAAAGATAATTCAGAGGCGTCCTCCGTCACCCTTTTCTTTTCTGATCCATTGCGGGGACCCCGAACCTCTTTGACAAAGGCCTTGTTGAAGAGTGGGCGTGGCTGCTCTCCCGTCTGCGGACGAGCATGAAAAAAGGCAAGCCCAAGTAGCTCCATGCTACTGCACAGTGCGCTTGTCCACAGACAGATGGGAACACGGTGGCGATCTTCCAGGAGATCTCAGCGTCCAATTGTAGTCTGGAAGAGAACCTGGGAAACCTCTGGAGCACCTAGATGCAACTCAGAAAAAGAGCATTAAATAAATACTAAAGTACTGAGATGTCATGGGAAATGCAGCGATAAAAGTAAACTTGGGTGCCGGGAGGTGCTCGATTAGCAACAATGACACTAAATTTTGGCGCCCAATAGCCGGGGGCTTGCAGAAATGCTCATTGCGGCATTGTATAGTGGGTGCAGAGCAGGGGGTTAAGACTTAGAGGGAGGGGAGTAGGTTTAGGTGCCCAGAGGGTAGTGGTTAGGGTTAGGCACCAGGGGGGGTGGCCTTAAGGTTAGGCACCACGGATAGTCCTAGGGTTAGGCATCAGGGGGGTCTTGGGTTTAGGCACCACTAAGGGGGTCTTTTGGTTAGGCACCACCAGTGGGGTTAGGGTTAGGCATCAGTAGTGGAGGGTTCTGTGTGAGAGTAGGGTTAGGTTTAGCTATAGTAAAATATCGGTAAACATTACCAATATTTTGCAATCAGAATACAGCAGTAGAATATCGCTAATTGTAGTGATATTCTACTAGGGGCAATCCCCTGCGCCTTTTTTTCCGAGCGCCTTTTATTATGTATGTCTGATCGTAATAGGTTACCCCTAGTTTTGAGGGTAAAGCTACATACACATGGTAGATTAAACGGCTGGGGTGGCCAACAAAGACCACCTCAAATGAGAATCTAATTATGTGTATGAGGCTTTTGCTAAACTAGAACAGGCTATGGTTAGAAGAGACTGATTAGTTCTGTTGTTTTCATGGTTAGTATAGAATGATTTGTCGGGGTTAAGTTAGGGTTAATGATAGTTTTGGAGATCAGTTACCCTTTATAATATTTCAAAAGTTAAGATTAAGATTGGCTGTGGTATTAAGGAATAGATAGTGGAATGGCTAAAGCTATGTTCACAACAGAGTATTGCATACCTTGCAAAAGCAGGATTGCAACGCAACAGGGTGGAAAAGTGGCTGCATCTTTCAGGAGCTCCTGCTGGACTCTTGAGCAGTAGAGCTTCCTGTAAATCATCCTGCTGCATTGCTCTGTCAGAGGTCAGGACAGCAAGTAGACCTAAATGGAACTCAAGTGGATGCAGGCATTAACCAGATGATATTGTGCTGCTCATTATGTGCCACTGATGCTGCCTCCGTGCTGATCCCTGTATGTCTGCATCCATGTTTCCTAACCGCTGCATAAACTGCTCTGCGCTACTGTTTGCTGCTATCTGTTAGAGGTCTGCGATTGGGACTGTCCGCAACAAGAGCTCAAATTATCTTACATGCTATTGCTTTCATCATTGGATGCACTGTTTGAAGGAGGCGTCAAGATGTCTATGTGAATACCATTATATCGGATTACTTGTGCTAGTGCCCTCAATGCTCAGTTGAGTTCAACTGATACAGCCTACTGCAGTGTACCTATATAGTGCATATGCACAATATGGTGCATGCCCCGCTCTCACTATCAGGGTGCATAATTCTATATGTGTTGAGAGGTTTCTATTGTTGATTTTAATTGGTTTTATTAATGTATGTCTGTCACAGGAGCCCTAGTGGCTGACCGCACTTAGCCTTCTAAACGGTGCCAGCGCACAGATCGTGCGAACTCTGGTCGCAGTCAATGCGCAGGAACCGTTAAGAATTAGCCGCAGACAACTCGGAAGGGAGCCTGTGAGACACGGGTGATTACAACTTCACCCACTGGTTCAGAGTAAACTGCCACCACCGCGGTTACCATGGGACCGTGGAGCCCACTAACTGACTGACTAGTCCTGCGAATAAAACGGTTAAACACACGGTATTCTGTCTAGCCAACAACAAACAAACAGTAGCGTATCTTCAGAGACCCGGGATCAGTTCTGTGTGTGCTGATAAGCAGGGTAGCGGACAGTGAATGACTTGGAGAAAGTCGTTTATTCACGCAATATAAATAATTAATATATACAGACAATTATTAAAATCACAATTATTAAAACAGTAATAGCCAGTATAAAAAAATAAAAGAAGGGAGAAAAATACTTAGTTCCTGGAAAGATGTCCTTTTTGTGGGAAAATCAGAGTTCTGGGTTTCAATCTGAGTTCAGAGTTCAGACCAGGTGGATGCCAGCATATCCTCAAGCTGGCACCTGATGAGTTCAAGATGTTTCAGTGTGGAGGACACCGAGTTTGGCTCCTCTGCCATTCTTATGCCCCTGATTCAGTAGGAGGGAGTGAGGGCGGGCCCACCCCCCCCCTTAGAACATGAGATGAGTCCTCCCCTTGTCCTGGGGGCCAGAAATCATGCCTTAACCATATATGGGCTCTATCTCACAGAACCGTACAGGTCAGGGCAGATTTATTAATATTTTCAGGTCTGCCTCGATGTACCCAGCAGCCTGATACCAAACATGAGGGGTGGGACCCTTGTGGTATCAGCAGGGCACTTCCGAACTGCCTAACTGGCAGTCTTTCCCTCAGGATGGTCTGAAATTCCTTCAGAACCAGCGCCAGATAGGTTCAAGCCTGCTCTGTTAGTTTGGAGGGTCTGCCAGCCTGGCAACACAGAAAATATGATACATATAGCAGTTTATGGAATATGAGAGACCCCTGGGATTTATACCAGGTCATTCCCAGGCAAAGGCTCTTTGAAGTTGGCAGCAGCAAGCCACATGTCGGCTCCCTGCTGGGAAAAGGAGTCGGAGTGTCTGAGTTTCCTCACTCTAGATTGGTTCTGTCATGGTGCTTGTCACCTTATACCTGATGGATGGGCCATCAGCACAGCTTGAAGCCAGGGACTCTCTGGGCCCAGGCTCATTAGCATATCAAAAGAGCCATCCAGCCTGTAGGATGGTGCTCTCTCTCTGCTAAGAAAAGGACTTCAGCTGCCCCTACACACTCAACCCAGATTGTATCGATTTGAAGCGCAATCGATGCAGGGAATCGAGTGCGATCGCTTTTTCTTCATGGGCGGTTCCAGGACGCGTCTGCGGCCCCGCAACCGTCCGTGACAATGTCTGTCTTTGGCATTCAAAGGTACTGTCATTTCACTTGATACCAATAAATTGAGTCTATTATATCACATGTCTATTCTTTGCGAAAAGCCTGAGTTGGATTCAAAATATACACCTTTCCCTTTCCTCTTTATTTAGTAACTAGTTGATGGCCCAGTGTCGCTCTGGTATGTATTTGGCAGGTGTTGGCTGCGCCCACTTTTTCTAACCCTAACACACAATTACTCAATGACCAAGTTTGTGAGCTTTGCGTTCTTGGGGTCAATAATTTGCATTGAAATGAAACCAATCTGATTGGCTGTTTGTGGCTCCACCCCCTTTTCTGAATTTGAACCCCAGTCACTCAATGACCAACTGTACCAGGTTTGAGACTTGTGCCATTAGCAGTGCAAGAATGGTTGCAATTCCCCTTGAAAATCAGTAGGTAAATTTTAATTGGCTTTTGTAGGCTCCACCCACTTTTCTGAATATTAATCCCAGTCACCCAGTGACCAACTGTGCAAAGTTTGATAACCCTACCATTAACAGTGTAAGAATGGCTGCAGTTTACATTTTCCCAGAGAAATTTGTATTTGTCTCCACCCACTTTTTGGTTATAGGGATAAAAAGTATCTTATATGTTATTCCAGGTAATGTACTATGTGTGTGCCAAATTTCATTCAAATCCATTCAGCCATTGTTGTGTGATTGAGTACGAAACAACCAAACATCCAAACTTTCACAGTAAGATAAGATAAGATGCTCCAATGTGAACATAGCCTAGGTGTGCAGTCTGAGTGAAGGCTGCTGGGGTTATAGTGACTAGAAAATTGTTGAGGTTAATGTAAAGTTTAAATACCACTTGTGCATAAATACTAGAGGTAGAAATGCTCTAAAAGATAAGCAACAGCATAATAATCTTTAAAGAAAAAACATTTCTTTATTACAGCTTACAGATCTCCTACAATATATCTGCATTGCGACTGCTTCCTGCTTTCATGGAAGCAGACAAAGGGTTAACATTCTGTGTTTACATATTAGCTGTGTCTGCTGAGGACTGACAAAATTCTGTGCTGACACCACTGAGAGATCAAATTACACTTGTGATTACTGGAATATGAGGGGGAATTAGACGGTCTGTTCTCTCTAAAAACACACAGGACGCATTTTTCTCTGTTTTCTCTGCGTCCTGTGCAAGAGTTCAGGTCCACTTTAACCTGAAATCTAGCGCTGAGATTGTACACACTCAAACACAGCGTACCATCACGTAACAGGTTTCCAGTGATTTCTCATAGACCCTTGTGTGTCGTTTTTCTCTAGATACTAATTCAACACATAATTGGATTATTTTGCCACAAGATTCCTTTGGTTTTTCCGCGGATCTGCCTGATTACCATCATTTGCATTTGTCGCCATCCATGCTGTGAAATCGTCGCCAGCAGGATGAATAAATACTGACAAATCATATTGCTGGCAAATTGCACCGAATGTGGCAAATCCCAGCAGGCGAATCTGCTTCAGTTCAGCTATTTTCCTAAATATGCCTCTTAAGCACATGCACTAATCTCACCGTCATTTTTAATTTGTCACTTATTCATATTCCTCTGATGCATTAAATCCATCTAACTGGCCTTGCACATTAATCCTCTGATTCTAATGTTTGCAGTTCAGCCTTTCATTATCTCGTTTTTTCCTAGGAAGCTGCAGTCTGATGATAGCATAGATCATTTTGCAGATCAAGAGCCGCATTTAACCCATATCTGAGAGTAACAGCTTCAGATAAGCACATGCCACCTTTACTTGCTAGCAAATAAAACACTTCCTGGAGGCGGTTGTTCTCCCGGTAACCAGGATTCACTAAGGTACCGCTATTGATCCTCTTCTTCACTGTAACTCTCTGAAGTGTACAAGCCACATTGGTAATAACAATGTCTAATACTTGGAATCATCATCGTAACATTAAGTCAAATCTGGATGTAAAAAATGTGTTTTTAAATATTTAGCTTTAATTCTTTTCCCATCTGTGCCAAGCGAAGAAGAAATATATGACTTTAAGCAATTAGTCTTCATGCAGTACATTCTCCATAATTAGTGTAACATTAAGACAATGCTCATTCTACAAGATTGAAGTTTCAATAACATATACCCTCAGGCCCACTGTTAAACTTTAATGTGGCAATCAAATATAAGAACTGTTATTAAATCTCCCCACTGCATCTGAGGCTTTGCATAAAGGGCAATTTTTTCTTATTTTTTTTCTTTAGATTAAATAGCATGCTATGCTGTGCGCTTTCACAGGATATTTATTCCAACATTTTTCATTTTATCATTGAAGCTGTGCTGCATAAATGTTTAATGTAACCCTGTAGTGAGAGAGATACGGAGGCTGCCATATTTATATTTCCTTTTAAAACAATGCCAGGTGCCTGAATGTCCTGCTGATTCTGTGCCTTTTATACTTAAGGAGACCCTGTAACAAAAAAAAGTTCCCCTGGGGGGTACTCACCTCGGGAGGGGGAAGCCTCAGGGTCCCAATAAGGCTTCCTCCTCCCCTGTAGCTGCAGGCAGTCCAGTGCTGGTTCCCCCGAAGTGTCCCGGAATCCTCCCTCGACAAGCCTGACAAGCGCTGATTTATTTACCTTTCCTGGCTCCAGCGGGGGCGCTGTTGTGGCTTTCCGCACGGAGATAGGCGAAAATAGCCGATCGCCGTCGGGTCCGCTCTACTGCACAGGAGACTTGCGCCTGCTCAGTAGAGCGGACCGACAGCGATTGGCTATTTCCGCCTATCTCCGAGGCGGAGAGCCAATACTGCGCCTGCACTGGAGCTGGGAAGGTAAATATTTACATCCCGCTGTTCGGGGAGCTTTATCGCCGCCGCCGTGGGACCAGGGAGGACGGGGGAAGCCCCAATAGGATCCGGAGGCTTCCCCCACCCGTTTCCTCCACCCGGGATGAGTACCCCCCAGGGGAGGTTTCTCTCAGTACAGGTTTTCTTTAACCACTTGCCGACCGCGCACTCATACCGCGCGTCGGCAAAGTGGCAGCTGCAGGGCCAGCGACGCAGTTCTGCGTCGCCGGCTGCAGGCTAATTAATCAGGAAGCGCCGCTCGCGCGAGCGGCTGCTTCCTGTCAATTCACGGCGGGGGGCTCCGTGAATAGCCTGCGGGCCGCCGATCGCGGCTCACAGGCTAAATGTAAACACAAGCGGAAATAATCCGCTTTGTTTACATTGTACGGCGCAGCGCCGTAAGGCAGATCGGCGATCCCCGGCCAATCAGCGGCCGGGGATCGCTGCCATGTGACAGGGGACAGCCTGTCACTGGCTGCACAGGACGGATAGCGTCCTGTGCAGCCCAGATTGCTAGAGGGGAAAGGTATGAGAGGGAGGGGGGGAATTTCGCCGCGGAGGGGGGCTTTGAGGTGCCCCCCCCCGCAACACCCAGGCAAGGCAGGAGCGATCAGACCCCCCCCAGCACATCATCCCCCTAGTGGGAAAAAAAGGGGGGCGATCTGGTCGCTCTGCCTGCACCCTGATCTGTGCTGGGGGCTGCACAGCCCACCCAGCACAGATCAGCTAAAACAGCGCTGGTCCTTAAGGGGGGGTAAAGGGTGGGTCCTCAACTGGTTAATACTTAAACCACTGATCTAAAATAAAAATGCAGATCAGGTGATCTGATTTTGACCACATTAACCACATGCTTGTTTCAGTTGTTACACACTGAAATTACAATTTTGTCATATCTCCCAACTTTTTGAGATAAGAAAGAGGGACACTTAAGCCACACCCTGCCGACCTCTAACCACACACCCCTAGAACACCCCTAGTCATGTATACCATAAAGATTTCATAAGAAAAATATGTTGTTTTAAAATTCAAACCACACTGGTCCTTTCTATCCTGGTTCATTTTCCTTCATATTAACATTTGAAAATAAGATATATATCAATTTAAAGGATGGGAATAAAGTTTAGAGTCAATTAAACACATTTTTTCAGTACAAAATACATATATTTACATGGATCTGTGCATCAGTCCTGAAAGAGGGACAAATGAGGGAGAAAGAGGGACAGGGTTCCCAAAGAAAGACTGTCCCTCCAAAAGAGGGACCCCGACTAACGCGACTGAGCCAGTTACCGGGGCTGATTGCGGCTGAACGGAGGACCGCGGGAGAGCGGCTAGGGACTCGGATGTGCTTATGGGGCTGGAGGAAGCCCCGGGTAAGTATCAGATCTTGCATTTCAGCCATCTCTGGTACACTTTAAGAGGCATTGCATCTCTATGCAAGTACTGTCAGTCAGGTCACTGCAGCTTGGTTTAGATTAGATGTGGGCTAGATGAAAAGGCTTGCCACCACTGATGATGGAATAAGAGTCTGTAGCATGCTTTTAAATATTAAAATACATACAAGTCATTAACAATAAAAAGTATAATTTTCAACAATACAGTATTAGGAATGATCAGAAATAATTACGCAATGTACCCGTTATACAGTATGTCCCATGGCACTGCCATTGATTGATACACAATCAACTCTGGTTGGATGTACGCAGTAATTTACAATAATACACATTTGGTGTATGTTTAGCACTAAAAAGTATAAAATAACAGCATTATAAACATTAAAAAGTCACACAATAAAAGAGCAAAATTAGGCAGATATGAAGGAAGGAGTTGTCTTATTTTTGGGAAAGCTGCCAACACCTTTGACAATACTGCCAACCATGACAATATTAAAATATATTCTGACACATTTAAAGTACCACAATAATTGATGGAAAATAACAATTAGCAGTGTCAACGTTTACACAAAATTCCACCAGCCTCTCGGATCCACAATACACAAACATGATTCCTTGGCCAACATATGTGATGTCAGTTAGCCCGAAGTAGGAAACACTCAGCAGCATAATGAATCTTGGGATTGCTGTGGCTGCCCTTTGCATAGTGCCGGGGTGGGGCATATACTCAGGTGATCAATGTGTTCCATAACATATTTAACAACTCCTAATACAGTTCATGGAGTCCTCTGCCTGTCCCACCCACTGACTGCTGGACCTGAGCATAATTTGTGTATGTTTGCCTATTCCTTGCCATAGATTGCACTGCTTGGTGAGCAGTCTGTCACATAAATATCAAATATGTGCTGGCTCTACAGTATGATATCTGTGGTGATCCCTATTTAACAGCACTATACATGCAAATGTATGTGCAGTGTTTCCTAAGCAAAAAGAAAAAAAAAAAGAATTATCTCCACCTCTTTGACCTTATAAGTATTTATTCTCCTTGCACACTAGAATTTTTCAGGAAGGTTGAGAATGGGGATCAGCCTCCTGAGTAATACCGCCCACAATGGTTATTATTACTGGGGGGGGGGGGGGATTCCTAACCTGTGATAAAGTGTGTATGTGATATGTGTAGTTAGGAAAGTGAAAAAAAAAATCTATAATATCAAGAGTTCAATTAAATCCTGTTTATAAAATCCGTCATTAAAATACAGCATCATAATCTGTGTCTGTATACCAATACGTCTTTTCTTCTGTTCTTCATGTAAAATTAAACTACTTTTTTTAACACTTTATGGTAAAATGGTAAAATTCCATACCAACTTACCTGTGCGAAGGTATATGAGGAATTACTTGTTATTAAGCAAGACTTTTAGATTCCACATAAGTCCCTCTCATACTATTACCCCAACTTTCTCTTGGGCATCCGAGTTGGGGAAACAGTAAATTCGGGCGCCTGAGGCTAGTGGACAAATCGGGCGCCGCCATTCACTCCTATAATAAATATCGTTTAATGGGCGCCCGATAGGAAAAAAGGGCGCCGGAGAAAAATAACGTTTTAAAAGCGGCGCCCGGAGACTTAATGTTTTATTACTGCTTCTCATGATTACACATTATTTAATGATTTATACATTTTTAAATATTATTTTTAAACGAAAAACAGTACAATATTTTTTTCAAACATTATTTTTAAACGAAAAACAGTACATTTTTTATTTTTTTTTTTACATTATTTTTAAACGAAAAAACCAACAGGGGGGTCTTAGGTTTAGGCACCAACAGGGTGGTCTTAGGTTTAGGCACCAACAGGGGGGTCTTAGGTTTAGGCACCAACAGGGGGTCTTAGGTTTAGGCACCAAAAGGGGGGTCTTAGGTTTAGGCACCAACAGGGGGGTCTTAGGTTTAGGCACCAACAGGGGGGTCTTAGGTTTAGGCACTAACAGGGGGGTCTTAGGTTTAGGCACCAACAGGGGGGTCTTAGGTTTAGGCACTAACAGGGGGGTCTAGGGGTTAGGGGTAGGTACAGGGAGGGTTACTTAGGCACCAACAGGGGGGGTCTTAGGTTTAGGCATCAACAGGGGGGTCTAGGGGTTAGGGGTAGGTACAGGGAGGGTTACTTAGTAATTTTTTTTTTAAACGTTATTATACGTTTCACTATTTAAACGAAAGATTAACGTTTTTACAATTGCCGATTTAATGCACATTATTTAATGATTTATAACTTTATAAAACATTAATTTTAAACGAAATACAGTACAATACATTTTTAAACGTTATCCATGCTTATCGTTAAAAACCCGGCGCCCTTTTTTCCCAGCGCCCCTTTTTAACGTACGCCCGAGTTGGGGAAGAGCCCCTTGTACTTAGCTTTGACGTGGTCAGGCAACCCCCTTAGCAAGGTACCCTCAGTGTTAAGAATCATGTCGGCTGGTATTACCTAATTGTACTCCACTTTCTGTCTTGGAAGGGGAGGCCAAACTGCTTTTTTCACAAAATGTTTTATAAAAAAAAGTTTTATACATTTTTTTTAAATCTACCTATCTGATATTGCTTATATTTCTCTGAAGGGGTTGCTGAAAGAATTCTGTCCCCGTTTCTGGATGAAATGTAAGCACTGGGATTCCCCTTCTCCTGTTGACACCCAATGCTTAGAAGAACTGCAAAGCTGATATCAGACTGGATTCAATAAATTGTCACACTGAAGCTCCACCCACATTATCTGCCCGCCACTTCTACTCAGCCACGCCTCGCTTCCTCTATGACATGGTTCTCATCTCAGACAGCAGGGGCGTAACTAGAGAGATGCAGACCTGTGGGAGGCCCCGGCTGCCAACCTTCCCTTCCTCCGATACAGGGTACTATATCTTAGATCCATGGGCGTAGCAATCACCCCTGCAACCCCTGCCATTGAGGGGGGCCCAGAGGCTTTGGGGGCCCCTCCTCCTCCCTTCCTCCCCAACCGCAAATGCAGCAAATTAGCAAAACAACCTCCCTGTTCGCTCACAAAACCCGTGTGCAGGAGCATGTGTAATTTTCTTCTGCTTAAAGACACTGCTTAACAGCAGAACACTCTCTGCTGCCATTTGCCGGCTCACGATCACATGACCCCTGGAAGAAAGGGGGCACCATGCTATCATTTTTCCAGGGGGCCCTGTTATTCTAGTTACGCCCCTGCTTAGATCAGGTGTTTTTGTGGCTACACTTGTTATGGGTGTGAAGATCATGATGGCTACACTTATTTTATGACCGTTGTAAGGCAGTCCCACAGAGTGTGAGGGTCACCGAAGGGAGACAAGGGAAGGGGTGGGAACATTGGGGGGGGGGATTAAAGTTTTACTGGGGGGGCCTATGAATTGTAGTTATGCCACTGCTAGACAGCAATGTATTAGCAGTTTATATTCACTGCTATGGATCATGGGAAGTGTAGAACGATGACATCATTAGGATATTTATTATTATTTTAAGGAGTCTGTGAGCTTTATTTTAGAAACAGTCTAAAAATGAACCTAATCGGAGGAAGTCAGGGATGTGCATGGGAGATATACTACGCTCTTGGTGTGCCTCTTTAAGATCTGCGCCTTCTGTAATTACCTCAGAGCAGACTCTTCTGACTGACAAAACATGAGGAAGCTGCTCTGATCCTCTGTAAAGCCAGAGACATGATATTCTTTTTGAAATGAGAAAAACACCTTTTCATTGCAGTAGAATGTAATAAAGATGTAATAAAGAGTTGCTAAGCACCTGAAGGTAACTGACATCAAGTAAAGTGGATCTGAAGTATTTTTATTTTCATTCTCAACCTGTAATTTACTTCTAACTCATCTCATTCTGAAATAATTTAAATTACATTTAATTGCTTTCTGTTTATATAATGGAAGACAGATTTACTCAGAAAATATATAGTACAATGAGGGAAAATTAGTCTTTTGGTTTCAAAATTGTACTGAAATTATAGAGGAGAGTTCTTCCCTCTTATACGTGATCAATGTCACGGTTGTCACCCCATACAGGGAGAAGACGGACATCTGACAGCGTCCCGTTCCAGCGTTCACATGCTACCAGTGACACACAGTGTAGGGTCTACCTGTCTACAAGGACAGATGAGTGGAGAGATATCAATGCCATGCAGATAATACCAATAACAGACAGATATAACTGTACTAGATTTCCCAGTTAAAGGTCCACAGTGAGAGATAGGATACTTCACTGAGGCAGACTCAAGTGATGGGCAAATTCTAGTAAACTTCAGGGACAGATAAGTAGTAGGCAGTAGGTATGCTTATTCGGATTCAGCGGAAAGAACATTTCCGCATTTCCAATCGAAAATCGGCATTTCCGACCGAAACTCCGATTTTTGCGGAAATACCGCATTACCAGAACTCGGAAGCATTGGACCAAGCAGAGAATGCAGAGTCAACTCACAAGTATTTGGCCAATTAGAGGATGCAAAAAATGACCAAAAAAAGTCTCCTCGAAATCGGAAATCAGAAATCCACGGAATTGGTAATCGGCGTAGGGAAAAAGCAGAATTTCTGCGACATTGGCATTTCCGACCATCCCTAATAGGCAGGCCACTTCTTGCTGAGAGTTTAAAGAGAACCAGAGATGAAGCAACCTCATGTATTTTACCTTATAAATCAGTGGGAACATGACAGTAAACACCTAATCTGCTCTTTGTTACATTGTTCTCTGTTTAATTTGCCTGTTATCACCTCTAAGATAAGAATCCCGACTAAGCAGTCGGTCTGGCTTTGCTACAGAATAATTATAGCTGAGACTGTGTTCTTTGCTGTCTTCAAGTCCAAGCCTGCCCCCTGCTGGCTTTGCTCAGGAATCATTATAGCTGAGTCATTATAGCAAAGCCAGAATCAATGCTCAGTCCGGGATTCTTATCTCAGCTAGATAACAGACACTTTTAGCAGTGAGGATGGAACAGAGAGCATGGTAAATGTTTTCTCTAATGTTCCCACTGATTTCTATGGTAAAATACACAAGGGTGCTTCGTCTCTGGTTCACTTTAAGTGCTGAAGTCACTCTATGGGCAGAACTCTCGCCCATTTTGAATCTCAGCTTGCGCACTATCTGCGCAGAGTTTGTATACTCTCCCCATTATTATTATTATTATTTATTGTATTTATAAAGCGCCAACATATTCAACAGGTTTCCTATGGCTACTCAGGTTTCCTCCCACATCCCCCCAAAATACAATACAGATAGGTTAATTGGCTTCCCCGTAAATTGGCCCTAAACTAAGATGGACTAATGACTACGGTAAGGATTAGGTTGTGCGCTCCTATGAGGCACAGTTAAAGAGGAACTCCAGTGAACATTTTACTATTGGCAGGTGATGTAGCTTCTGCATGGTTTTTGGCAGTTGGAAACAGCTGTAAACATTTCTCACAAAAGTTCGAACTTTTCTTGTGGGAGAGGTTTCTTGTGGGAGGGGTTTCACCGCAATATCAGTCATACAGCGCCCCCTGATGGTCTGTTTGTGAACAGGGATAGATTTCTCATGTAAAAGGGGGTATCAGCCACTGATTGGGATAAAGTTCAATTTTTGGTCTGAGTTTCTCTTTAAGTTAGAAGACCATAACTCTGTAAAGCACTGCAGAATATGTCATTGCTATATAAATGCTAAATATAATAATAAAGCCAAAACCCAGGTAATATGTAATAATGCTGAAGAAGCCATGGGAAAGGCAAGATCCTTATTCTCCCTGCAGCAGCCAAACAAATGATTTTTGTATTATTTACTACTTACTTGCACAGCACAGGGGAAGATGAGGGTGTGATAATAATAATAATAATAATAATAATGATCTATGTATATTAAACAGAAGTGTTGCTCAGTCATGCACCACTCACAGTTTTTCTATTGAAAAGTGACCAGGGGCAGGCTTAACAACATTTGAAAGGTCAGGACAGAGATTTATTATTATTATTATTATTATGGATTTATATAGAGCCAGCATATTACGCGGCACTGTACAGAGTAAAATCAAATACGGGGGAAATAATAATACTGTACAGACAATAGCATATAAAAAATATTGACATTTGTGCGTAATACAGAATTGATAGACATAGTAATTACAGTGACAAATGTAATATGATGAATAAAATGTGGAACAACTTCCAAGACACAAAACGGTGAGAGAACCCTGCCCTTACAAGTAATATATAATGTGTGTACCTAGAGGAAGTGTGTTTTTAGCACATACTGTATATAGTAAGGAGCACAAGTTATCCAGTACTTGACAGGGCATAATTTAGAAAGAATACTGTCTGAAAACATTTTAAGGAAGCGCTTAAAGATTTTAAAGGCTGATGGATATGTTTTGGAAGGGAATTTCAGAGGAGGGATGAGGCACAGGAGAGATCATGAAAAAATATAGCAGACATGCAATCAGGAACAAGTGTAAGGAAGGAGTTAAAGGGACTCAGAGCACAGTTACAGTAAAAAAATTATACATACATGGGTCTTCCTCCAGCCCCATCCGCTCGGATCGCTCTCCGATGTCTGCAGCGCCGGTACCGGGTCCCTACACTTCCGTCAGTTGGCTCCAGTCTACGCAGGAGAAGTGTGCTCTTTGCGTATCTCTCCAGTAGCTGCTGGAGAGATACGTAGAGGGAAGCACTTCCTTTACGTCAGACTGGCTCAGACTGACAGAAGTGCAGGGACCCGGTACCAGCACTTCAGACATCGGAGGATGGAGGCGTGGGAGCGATCCAAGCGGATGGGGCTGGAGGAAGCCCCAGGTATGTATAATTTTTTTTTACTGTAACTGAGCTCTGGTACACTTTAAGGTCAGGGGCTGAGAGGTACCGTTGTGTGTTATCTGCATATAAGTGGCATTGAAAACCAAATGCATTTACTAAGGATCCATGTAAATGGAAAAAGGAATGGAACAATGACAGAGCCCTGAGGTACACCCATAAACAGAGGATGTGAAGAGGAGATCTGAGTGAGAGACTGATTTCTCCCTAAGATTCCTTAAAAAAAAATCTGAAAAATTACTTGTTGATTTAATACATTTGGAATTTACCATAATTTAAAAAAATAGTTTTGTGTACGTCCATGATAGTACTGTTGTACACAGTATTAACGCCTAAATCCCTTAACTGGCATTTTGTAGAAAATCTACTATACCTACTAGGTAGAAAACATTTGTGCATTTGTTTTCTAAAAATATACATCTATTATTAAAGAGACTCCGTAACAAAAATTGCATCCTGTTTTTTATCATCCTACAAGTTCCAAAAGCTATTCTAATGTGCTCTAGCTTACTGCAGCACTTTCTACTATCACCATCTCTGTAATAAATCAACTTATCTCTCTCTTGTCAGACTTGTCAGCCTGTGTCTGGAAGGCTGCCAAGTTATTCAGTGTTGTGGTTCTGCTATGAACTCCCCCTTCCAGGCCCCTCTATGCACACTGCCTGTGTGTTATTTAGATTAGAGCAGCTTCTCTCTTCTCTCTTATCTTTTACAAGCTGGATAAATCGTCCTCTGAGCTGGCTGGGCTTTCACATAGTGAGGAATTACAGACAAGGGCAAAGCTGTTTGCAGGAAGAAAAGAGCAGCCTGAAACTTCAGTGCATGAGAACAGGGTGAAATAAACACACAAATGATCTCTTGAGATTCAAAAGGAAGGCTGTATACAGCCTGCTTGTGTATGGATGTATTTTATATGTGTGGACATACTGTACATCAACCTACTTCCTGTTTTGGTGGCCATTTTGTTTGTTTATAAACAAACTTTTAAAAACTGTTTTTAACCACTTTTAATGCGGCGGGGAGCGGCGAAATTGTGACAGAGGGTAATAGGAGATGTCCCCTAACGCACTGGTATGTTTACTTTTGTGTGATTTTAACAATACAGATTCTCTTTAAAGGGAGGGTTCACGGAGAAAAAAAAATACTAATCCACTTACCTGGGGCTTCCTCCAGCCCGTGGCAGGCAGGATGTGCCCTCGATGCCGCTCCGGAGGCTCCCGGTCTTCTCTGGTGGCTCACCCGACCTGGCCAGGCCGGCTTCCAGGTCAGGCTCTTGTGCGCTCCAACGTGCGTCTCTCACGGTCGCGCTGACCTCATCGGACGTCCTCCAGGATGTACTGCGCAGGCGCAGTAGTTCTGTGCCTGCGCAGTAGAGTCCGTAGGACGTCTGATGACGTCAGCGTGACCGCGTAAGACGCATGTTGGAGCGCACAAGACCCCGACCTGGAAGCCAGCCTGGCCAGGTTAGGTGAGCCGCCGGAGAAGACCGGGAGCCTCCGGAGTGGCGTTGAGGGCACGTCCTACCTGACACAGGCTGGAGGAAGCCCCAGGTAAGTAGATTAGTATTTTTTTTTTATGTACTCCGTGGATCTTCCCTTTAAGCCCTAAACAAGTAGTATTAATTTACATAAAAATTTCCTATCTTTAACTGTGTTACCTCTTTTGAAAATAATGCGTCCTTCTATTTATGGTACAAATAATATGCCTTCTAGGTTATTATGTGCCTGTTCTTAGCATAATCACCATTATGGCCTTATTATATTTCATCATCATATGGTGTATAATGCAATTACTGCATTTGTCCTAATGAAAAAATGATGGAAGATTCTGTTTTATGTGTTCACATTAGAACCTGCTTCTTAGGTTGATCACCGATGCTTAATATAAATCAATGTGACTATATTAGCTGTTCACTATAAATTGTGTATATGGATTCCACCTACAACATATTTTTCTCATTTAACCAGTGAAGATATATTTGAGTAAAGCCAATTAATCATAAATGCATCTATAGAGTACATAACATAAGCCCTAATTACTACGTGGAGAGAAGAAGTGTCAGTAGGTGTTTGTTAATTATTCTGAAAATTTTCAGTAGCAGTTATTTTGCCATCATACAGTAAGGAAAATAAGTATTTGATCCCCAGATGATTTCACTCATTTGCTCTCTGACCAAGAAATCAGATGTGATGTGCATTGTAATGAGTGAAATAAGTAGTTAATCCCCTATCAAAAGATGACTTAATAGCAAAGCTCTCAATCACAGAGGTCAGACATTTCTTGTGGTTGGCCGCCAGATTTGCACACACCTCGGGATTGATTTTGGCCCACTCCTCTTTGCAGATGCTTTCAAAGACAGTGAGATTTTCAGGTTGATGTTTAGTTACTCGAACCTTCAGCTCCCTGGACAGATTTTCTATTGGTTTAAGATCTGAAGAGACTGGCTAGGTCACTCCAGGACCTACATGTGCTTCTTCTTGAGACACTCCTTTGTTGACTTGGCTGTGTGTTTTGGGTCATTGTCATGCTGGAATACCCATCCATGACTTTTTAATGCCTTGGCTGAGGAAGAGGTATTCACCCAAGTACATGGCCCCATCCATTGTCCCTTCGATGCAGTAAAAATGTCCTGTCCCCTTAGCAGATAAACGCACCCAAAGCATAATGTGTCCATCTCCATGTTTGATAGTGGGGATGGTGTTCTTGGGTCACAGGCAGCATTCATCCTCCTCCAAACGTGATGAGTTAAGTTGATGCCAAAGAGCTCAATTTTGGTCTCATTTGACCACAACACTTTCACCCAGTTCTCCACTGGATCATTCGGACGTGCATTGGCAAACTGCAGACAGGCCTGCAGATGGGCCTGCACATGTGGTGTCTTGAGCAGGGCGACCTTGCAAGATTTGAGTCCTTCATGGTGTAGTATGTCACAAATATTTTATTGGTGACAAGTTTCCCCCATATAGTTCTGGGACACCCTTGGACAGCCCTTTGGTCTTGGCCATGGCAGCTAGTTTGGAATCTGATTGATTGCTTCTATGGACAGGGGTCTTATACAGGTCCTGTAACAAGCTAAGATTAGGAGCACTCCCTTACATATGGTGTTCATAATCTTAGCTCATTACCTGCATACAGTGAAGAAACCTGGGAGCCTGACAGCTTGCAGGTTGAAGGGGATCAAATACTTATTTCACACATTACAATGCACATCAAGCTCTGTCTTTGGGGCAATGGGTTTTTGGGAGTTCTTTTGTTGTTATTCTGTCTCTAACAGGCAGCTACAATAAACCTACCATAACAATTATAGATTGGTATAGACTTGGTCAGAGGGCAAACATACAAATTGAGCAGGGGATTCAATACCTCTTCCCCTCACTGTTCTTCAATGATTCTGTTAGAAAGGCTATTATAATCTACCTTGTTAGTTGCAGCAACGTAGAATGCAGGAGAAACATGTATTAATCAGTTTCATAGTAATGACTCTTAGCTACTACCCACCAAAAATAACAAACAAGTTTATCCACAGCTCACATTACAGACACAGGATGTTTGCTACTAAAATACTACACACCCGGTGGTTATAGCTGGTAATGCACCTTATCTAACAGATATACATCTAATAGACTGTTGTTGCTAAATACACATTCCAACAGATTCACTGTCTACAAAACCAAGATGACCCTGAAATATGCTATCACCTTTTGGGTAGTTTCCTGTCAACAGGCTTAATACATACCATTTCCATTGTAGTGCCTGTTTCCTTACTCACTGTAAGTATGAATAACAATATCTCAACTACCCCTTGTCACATATATATTTATTTACAGTACTAAACATTTGTGTATAAATGCTTTTTCAAGCACTTTTTTAACCTTTCTAAATACCTTATATGTAAGGGCTCATTTCCACTATAGGGCAATTCAAAATGATTTCCTACACGAAAATTGGGGAAATTTGGGGAATCACAGTCTTTTGAAATTGTCATAAAATGTGTCACAAAACAAGTGTGGCCCAAACACACCCTATGCAAATTATAGTCCCCTGTATCAAAGGAATGGAAGGCTCGTAGTTAGGACCCCCCATAGCTCTGGGCCGCCCTGTGGCTGAATGGTGTAATGGTTAAGAGCTCTGCCTCTGACACAGGAGACCAGGGTTTGAATCTCGGCTCTGCCTGTTCAGTAAGCCAGCACCTATTCAGTGGGAGACCTTAGGCAAGTCTCCCTAACACTGCTACTGCCTATAGAGCGCGTCCTAGTGGCTGCAGCTCTGGCGCTTTGAGTCCGCCAGGAGAAAAGCGTGATATAAGTGTTCTGTGTTTGTTGTTTGTTTGTTTGATCACAGAGGATGCTCCCCTCTAGTTATGCCCCTGCGTTGGCATACCTCTCAGGGATGCACACCAGCACAAATAAAAATGGGTACCTATATTTATTGAAGTACATTTATTTATGAGTATCATTTTTTATCCCTAACGTGCTGTAAGAAATTAACTATGACAAGTTCAAGGCCCCCTGAACCCAACCCAGGTACCCACAGGGTTATGCCTTCCTATGCAGTAGTGGATCACTGTAAATGAAAACCGTGGTGAGGTTGCATACTGTGCTACCTTTCTGGTTTAGCACTCTTCCTTTTTTAGGTTAGGGAGTAGGATTGGGTGGAAGGGAGGTACATTAGAGAAAGTCTCCTGGGGCATTATTAAAGTGAATCCGAGATAAACTTTCACTCATTGCATAATTGTGTTCCTTTCATATAGTTTATAGGGCATTCCTCGAGCCAAATACTTTTTTGTTTTGTTTTAATACTCTAATTCCCTATAAACTAAACAAGCCTTTCCTACAGCTTTTTAGAGTGCCTTGGCACTGTAGCAAGGGCTTATGGGAGCTCAGTCTGGGCAGGAGGAGGAGGAGGTTACTAGCCAGAGATTTCAGAGGCAGAGGGGAGGAGGGAGGAGGAGAGGGGGCTGAATTTGTCAAATTACACACAGGAAAGCTGATAGCATCTCCAGCCCTCAGCCTGTGACTAACAGAACATAGCTGCCCTCATTCTATCACAGGAATAAATAATCATAAACTATTGATTGTGTAAACTATCTAAACTTTATATAAGATATATAGACAAGTTACTTGTTATAGTTAGTTTTTCATCTCGGATTCGCTTTAAAGGATATCCGAGGTGAACATAAACTGATGAGAAAAACAACAGTATTTATCCTCCTTGTACTAAAAATGACTTTTTAGAGATCCCACAGTTTTATTTTATATTTAAATCTAGTTTTTACGTTTTTACTGTTTCATTGTGTCTGCTCAATGACACCTTCATTGAAGTTTGCCAGAGCTCAAATCTATGAATTATTGACCCCTTGTATCTCTTCCCTGCTCTCAGAAGCCATTTAATGACAGGAAAGTGTTTTATGGCTGTAATTACTTATCAGTGAGTGTTATGCTATAGTCTGACCCAGTCTGACCCGATCCTGATCCAGATAGAAACTGTCACTTGCATACCTGATGTTTAATTCTTTTAAGCAGAGGAAAAAAAAAAAAAAAGAACACAGCCTAGTAATTTGTGTGCTTGGCACTGTACATACACATGTCTATCTCATCATGTCACATGTCACCTCAGTTGTCCTTTAAGGCACAGAAGGGCAGTAGTATTTTATTTTAGGGAGACTGTGGCCAGGATAGGGGAAACAATGAATTTTAAAGTTGAATTACTGAAATAAATGGACTTTTGCAGGATGTTCTAATCTTTTAAGTTTCACCTGTATTATCTCACCTGTATTATCCTTAAAGGATACGCCTGAGGTGAAAAAAAAGGGAAAAAATAATTAAAAAAAGGGGAAATTTAATATAAAATTAAACAAATAAAGATGTGAAAAAAATAAACATTGGGGGAGCGATCACAGTCCACCAAAAGGAAGCTCTGTTGGTGGGCAGAAAAGGGGGGGGGGGGGAAATCACTTGTGTACTGAGTTGTAAGACCCTGCAGCGAGCCCTTAGGCCTCTTTCACAATGCAACGTTAAAGTCGCACTTTAGAAAATGTTTTAACGTGGACTAACGCACAGCAATACTAAGTCTGCGCAACATTCACAGTGCACACGTCGCGTTTGTGTGTAACGTGTAGCATTATTTGAAAGTGCTGTGCATTATACACGTTATTAACTGCGTTGGACTGTTTGCACATGCTCAGCAATGACCTGGAAGCATACGTTTCATTGCCTGTATGCCTACTGTATGCGACGATAACGGGGCATAGAGTTGCGTTGTGACATTTATGGGACGTTGCGTTGTTAGTTGCATTGCGACTTCGCATCAAAACTCAATGTCTCACGCGGGGCGTGGCTGGCGCGCTAGGAAGATGGACGCTTTCTAGTGCGGCTCAGCAAGACCGACTGCCGTTGCCCTGTATTTCTACCTTCCCAACGGCTCCCTCTTCCACCTCTTTCCCCGCAATAGCACCTTCTTGCCCTCGTGCACCTATGGGCCGAACATCGAAAGGATCCAGAGAGTCTTCTCCCAGTTCCTCCATCGACCCTCTAGGAGACGCCGCGGCCCGTCAAGCATGGCGTCCTTGGCCTCTTCTCACTCAGACGCCACAGTCACCTCTCGCCTGCGATCAAAAGCCAGCAAGTCGGAGCATGCTACCCCGTGCTCCTCTCGCTCCACCGATACAGCCTTGGAGTGGACACCGAAGGATGCATTGATGTTGGACAAATTTAAGGCACTTCTCCACCGGGAGCTGGACACAGTAGCCCACAAAGTAGCCTCTCAATTAAAGAAGGAAATAAGGGAGCTTACAGCGCGCACAGGAGAAATAGAGGATAAAGTGGACAAAATTAACACAATAGTGAATACGCACGAGAAAGAGATGGGCGAGATGAAGACAGAGCTGGCAGATGCAAATCTACGCCTGGAGGATTCTGAAAATCGCTCTCGTCGCAGTAACCTGAGAATCCGCGGGCTCCCGGAGTCCATCTTGGATCTTAATTCTACTGCGACAGCCTTGTTTCAAGAACTGGTGCCTTCCATCCCTATAGAACGCTTGGAATTTGATAGGATCCACAGAGCATTGGGCCCCCAGAAACCTAACGGGCCACACCGTGATATCCTTATTAAGTTTACATTCTATCGCACTAAAGAGACAGTTCTGCAGGCGGCGCGAGACAAAGAACCGCTCACTTTCCAAGATCACCCATACCAGATCTATGCAGACCTGGCACCTGCCACCATCTTAAAGAGAAAGGCTATGAAGCCCTTCACCTCTGCCCTCTGCTCGCACAGCATAAAATACAAGTGGGGATTCCCCTTCAAATTGATTTTCACGTACTTTGGAAAATCTTATGCAGTGTCCTCCGCGGACGACGCTCAGCGGCTCCTTGAACAGCTTCGCCTTCTCCTGCCGGCTGACACCTCCAGCACTTCTAGATCTCCTCCAAAGCAGCCTTCCCAGAGGTCGCCCTCACTGCAAGATGAATGGTGCCAGGTTCCTGTCACCGGAAAGCCGAGATCCGTCTCCAGCTCCCGGGGGGGAATCTCCCCTGGTCGCAGCAACCTACCACCGGATTGATCACCTTTTTCTGCTACCCCTCGGTTACACTCTTCTGCTTTTTGCTACCTCCCACCGAGGCCTCTCTGATGTACAGGCCGTGCCGAACTTGCCATCTGCCTAGACGGTTGGGTAAGACTATGTAATCTGTTTATTTCGCCATATGGAACGCTCCTTTACGAACATCTAAGATGTTGATTATAGCATTCATACAAACTGCTTTTTTGATTCGATGTGGAATTACCCCGTCCAACAGCTTCCTCTTTCTTTTGGCATATATACTTCTGCTCCTAGGACGACCTAGGCTACAGACTGTTTAACATATACGGCCATTATCTATATGCTGGACAACAAACATTGTCTCTATGACCATGCGGCCTTAAAAATGCTCCCTTATACCTTACCTCCCTCTTATCCTCCCCCCTACACCTGACCAACATTTGCTTATACCCCAGGGTCACCACGTGTGCCCCTCCGTCACTGAGCATTACTCTCCCTCTTCCCCTGACTTTCCTGGACCCCCTCATGATATGTACAGTAAAACTGATAGAACATGCGGTTTATTTCATATGCTGTTATTAGTTCTCATTAAGCTTAGCCTGTGACGCTCATATCTGTTGTTGCTTATTCACTGGGCACTATTTGTCCCCTATATGGTTAACATTATTCTATTAATGCTACCTTCTAACTTCCCTTCCCTTTACCCTCTACCCTACACCTGACCAATACCTGCTTATACCCCAGGGACACCATGTGTGTCCCTCCGTCACTGAGCACTCCTCTCCCTCTTTCCCTGGCTTTCCCGAACTCCTCCATGACATGTAGTAAGGTTCATATAACATGTGGTTCATTTTCTATTATGTTACCAGTTCTCATTAAGTTCAGCCTGTGATGCTCATACCCGCTGTTACTTATACACTGGGCACTACTTGCTCTCCTTATGGTTAATATTGTTTCATTAACGCTGTCTTATACCTCCCCTTCCCTTTACCCTCTACCCCACACCTGACCAACATCTGCTTATACCCCAGGGACACCATGTGTGCCCCTCCGTCACTGAGCATCCCTCTCCCTCCTCCCTTGACCTACCCCCCCGAACCCTCTTCAGGTATGCATAAGTGGTTAATTTACTATGCCGTTGTTAGCTCTCAATATGTTTAACTATGAGCTGCCTATATGCAAAAATGTTGTTGTTACCTATACACTGGACACCATCCATCATCGGTATGATTATAGGGCTCCATTAATGCTCCCCCATACCCTCCCTCCCTCCCTCTTACCTTCCCTCCATACCTGGCCACTATCTGCTTATACCCCAGGGTCACCATGTGTGCCCCTCCGTCACTGAGCACCCCCCTCCCCCTTCCCTTAGCTGCCCTGCACCCCTTTACTGACATGCATAACGATATTACTATCATATGTGGTTAATTTATTATTCTGTTATCAGTTCCTAACAAAGTTCAGTAGGGGTTATCTACACTTTTGCCTGGTCCTGTATAAATATGAATATAGTACGCCCGTTGGTCGCATACGCAGCTCTCATGCTCCCTACTCCCCCTCATCCCCCTACCATTTTAAAGAGACTCTGAAGCGAGAATAAATCTTGCTTCAGAGCTCATAGTTAGCAGGGGCACGCGTGCCCCTGCTAAACCGCCGCAATAGCGCCGCAAAACGGGGGTCCCTTGACCCCCAAACCCCCCACTGCGACACTTGGTCGCAGACTTGGTCGCTCCTGGAGGCAGGGCTAACGGCTGCAGTCCTGCCTCCAGTCGCGTGTGTCAGCGGCGCATCACCGCCTCTCCCACGCCCCTCTCAGTGAAGGAAGACTGAGAGGGGCGGGGGAGAGGCGGAGATACGCGCTGACAGACGCGCGTGGGGCAGGGCTGCGGCGGTTAGCCCTGCCCCAACCAGGAAGCGCTCCCCCGCATTACGGAGGGGATTTGGGGGATCAGGGACCCCCGTTAAGCCGCGGGATAGCGGCGGTTTAGCAGGGGCACACGTGCCCCTGCTATCTATGAGGTCTGAAGCGAGATTTATTCTCGCTTCAGACTCTCTTTAAAGTTTGTAATCCCCCTTCTGCCTAGCAAGATGAGCCCTGTATGGAAGCCTCCTTACATCGCACTCACTTAACATTACACTTTATATCTTTAAAGGCTCTATGTGCCCCCCCCCCCTTCCCTTGGTTGCTACGAACACTGAGTGGGCATTTGTATGTAAAACTTGCTTTTGGCATTTTAAACTCCCATTTGTTACTATTAGTAATTGTTTAGGAATGCTTTGGGTCCCCACAGAATCTTATATGTTTCTAATTAAATGGGCCTCCCTGCAGTCCTTTTTAAACAATCTGCATACTAATCCCTTGCTGGTTACGCTTTTAGCTTATTAAACCACCCATAACTCAACTTGAGTTTTTCACTTGAAGTGCCCTGTTCCAGGGCCTTTTACCTACAACCATATACATTTATTGGTCTCTCGGCCAGAATGTTCTATGTCTCTCTGGAATTTAATGGTGCTCCAATACTATCCATATGAGACTCATCGCTATAAGGCCACAAGGAGTTATTAAGCTCCCATAAGCAATACCCCGAATTGATGTAACCAGGAAGCGATTTCCATACCCTTATATTTTTGATTCTTCATCATGCTATTTTCTTTTTCCCCCCACCCCTCCTCGCCCTGACCACAGCCGTTGGGATCCCCCCAACCATATCAAACTCTCACTTAGCCAGCGGGGCGGTCGGTCTACACACGCTCTCCCTATGTACCGGTTAGAGCTTATCTCCACCACCTGGTACTCTGCTCTTCCTGAGCTTATCTTGCTATTGGCCTACCTTAGGTCGATCTCTCTAACATCCGTTCTTACTCTTCTCACTCTTTCTTTTCCTTCTCTTTGCTCTCCTCTCTTCTGGGCCTCCCGCCTCATGGTCTCATATTTCTGGTTTGATCTTCATATTGATCCTCCATGACTCCTGATACTTTTAAAAAAATTTCACACAATGTCCAGGGTTTTGGCTCCCCCAACAAACGCTCCAAAGCACTTTCATACTACAAAGCATGTCAAGCAGACGTAGTTTGCTTACAGGAAACCAGATTAGATCAATCCTCCTGTCCTAGATATTCGAATCGTCACTTCCCCATAGCCTACTTTGCTTGCGCTCGTACCAAAGTCCGAGACGTCATCATCGCATTTAGGAAAAATTTCCCGTTCAATTGCACAAAACAAATTGCCGACCCTACGGGCCGATACCTCATTTTGACTGGCTCAATATACGACAGGGAAATTACTTTTGCCTCTTACTATGCACCCAACGCACACCAGTCTAACTTATATTCTCATTTTCTCCAAGTCCTTACACAGCACGGAATCGGCCAAATAATAATTGCAGGCGACACTAATGTCACCCTCAACCCAAGACTGGACAGACAGAGAAATACTACCCCTAGCCCCTCTCCCGAAGCCACCGATCTCCAAGGTACCAAAATCAAAGCAATGCTTGACAAACATGGCTACGTAGATATCTGGAGAGAGCTTCACCCTACCACTAAGGACTTCACTTTCTACTCAAATGCCCACGACAGCTTTAGTCGCATCGATCATATATTCATCCAACAGAAATACTTGCACCTCGTCCCAGCTACTAAAATACACTCCACCACCTGGTCTGACCATTCCCCAATCTCAATTTGCTGTTCACTATCACTCCCGCTTAAAAGAGAATTCCATTGGCGCTTAAATGGTTCCATGCTCTCTAGAGAGGAAATACTCAACCAATTAAAAGACAAAGTCACAGAGTATTTTGCTGATAACACAGGCTCCGTATCTTCTTCATTGACCTTGTGGGAAGCTCACAAAGCTACCATTCGAGGATTTCTGATTGGTATGACAAGCTCACTTAAGCGCCAACGCATCCAAAAGATTACAGACTTAACTAGCAAATTCAAGGCGGCTGAAGACACATGGAAACAAAGTCCCACTCGGATTAATAGAATCATTAAAGAAAAACTCTGCACTGAACTAGATATGCTTCTAACAGATAAAGTAGAACAGCAACTGCGCTGGAGGAGGCAATTATATTATTATAATGCTAATAAACCCCTGGCCCTTTTAGCCAAATGTCTGAAAAATAAGCCCCTTCATTCTACTACCTTGAAAGTGCGTGACGCTTCTGGCCAGACAACCGCCAACCCTCGCAAAATAGTGGACATTTTTACTACATTTCTCTCAGACTTCTATACAAACACAACCGCCACTTCAGACACAGCCATCCATGACTTCCTGGACCAAGTATGCTTACCTAAACTTACCAAAGACACTGCAACTAGCCTTAGCGCACCTATCACCTCTCTAGAAGTTCTTTCCACCATAAAAACCCTCAAGATCAACAAAACTCCAGGCCCTGATGGTTTCACAGCACAATACTACAAAAAGTTAGCAAACTCATTGGCCCCAACCTTGGCCGACTGTTACAATGAACTACGAGAAGGCAAGCCCCCCCTAGCTCCCTGCTATCTGCTCATATCTCTATGATCCCCAAAATTGAACAAGACTGCCATGCACCTCACCAATTTCGCCCTATTTCTCTCATTAATGTCGACCTCAAGCTGCTAGGGAAAATTTTAGCTGTACGTCTAAACAGAGTTCTGCCAGCCCTCATCCATCGCGACCAGGTAGGTTTTGTTCCCTACGGCCAAGCGGAAGACAATACTAGACGTGCAATCCTCCTGTCTCACTATCTACATTCCCACAAAATTCCCAGTGTAGCCTTATCCTTAGACATCTTTAAGGCCTTTGACACCCTTTCATGGAACTACCTTAAACATACCTTAAGCAAATGGGGGCTGGACCCCCACTTCCTGAATTGGGTTGGGGGACTGTATTCCACTCCTACAGCCTCAGTGAGATTCTCAGGCCACACCTCACAACCCTTTCCAATAATGAGAGGCACGTGTCAAGGCTGCCCCCTCTCCCCTCTACTTTTCATTTTAGCCTTGGAGCAATTTGCTTGCTTCCTACGAGATAACATCAATATCAAAGGGGTAGATAGAGCCGGTCATGCCCACAAATTATTAATGTTCGCGGACGACACCCTCTTGTATCTCACACAACCTCACATCTCCATCCCAAACGCCCTCAAAGCCCTTGAACAATTTGCCCAGGTTTCGGGCTTAAGAATCAACACGGCAAAATCTAAAGCCCTAGGCATCGCCCTAACACCACATCTCACTACCCAGCTTCGGGAATTTTGCCCCTTTCAATGGGTTCAATCTATACCCTACCTTGGTATTACATTAACTCCTAATTATGCTTCCCTCTTCGCGGCCAAATACCCGCCACTGCTCAAATCCCTTTCTACACTAACGGACAGATGGTCTACACTCCCACTCTCCTAGCTATGGAAGATTAATTCAATTAAGATGACATTCTTACCCAAGCTTCTCTACTATTTTCGGACCCTCCCTGTTAAAGTACCCCCTCACTATTTACGCATTTTACAACATAGAATACAATCCTTCATATGGGGCCGTAAGCATCCTAGAGTCAATAAATCTACCCTCTTCGCTCATAAACTAGATGGTGGCCTAGGAGTCCCTCAGATTAGCTCCTATTACCGAGCAGCAACTATCACTCAACTAACACGGGTATTTCAAACTCATGACACCCCTCTTTGGGTGTTCCTCGAAATCCCAGACAGTGCCCCTATGCTCCCAAGCACCCTCCTTTGGATACCTCAAAAGACGCGGCCCTCCACCCTTAGCCCCCCCATGCTTCACAGCCTCCAAGTCTGGGACTCAGTCCGATACTCCTCTCATCTTCTATCCCCTCACCTTCCCTTGCTACCTCTAATTAATAACCCACTCTTTCTTCCAGGGCATGAAAACCCGTCAGCCTTTAGATGGTGGGTTGATAATGGCCTTACCAAAGTAATGAACTTCCTTACCCCTAGAGGGGTGTATAGCTGGCCAACTTTGCAGGAAAATTTCCAAGTTCCGCCAAGAGAATATTTTCGCTTTTTACAAATAAAACACTGGGTGCAGTCCCTCACCCAAAACAGGGAGCCCCCTTATGATCCCACCCCATATGAGAACATAGGCCTTCACCGCCCCAACTCTAAAGGGTTGATCTCCACAATCTACACTTTCTTTACCCGTCCAGAATGCCCACTCACCCACGCTTACGCTACCAGATGGGAATCAGATTTGGCGGGCACGAGAGACCGAGAGGACTGGTTAAATATATGGAGCAGGATTTCCTGCTGCTCATCAAACCTACACACTATGGAGGCAGCCTATAAGGTCATGACTCGATGGTACCTTGTTCCGGCAAGAATAGCTAAAGTATTTCCTTCTGCCAGTCCTTTCTGCTTCCGAGGCTGTAGGTCACACAGAGATATGCTACATATTTGGTGGACCTGTCCTAGGATCACGAGGTTCTGGTGCCAAGTCTATAGGCTACTCTCATCTCTTTTCCATGTAACTATCCCTAAAAACCCATGGCAAGCTCTACTGCACGATAAAATAGAACTGTTAACTTCAGCCCAGAACAAATTAGCCTCATTTGTTTTCTCGGCAGCTACCATGACAATCGCTAGCAACTGGAAAAAACCTTCTGTTAACATTGGTGAGGTGAAATCTAGAATCAATTGTTTCATGATCAATGAGAAGTTGACCAGTATTTTGAGGGATACTCATAAAAAATTTGAAAAGATTTGGGACCCCTGGATCCAACTGGAACACCCCCTCATGGAGAGTCCGCTGATCACGAGGCTATGAGTCGGGATGGCCCTCTTTCCTTCTTCTCTTTTTCTTTTTCCCCCTCTTCCTCTCTCCTCTGGCTCTTTCTTCTTCACTTACACCTCCCAGCTGAGTTTATCATAGCAACTTCTTGGTCGCCTGTCTATCGCTGGACGACGGGCACCGGGGGGTCACAGTTCTCCCCAGCCTTAGGCTGGGACTACCCTTCCCTTATCCACATACATGCCCCAGATAGCTGGACATGGTCCTCTGGGACACATTTTTTATGAAGTTTTCTAATGTGCGTTATCCCTTTGTTTATACTGTAATTGTTATCACCTCCTTTATTGTATGATAGATGATCAATGTTACGTTGGCTGTTACGATACTTCTTGGCTCTGTTGTTAGCCTTAATGTATCTTTTGAAAATTGAAAATTCAATAAAATCTTTGAAAACAAAACTCAATGTCTCACTGTGAAAGTAGCCTTAAAGTGGATCCAAGATAAACTTTTATTCATTGCATAATTGTGTTTCTAACACATAGTTTATAGGGCATTCCTCAAGCCAAATACTTTTTTTGTTTTGTTTTGATACTCTAATTCCCTATAAACTAAACAAGCCTCGCCCACAGCTCCTTTTGTGCCTTGGCACTGTAGCAAGGGCTTATGGGAGCTCAGTCTGGGCAGAAGGAGGAGGAGGTTACTAGCCAAAGATTTCAGAGACAGAGGGGAGGAGGGAGGAGGAGAGGGGACTGAATTTACACACAGGCAAGCTGATAGCATCTCCAGCCCTCAGCCTGTGGCAATGTGGCAAACAGAACATGGCTGCCCTCATTGTATCACAGGAATAAATAATCATACACTTTTGAAGCTGTTTGCAGCTAGATACGCTGTGTAAACTATCTAAACTTTAGATAAGATGTATAGACAAGTTACTTATTATAGTTAGTTTTTCATCTTGGATCCGCTTTAAAGCTGCAGTGACCTATTTTGTAAAAAAATGGCTTAGTTACTAGGGGGGGTTTAAGACCGCGGTCCTCAAGTGGTTAAAAAAGCCAGACATGCTACGACTTATAGAAAGTTTTATTGCACAACGCATAGACATCTTTTTGTTGAGCAATAAAACTTTCTTCTCATTCAAAGAAGCAATTTTGCACTGTTGGCTCATGGGTTTCTCCTCATTTGTCTTTTAACGCTGGAGGTCACCGCTCAGGCCCCGCTGGGCCGATTTGAATAATTTTTTTTTAAACACGCAGCAAGCACTTTGCGTGCTGCGTGCCTCACCCGATCGCCGCCGCCCGCCCCCGATCCGCCGCTACCCGCCGTGATGCAGGGCCACCCCAGGCGAGACCCCGTGCTCTGCCTGGCCAATCAGTGCCAGGCAGCGCTGAGGGGTGGATCAGGTCTCCCTGTGACGTCACGACGTTGCTACGTCGATGACGTCACAACGTGCGTCGTCATGGCGATGGGGGAAGCCCTCCCGGAAATACTGTTCAGAACGGGATTTCCGAACGGGTGATTGCACTGGCGGGGATCGGAGGGGTGGGAGGGACGCCGCAGGGAGGGGGGAATCATGTAGCTAGCGCTAGGCTAGCTACATGATGAATTAAAAAAATAATGTGCAAAAAACGTTCCCGCGGCCGCAGGGCCGCGGGAATCAGAACGCCAAGGAGGTTAAACAATGCAAATCGCCTGGCGGTCCTGTTGATCCTCTGCCTCTATTACTTTTAGGCCCTGAACAAGCATGCAGATCAGTCTGACTAGAGTCTGACTAGATTAGGTGCATGCTTGTTTCAGGGTTATGATCAGACACAACTGATAAAAGAAAGATCAGCAGGACTGCCAGGCAACTAGCATTGTTTAGAAGAAAATAAACAGGGCAGTCACCATATCCAGGGCCGGTTCAAGACTTTTTGCTGCCTAAGGCAAACTTGTGAGGATGTGCCTACCCGCCCCCTCCCGATTTGGAATGATCGCACCTCACCCCTCCTCACTCACTGTCAGACTCCTCACACAGCACAACAAGCTGCTTTTCCCCAATGATGACCTCTGCACCTCGCTCTCCTCTCGCTTCTACTCCTACTCTGACTGCATGCTGTTAGTGTAGACACCATGGGCGTAGCAATCATGTCTGCGACCCCTGCCATCCGACCCCAGCCATCATAGGGGGTCCTGGGGGCTTTGGGGGCCCCTCCTGCTCCCCCACCCAACCGCAAGTGCAGCCAATTAGCAAAAAAAACCCTCCTCGTTCACTTACAAAAACTGTGTGCAGAAGTGTGTGTACTGTTTTCCTGCTTACAGACGCTACTTTACAGCAGAACACTCTCTGCTGCCATTCTCTGACTCCCAATCATGTTACCCGCATTGTGTTCGGGGACCAAGGGGGCCCCATGATATCATTTTTGCAGGGGGGCCCTATTAAAGTGGATCCGAGGTAAACTTTTACTCATTGCATAATTGTGTTCCTTTCCTATTGTTTATAGGGCATTCCTCAAGCCAAATACTTTTTTGTTTTAATACTCTAATTCCCTATAAACTAAATAAACCACGCCCACAGGTTTTCAGAGAGCCTTGGCAGTGGCAAGGGCTCATGGGAGCTCAGTCTGGGCAGGAGGAGGGGGTGTTACTAGCCATTGATTTCAGAGGCAGAGGGGAGGAGGGGGGATTAGATTTTTTTTACAGGCTTAGTGATCAAGATACAGATAAGCCTGCCTCTGTGTAATGTTTACAAACAACATGGCTGCTGTCATTGTATCATAGGAAGAAATAATAATTTTCTATTAAAGCTGTTTGCAGCTATATTTGCTGTGTAAACTATCTAAACGTTAGATAAGCTATATAGACAAGTTACTTGTTATAGTTAGTTTTTCATCTCGGTTCCGCTTTAAGTCTAGTTACGCCCCTGGTAGACACAGTACAAATATGCTGCCCCTGTAATCTCTGCACTTAAAGGATACCCCAACTGAAATGTGACATGATGAGATAGACATGTGTATGTACAGTGCCTAGCACACAGATAACTATGCTGTGTTCCTTTTTTTCTTTCTCTGCCTGAAAGAGTTAAATATCAGGTATGTAAGTGGCTGACTCAGTCCTGACTCAGACAGGAAGTGACTACAGTGTGACCCTCACTGATAAGAAATTCCCCCTTTTTACCTCTTTCTTGCTCTCAGAAGCCATTTTCTGCTAGGAAAGTGTTTTATAGTTGGAATTTCTTATGAGTGAGGGTCACACTGTAGTCACTTCCTGTCTAAATCAGGACTGAGTCAGCCACTTACATACCTGATATTTAACTCTTTCAGGCAGAGAAAGAAAAAAAAGGAACACAGCATAGTTATCTGTGTGCTAGGCACTGTACATACACATGTCTATTTCATCATGTCACATTTCAGTTGGGGTATCCTTTAATGCAAATGTTTCACCTTGCTTCATGAGAGACCCAGCCCTGACCATATCAATCTCATTGCAGATTTCCTTTCAGAAATGCATTTTGGATTTGCAGGATCACCTAGGTTCTCCAATGTTTACCGGGATTACATGGATTACCGTAAAAAAGGTCCTTATACAGTATGTTCTTTGCGATTACTGAACACTTATCTCTCATGTTTCTAGGGTGTTTGCTTTGAAGCATTTAGGGGAATTAAGCTTTCAGAAAGAAGATATCTCTGTGCTTTTGACATTTTCCCTCTGCTTCTAATGAGCTATTGGGATTTTAAATGAAGAGCTTGTTATGTTACCTTGAAAGGCTTAAAGGTGAAGATGAGGTTTAAATAAATGACAGTGTGGATAGTGATAAAATGTGCGCACATTTCCTTGTGAACCAGTAACCATAGCAACCAGCGCTCACAAAGGACCATATGGAAAAATAGAATTTTATCATAGCAAAATATGATGTGTATAAAGTATACTTTATATTATATACTACAGCCATAAGAAGTATACAGTTGTATAAGAATTTGTTGTGGTTTGCCAGAAACTGACATCAGTAGCACAATATAATTTCATTTCTTCTCAGATTGCTTAAAGAGGAACTCCAGTGAAAATAATTTAATAAAAAAGTGCTTCATTTTTACAATAATTATGTATAAATGATTTAGTCAGTGTTTGCCCATTGTAAAATCTTTTAAATCCCTGATTTATATTCTGGCATTTTTCACATGGTGACATTTTTACTGCTGGCAAGTGATGTAGCTGCTGTATGCTGTTTTGGCAGTTGGAAACAGCTGTAAACAGCTATTTCCCACAATGTAACAAGGTTCACAGACAAGAAACTGCCAGAAGTACCTCGGTACTCAGAGCTTCTTGTGGGAGGGGTTTCACCACAGTATCAGTCATACAGCACCGCCTGATGGTCTGTTTGTGAAAATGAATAGATTTCTCATGTAAAAGGGGGTATCAGCTACTGATTGGGATTAAGTTCAATTCTTGGTCGGAGTTTCTCTTTAAAGTGGACCTCCGCTGTAAATTCCAACATTAAAAAGAGCCAGAATGGCACTTACTTTGACTGTTCCCCCTCTTTTTTTTACCCAATGCAGCAATGCAGCTGATTTCTGTATTAAGCAGCAGGGAAGCTCTGTGGCAGCTCTGGAGTGCAACATAGTATGGCTGTCACTACACTACTCTCTTCACCTTTCCTCTCTGAGATAGGCTGGCTCAGCAGCACAGGTAGAAGCAGGGCTGGTTCTAGACTTTTTGCTGCCTGAGGCAAATTTATGAGGATGTGCCTCACCCCCTTCCCGATTTGGAATGATTGCACAGCACCCGACAATTTGCACTGCGTGTTATACAGTAGCTGCAGTTCGAGTTTTGTTACTTAATGCTATTATGCCATGCAATATTTCTGCTTCATTTAGTGTTCTCGGTCAGCAAGGGAGCATATGCAATAAGCTGAGACATGATATGCTACAGCTCAACACAATAACACACTGGCTGGTTGCGAGTCTGTGACAAACAAACTGCTCACACTCAGCCTGTCGGCTGTCCTCCATTCCTCCTCACTCAGGACAGCAGTGCCACCTCCTCCCTTCTGCTGTGCAAGTCAAATGAAATACGGCTGCTCTCCTGCCTCCCCTCTTCTTACTCTTTGTCAGACTCCTCACACAGCACAACAAGCTGCTTTTCCCCAATGATGACCTCTTCACCTCGCTCTCTTCTCATTTCTCCTCCTACTCTGACTGCATACTGTAAGTGTAAACACACAATACAAACATGCTGCCCCTGTAATCTCTGCTTCTGATGCAAGTGTTTCACCTTGCTTCATGAGAAGAACGGCCCTGGGCAGAAGTAGAGAACCCTTCAGGCCACACTATGATGCACCTCCTATCCACAGATGACTCAATATCTTAGGCCTTGTTTCCATCTGTGCGCTTCTATCCGCTTCTGTTCACTTTTTATCAGCACATCAATGTTACAGATTGATACGTTGCTGAAAAGCAGACAGAAGCAAGTAGAAGCACACAAGGCCTTAGTAGTCTTTGCAAAGGCAGAAAATTGCCATGGCAGTTCTTCATAAAGGGGCGGGGCTAACAAACAAAGCCTGGATTTTATGGAACAAGTGGCCAGTTTTTAGTCATATTTCCTGCTACTACATGTCTGTGTAACGATTGGTGTCAGCAAGCACAGATTCTGATCATTGGTGATCTGCAGTATCACCAATAATGCAGATGCTATACCTGATTATATGGTGATCTGCAGAATCACCAATAATGCAAGTATAGCGCGACACGGTACAATCGTAAGCAAGAGTGTGCTTGGTACAATCAAGTATCTCTATAGGGCACAGAGATACAACCTCCAGGCAAGCTGGAACAGCAGACAACAATAATATACAGCGTAAATACAAGTCTGTGGAAAAATCCACCACACAGTAATTCCTCAGAGGTGTAGTTACCTCTGAATGGGAACCCCGTGTGTGAGATCCTCCAAAGGACGGAGTGGAGGAATCTCGGCCTCTAGCAGCAAGGGTTTGCTAGTGGCGGTCGTCTCAAAGAGGCAAGCCTCTGATAGAACCCTACAGTGGGAAACGTTCCACTGAAGGGAGAAAGGTCAGACAAAATGAGGTTCGGCAACAGATCAGGCGGCAGCAGTACAGAAACGTGAGACAAGAGAATAGTCGGAAACCAAGCCAATAGTCGATAACGGTACGGGCTGGCGAAGTACAGAATCAGGATGCAGAAGAGTAGTCAAGACAGGCACAGAATCATACACGATAAATCAAGACAGTATAATATGTGTATATATTGGCGATAAACCAATATATAACATAATCTCAAATACAAGGTAGACTAGGTCTGAGTGCTGACACAGGGTATCGCAAACACAGACGAAGTGTGACTGAAAAGCACTTCCTTATATACTGTCTGGGAGAGAAGTCTCCACCCCAGGCAGCAACCAATCAGAGCAGGCTGAAATGTCAGCTGACCTCCAGGTCAGCTGACACGCTTTCTAAGAGTATAAAAGCGTATCTGGCGTGCGCATGCACCCCCTAGAGGCAAGATGGCAGAGCCCTGGTGAGCAGCATGCTGGTGAGTTTGGAGCAGAGTGCTCGGATGGGTTTACGCAGCGGATGCGGACGAATTTCCACATCCCACGTTGGAAAGTCCGCTTGCCGGACTGGATGCGACCATTTTTCCGCAATCCATCCGGCGTTGCGGATTTTTCGTTACAGTACCCCTCCCTCTAGGCGTGGACTCCGGACCTGTCAGGATGGAGCTCATGGAACCGTCTCCTAAGATTGTCTGCATGTAAATCACCTGCTTTGACCCAGGATCTTTCCTCAAGACCGTACCCTCTCTAATGCACCAAATACTGCAGTGAACCACGAACTCGTCTGGAGTCCAAAATTTCCTCAACCTCCCATTCGGGTTCACCATCAACCATGATAGGGTGAGGAGGAGAGGAATCCACCTGTACAGCCGGCTTCAAGAGCGACACATGAAAGGCTTTTCCCACCTTTAGAGAAGGGGGTAAATTGACCTTGTAAGTGACACGATTAACCCTTTCAGAAATTGGATATGGTCCAATATACCTGGGCCCAAGTTTTGCTGACGGCTGTCTTAGAGCTATATGTCGAGTAGACACCCAAACCTTGTCTCCAGGTTTGAACTCCCACTCCGCAGATCGTCTCTTATCTGCCTGCTTCTTCTGTATGCCAAAAGCTTTTTTCAAATTTGCACTGACATTAGCCCAAATCCTTCTAAAAGATTTCTGCCACTCCTCCAGAACAGGGAACGGAGAGGCCCTCACGGGTAAGGGGGAAAATTTGGGAAACTTCCCATTGACCACCTGAAAAGGCGCATACCCCAAAGACTCATTCCTGAGATTATTATGTGCGAACTCTGCAAATGGTAGAAACTCTACCCACTGGTGTTGGGCGTCTGCCACATAACATCTCAGGAACTGTTCCAAGGACTGGTTGATCCTTTCCGTCTGACCGTTGGTCTGCGGGTGGTAACCCGACGAAAAGGACAACGACATACCCATCTTTTTACAGAAGGCCCGACAGAATTTCGAGACGAACTGGACCCCTCTGTCTGAGACGGTATTCTCCGGAATACCGTGCAATTTAAAAATGTTTTGCACGAAGAGATCAGCCAATTCTTGGGCAGTAGGGAGACCCTTCAAAGGCACAAAATGGGCCATCTTACTGAATCTATCTGTGACCACCCATATGACAGTCTTCCCACTGGAAACCGGAAGTTCTCCCACAAAGTCCATGGAAATATGCATCCATGGTTCCTGAGGGGAGGGCAGAGACTGTAAGGTACCGGCTGGAGCCTGTCGGGAGAGTTTGCTCCTAGCACAGACAGAACAAGCTTTAACAAATTCTCTGCAATCAGGTTGTAGAGATGGCCACCAGACAGATCTACATAACAGTTCTTGGGTTCTGGAAATACCAGGATGTCCGGCATTCTTATGTCCATGAAACAGTTACAGAACATTGGTACGCAACTGACAGGGAACATACAGAACGCCTTCCGGTTTCCCCTTTGGGACCTCCACTTGAAAAGGGTTAAGAAGGTAAGCGAGATCTTCCACTATTTCGGTGGCTGCCAAAATAATCTCCTTGGACAGAATACTTTCTGGAGAAGGAGGTGGCGCTGTTTCAGGTTCAAAAGAACGTGATAGAGCGTCTGCTTTGATGTTCTTACTCCCTGGTGTAAATGTAATTATAAAATTAAACCGGGAGAAAAAGAGAGCCCATCTGGCCTGTCTGGGGGTGAGTCTTTTGGCTTTTTCAATATACTGTAAATTTTTATGATCCGTGTATACAGTTATTACATGCTCCGTCCCCTCCAACCAGTGGCGCCACTCCTCAAAAGCAAGTTTGATGGCCAAAAATTCCCTGTTTCCCACATCATAATTCCTCTGGGCTGGAGAGAATTTTCTAGAGAAAAAAGCACAGGGATGAAGTTTACCTTGAGGACCTGAATGCTGGGACAACACTGCTCCAACTCCAACCTCCGAGGCATCTACCTCTACTATGAATGGGTAAGCCACATCTACATGACGTAGTATAGGGGCAGAACAGAATGCTTTTTTCAAAAAAGAAAAAGCCGCACATGCTTCCTCTGACCAATGAGTGGCATCAGCCCCTTTTTTCGTTAAATTGGTAAGTGGAGTCACCACAGACGAGAAATCCCTTGATGAACTTTGTGTAGTAGTTTGCGAATCCCAAGAATCTCTGAAGTGCTTTAAGCCCAGATGTTGTGGCCATTCCCTTACAGCAGAGACCTTCTTGGGATCCATGGACAACCCTGTAGTGGAGATAACGTATAGAAAGGCAATCTCCTTTACCTCAAAAACACATTTTTCTAACTTCACGAATAATTGATTCTCTCTAAGTTTCTTCAGCACATACTTAACATGTTGACGATGTTCGGTGAGATTTTTAGAAAATATTAGGATGTCATCCAAATAAACAATTACAAAATGACCCAGTACCTCCCTGAAGATTTCGTTAACAAACTCCTGGAAGACTGCAGGAGCGTTACACAACCCAAAAGGCATCACCAAATATTCATAATGCCCCTTGGGCGCGTTGAACGCCGTCTTCCATTCGTCTTCTTCCCTGATACGGATCAAATTGTAGGCCCCTCTTAAATCTAACTTTGTGAAGACAGAAGCCTCGGAAACCTGCATAAATAAATCATCGATTAACGGTAGTGGATACCGATTTTTAATCGTGATCCTATTTAGACCCCTGTAGTCGATACAGGGGCGCAAACCTCCATCCTTTTTCTGAACGAAAAAGAAAAAAGGGTGGATGAACCCTTTCTGTAAATTTTCCTGGATGTACTCATCCATGGCCAATTTTTCCGGGGATGAGAGATTGTATAGGTGACCCCTGGGAGGCATGGTTCCTGGCTTCAAATCAATAGGACAGTCAAAAGGTCTATGGGGGGGTAATTGATCTGCCGCCTTGGGACAAAAGACATCGGAATATTCCTGATATTGTGGAGGTACTCCTTCCATTTGAACTTTAGTAGAACACAAGACTATTCTCTGTAAACACTGCTGTGAGCAATAAGGTGACCAAGTAGTCAACTGCCCATTCCCCCAATCAAACTGAGGAGAATGTAATCGTAACCAAGGTAACCCTAATATCACCGTAGAGGTAGACATTTTTAAAACAAAAAACTGAATGATCTCCTTGTGCAGAGCTCCTACTTGCAGCGAGAGAGGAGGAGTCTGGCACAGTGGGGACTTTCCCTGCAAAGGAGTGTCGTCGATTGCTGTAACATACAAATGTTTTTCTACCGGAAGTACAGGGATATTTAAACTTGAAGCAAAACTTAAATCTAAACAATTAGCAGTCGACCCAGAATCCACAAATGCTGTGGTAGGAAAGTTCTGCCCTTCCCAGTTTAAGGAGCAGGGCAATAATATTTTTTCTTGTTTATGGGGTGAAACTACTCCGCTTAGGGTGGTACCCCCAACCACACCTAAGCTAAGGACTTTCCCGACTTCCTAACACAGTTTTGTGCAATGTGGCCCTTTTTTCCGCAGTACACGCAGAGACCCTCTTTGCGTCTTCTTGACCTCTCAGCCTCCGTAAGGCACCCGTGGCCTAGCTGCATAGGCTCCTCAGTCTCCACTGCTGCCAAGCTACAAGCACCTGAAGCCCTGGAGTACATAGGGTACCTGTCCTTTTTATTGTACCTCAAATGTCTATCAATTTTAATAGATAGTGATATAGCCTCATCTAGGTCTTTGGGTTCTGGGTGACTAACCATCACGTCAGTGACTGCCTCTGACAACCCATCTAGGTATCTATCCAGGAGTGCATACCGCACCCATCTAGAGGAGACTGCCCACTTCCTGAATAGATAGATTCACTGCATTATCTGATCTTGGACTTTTCTTTGTATACAATTTGGCCATACTCTGACTTTTTAAACCTCTTTAGCATAACCTTGTCCCATCATAATACGGCCTGATGTACTCTGCCATTTCTATTGACCACATTCAGGCAACAACAGATTTAATCAAGGAATGTCGATAATTCCCCAACACATTTTCTCATTTTAGAAGAATTCTCACCATGCTGTGCTGTTGAAATTTGATTCCATTTTATAGCATATTTCTATGATGCAATTTTCTTATTTTTCTTGTAAATCTATTTTGCTGCATTCTCATTCCTTTAGGGAAATATATATTGTATTCAACATACAAGTGAGAAAAATATTTTTCCCACCACTTGGTAACCTCATCTTTTAGGACATTAATGAGTTCAAGGAATAAGCAATCATACTATTTAGCTTAATCTTTCTAACCCAATGGCTTCATTATAAACAAGCTATAGGCTATAGCTATAGGCAAGCTATCTACCACTATATCAGCACTTTAAAAAAAAAAAACACCACCTTTCTTTTTCAAAAAGAGCTTTTTTTTTTTTTTTTTTACAAGAATTTTTCTCAATTACAACTTTAAATGTATCGCAACAGGAAGCAGTGCCCACATTCACAAAATTAACATCTCCATGCATTAGAAGCGCACAGTAATTTTACCTTTACAGCAATTTTACATGTAGTGACAAGTTAGCGCAAGTTGTGCAATTGCACAACCCGAGTTATTTAGGCAGCATGAGCATTGCTATGGCAACGCACGTCACACTACAGAAAGTAGCAAACACATTTTTATAGAATATTATGTCTTAGTTTAAAGGGGTTCTGTGGAGGCTTTAAAAAAACAAAAACGGACACTTACCTGGGGCTTCTATCTGCCCCCTGCAGCTGTCATGTTCCGTGCCCTCCTCCTACGATGCTCCGTTCCCTGCTGCCGGCACCGGTCTATTATTTGTCTAAATCAGGGGTGCCCACACTTTTTCGGCTCGCGAGCTACTTTTAAATTTTCAGAATCCAGGAGATCAGGTGCACCTCTGACACTGTAGTTGCCATTGGTAGGTTTTGGTGCGCCATATTAATTGTTATGTATAGAGTGCTTGGGGGGGCCCCATTGTAAAACTTGCATCGGGGCCCACAGCTCCTTAGCTACGCCACTGCAGGAGATCTACCAACATTTAGGTAGCTACGTATATGTGCCTTCAGTATAGGTAGATAGGTATAGGTGCCTTCAGTATTGATAGCTAGGTGTAGGGGCCTTCAGTATAGGTAGCCAGGTATAGTATAGTTAGGTGCAGGTGCCTACAGTATTGATAGCTAGGTGTAGGGGCCTTCAGTATAGGTAGCCAAGTATAGTATAGTTAGGTGCAGGTGCCTTCAGTATTGATAGCTAGGTGTAGGGGTCTTCAGTATAGGTAGCCAAGTATAGTATAGTTAGGTGCAGGTGCCTTCAGTATTGATAGCTAGGTGTAGGGACCTTCAGTATAGGTAGCCAGGTATAGTATAGTTAGGTGCAGGTGCCTTCAGTATTGATAGCTAGGTGTAGGGGTCTTCAGTATAGTTAGCCAGGTATAGTATAGTTAGGTGCAGGTGCCTTCAGTATTGATAGCTAGGTGTAGGGGCCTTCAGTATAGGTAGCCAGGTATAGTGTAGTTAGGTATACAGTAGATACCTTCAGTATTGATAGCTAGGTGTAGGGGCCTTCAGTATAGGTAGCCAGGTATAGTATAGTTAGGTGCAGGTGCCTTCAGTATTGATAGCTAGGTGTAGGGGCCTTCAGTATAGGTAGCCAGGTATAGTATAGTTAGGTGCAGGTGCCTTCCATATAGATTGCTAGGTGTAGGTGCCTGGGCCACTTACCTCCCTCCAGTTCCAACGGCGGTGTCTGGGGCTCATCCTCCTAGTCTCCACTCCAGGAGTGCAGATGAACAGCAGACGTCTGAGGGAATGCTCCGGTGGGCGCCGGGCAGCCTGCGCGGATGCAGTGCGCCCAGCACCGCCCCCGGCAACCATGACGTCGTGGCTTCCTTCTCTCCAGCTGCACCGCCTCGCTCTCCGCCCCTGCATTCTGATTGGCAAGTGGCCGGCAGCAGAATCTTATGACACGTGGCCAAGCAGGCGTTACACAGCTGCCGGCCACTAAATTTATTGTGACGCGCCCACCTGGCCGCGATCTACCAAATAGGCGGTCGCGATCTACCTGTAGGTCGCGATCAACCTATTGGGCACCCATGGTCTAAATAGACGAATTGTGCTCACTCCAGCGCGCATCATCGGGAGCTTACTGCGCAGTATGAAGTTTTCTTATACTGCACAGTAAGGTCCCGATGACGCACGCAGCCGCAGTTGGATCGGATGCCGAATTACACCGGGACCATCGGCAGGGAACGGGGGATCGTAGAACCCCGTTAGGGCCTTTTTCCACTACCCTGCGATTTGCGATTTGATTCTGATCGCAAATCGCAAGGTACATTAAACTAATGGAAACTGCAGCAGCAATTTCCATTAGTGCGATCCGATTGCGATGCGATTTTGGTCAAAACGCGATCGTCGCCCTGCCGCGTTGGATGCGATTGAGCTCTACTATACTGATATGTGCAGCTTCCATATCCCTCACACATCAGGTTTGCTTTAAAATCTGATGGTGGGGTTCCCAAAATGTATCCATAAGGGCCTGTGTTCACATTATGGCTGTGTATTGTGCCTCTGTGCATGGTCCCAGTTGTCCTGTCCATTGTGATGCTGAGCCTATTCATCACACTGAATGTGGCAATGCACAGACATGGATGCGGAGGTCCACGTGGGTAAAAGACCCCTCAAGTCCAACAGTTAAAGCGGACCCAAACCAAACATTTTTTTAATTTAAAAAATATTTAGTTGCCACACTCTGACACATACAAAGATAAATAAACACTCCTTCAAACCTATGATCATTTCAGTGCATGCTTTTCACCCTTCTTTTCATAGCTAGGGTTATACTGGGGGCAACCATTAGCAATTCCTCCATTGCTGGACACCATCTACTCCACCAGTTTGCCGTAAAAATGCCGGCAATTTGAAAGGAAGGGGAGGGGTTCCTCCAATAAATGTAAAATATTTTATATTTGTCATCATGCAGCTGAAAAAAGGCTGCTATTTATTATTATAATTTAGAAAATAGATTTTATTTCTGAAATCTTGTATTTTTAATTTGGGTCCACTTTAATGCTTTCTAAATGTCTTAAAGAGGAACAGTGAAAATAATGTAATAAAAAAGTGCATTATTTTTACATTAATTATGCATAAACGAAACGATTTAGTCAGTGTTTGCCCATTGTAAAATCTTTCCTCTCCCTGATTTACATTCTGACATTTATCACATGGCGACATCTTTACTGCTGGTAGGTGATATAAGTAGAAGGAAATGCTGCTTGCTTTTTGGGCAGTTGTAAACACTGTTATTTCCCACAATGCAACAAGGCTCCCACAGTGTGATGTCAGTACCTCAGTGCTGTGAGGCGCTGACATCATTTGTGGGAGGGGTTTCACCACAAGATTAGCCATACAGAGCCCCCTGAGGATCCGTTTGAGAAAAGGAATAGCTTTCTCATGGGAAAGGAGGGATCAGCTACTGATTGGGATGAAGTTCAATTCTTGGTCACGGTTTCTCTTTAAGGCCGACTGATGATACACAGATCACCACACTCCTCACAACATGCACTGCTGACTGGACTTGAGGATAAGTTTCACAAATACTACAAGAGCTCAGATAACAACAAAAAGTAAAATACTGAGTAAACTCCATACATTCTGTTAGATACAAGTGATGAGAGAACTAGGCTTCATTTTAATACACCTGTCAGCACAATAGTCCTCTCTGGCTTATACTCCTGCTCTTAGGCAAACATAATATAATGGCTTAACAATTCAAACATCTAAGTGAAAATAATCTTTTACAGACTGTTTGCAGTTAGTTAAGACATTTTGCACGTTGTTATTTATACTGATTAATTACATACATTATGACATTAACCCTTTTGCAGCCCTAGATTTTATCAGACTACGAAATCATTAAAACCCTCTCATCATATATCTCGCTTAAGGTTCTCACATGACATGCAGATTTATACAATAGCACACTGGTTGGCTGTGAGTCTGTGACAAACTGCTCACCCTCCGCCACTCCATTCCTCCTCAGTCAGGACAGCAGCGCCACCTCTTCCCTTCTGCTGTGCAAGTCAAATGAAACAATGCTACTCTCCTGCCTCACCCCTCCTCACTCCCTCTCCTCTCGCTTCTACTCCTTCTCTGACTACATGCTATAAGTGTAAACACAGTACAAACATGCTGTCCCTTTAACCTCTGCGTCTGGTGCAGCTGTTTCACCTTGCTTCATAAGAAAACCAGCCCTGTGCTGAAGTGAACAACAAGACTTTATCATTATTTATTATTTATACATATCTTGGACTATTTTGCTGTCACTTGCAGCTTTATGTGCATACAATTAGAGTAATGTGTTTTTGGGTGATTTTGCTAATTGGGCTGTGAGTGCATACCTTTTGAACCGCATATATAGCCATTCAAAGTATATTCATTCAGTTTACCCCTCTGCTACATAGATGTGATAAGAGTGTACAAAATGTTTGTATCATTAGTGGGCACATGTAGAGGCATATTGAGGAATGAACAGCTGAGGCCACACCCACTGTTGATGCATCTGTTCAGCTTATCAACACATGCTCATTTTCATGAGCATACATAAAAAAAGCGACTGGGAAAAAGGGCGCAGGGGTTTGCTGCTAGTAGAATCTCGCAAAAATTAACAATATCCTACTACTAAATTCCAATAGCAAAATTTTGGCAATATTTACCGATATTTTACTATGGCTAAACCTATCCCTACTCTCACACAGAACCTTCCCTCTACCGATGCCTAACCCTAAAACTCCCCCCTGGTGGTGCCTAACCCTAAGACTCCCCCCTGGTGGTGCCTAACCCTAAGACTCCCCCCTGGTGATGCCTAACCCTAAGACCCCCCCAAGGGGTGCCTAAGACCCTCCCTGGTGGTGCCCAATCCTAGCCCCCCCCCAAACCTTTACTCCCCCACTACCGCAAAGTTGCGATATGCGACAAAAGTAGGTAAATTGGGTGCCGAAATGTACCTAGGTTTGATCATTACCACTAAATATACCATGTTTGCCACATATCGTTGCCATTATAAAAGATTTGAAGCAAAGAAGGTAAATTTCTGCACCCAGAGACGCTTGATAGCGGGAGCTGCTGGGCACCCAAATTTCCTTTCTTTGCTGCTAATTGCGGCTTTAACCACTTAAGGACCACAGGCTTTACCCCCCTAAAGACCAGGCCATTTTTTCTAAAATAGGACTCTGCAGCTTTAAGGCCAAGCTGCAGGGCCGCACAACACAGCACACAAGTAAATCCCCCCTTTTCTCCCCACCAACAGAGCTCTCTGTTGGTGGGATCTGATTGCCCCCCGGATGTTTGTTTGTTTTTTAAATCAATATTTACATGTTGGTTTTTTTTATAAAAAAAGTATTTTTTAAATATTTGTTTAGTCCCCCTCCCTCCCTCCCCCCACCAGCCAATCCCCATGATCAGCTGTCATAGGCTTCAGCCTATGACATCCGATCACATCTGTGGCTCAGGAGGGGACAGCCGTGTCACATGGCTGTCCCCAGTACAGCGCTGCTGCAGATCGCAGCGCTGTACCAGTAATTAGACAGCGATTACGCCATCTAACAGTCTCCCGAGCGGCCTGCGCGCAATCTCCTGCAAAACAGAGCCCCAGGACTTTACACCGATCGGCGTTAGGCGGTTCCGGGGCTACCGCTGTGGCCACGCCCATCGGCGTGACGTGGTCAGCTAGTAGTTAATAATATGGACCATGGCAGCGTATTTTTCCTGCTTCACAGAGTGATGTATCTGGGATCAGAAAAATGTATTAGGGAGGTAAAATAGCTGTTAATCATTCAAGTAGTTGATCAGGAGCTGCTTTTCAATCCTTTTTACATCACAGAAGGTTGAGAAGCAACGCATATGCAGTCATAAAGTTGTAAGGCCAGGGAACTAATTTATCTATATTTACTTGCAAGTCTGCATCAGAAATGTGCTTTTACAGTCTAACATACATATTCCATATGGAAAGATAAATGCTGTAGGTTAATATACCGGTAGTATTTGGAAAAATAATAGCATGTAAAACAGGTTGTAACTTTTGTTTCCTGTGTTTTGTTTTCCGTTTTGTTATCTGTTTTGCAATCTGGTCCAGTCTTATACGCTTTATGGGTTTTAGATAGAACCCAGTGGAAATGTGCATTGTAAATAAAGTCTGCAATTAGCTGGCAGGGACCTGTTTGCTGTGATTTACTGCTGATCAATTCATCTACTCGTTTTAGTGGCTGTCCGTCCATTCAACCGTATACTTGATGTATAATGCTCTCATTGCAGGTAATAATAAGAACCTGCTGTTTGCATTTATGTCAGTGCCAAGGCAAACAACCTCATGCTAATATTTATTTTCCTGCTCTGAATGCTATGCGTAAAGGTTCATCTTGTGATGTGTGCAGAGAAAACTGGCTTAGTGATAGCCCGAGCCAAGACTGGATTATGAATGGCAATCATAAAACCCAGGAGGCAGAAGTTGGGATTAGCAAATCCAAACTTATCAGCTGATCCATCTAAAGTGTCCCGGAAGTATAATTTTCTTTTACTTAAAGAGGTAAAGTGGACCTGTGCAGGAACTTGGCTGATGTTGGGCTCCGGTGAGACTTAGGGCCTGTTTCCCTTTGTGCGGTGCGGAATCGCCGCTGATTCCCCGCTGACGAAATCGCATGCGGGTGCGATTCCGCATGCATATTTTACCGCGATTTCGCATAGGTTAGTATTGATACGATTTTAACCATGTCACTGCCTGTGTGATTTAACATTACTTTATATGCGAAATCGCGGTAAAATATGCATGCCAATACCACATGCAATTTCCCTATTAAATACATTAGCAGCAATTCGCATAGCGGTGTGCGGTATGCAAATTCTGCGGGGTCTACCGTGCGGATTTGTTCTGCACAGAAAAACACTCAGAAATCCTGACAAGTGGAAACAGGCTCATCCACTTGTATTGTCTATGCGAATCTGCATGCAGGAAACGCATGCAGATTCACTCTAGTGGAAATGGGCCCTTACTAACAGAATATGCCTGGACACTATAACTTTATACCATTAAGTATGTATTAGGTTATTTTTTTTACTGTACACCAGAGCCCAGTAAGCGCATTTGTAATTCCATGCATGTCAGCATTTGCTTGGCTGTGGCCATGTTTAAATGTGACTTGATAAAAATGTATTTGCCCTTTGACAAAAAAAGTCATCATCTAATCAATGCAATCCATAGAAAAGTGCTGAGAGAAATAGCCTAAGGAGGCGCCTATTTTTAATAAAAACATTATCACAATATAGGTCAGAACAATAATAACTCAAGTTAAATGATCCAATAGTACAGATACGACATGCAAGGAAACAGTGGATTTAATTACAGAATCAACCAGACTCATTATGGTAAAAAATCTTCTCAGTTGACATACAGATTTAACACAAGCTACTAAATTGAGCACTTAAATAAGAAAATACAGCTGTGGTTTTGGCACAGATACTATAGAGGGAGATGACTTGCACAAAAACATTTTGTCCTGTATTAATCCTTTGAGACAAATCTTGCTACTTGAAATATCAGCTTGTGTGGTTTGGCCCACTAGTGTCCTCAATCCATAATACAGCAGATTCTGCCTGGCCAACAAAGCACGTGAGCTTGAACAGGAAATTACAATACAATACAATACAATACCATTTGTATAGCGCTTTTCTCCTATAGGACTCAAAGCGCATAGCTGTGTCTCAGATTAATACAGGGTTGCAGGCTGGGTTGTGTTACAGAGGAGATAGTCAGATGTTCATGAATGCCGAACTGAAGAGGTAGGTTTTCAGTTTAGACTTAAATGCTTCCAGGGATGGAGCTGTCCTGATTGGGTGTGGCATGGAGTTCCAAAGTGTAGGGGCAGCATGACAAAAGGCTCTGTCTCCAAAGGTTTTGAGGTGGACTCTGGGGGTGACCAAGGTGTTACGTCCTTTTGATCTAAGATTGCGGGGGGTGTGATGCAGTTGCAACAAGTCCTTCAGGTATCTAGGGCCCAGATTGTGCAAGGATTTGAATGTCAGTAAGCCAATCTTAAACAGAATTCTCCATTTTATCGGTAGCCAGTGGAGTGAGCACAGGGTTGGTGTTATGTGGCAATGGCGGGGTTGGCTCGTTAACAGCCTTGCTGGCAGGAAACAGATTGTGCCACAAAAAGACAAGACAAGACAAATAACATTTATATCACGCTTGAATAGGTGCTGGCTTACTGAACAGGTAGAGCCAAGATTCAAACGCTGGTCTCCTGTGTCAGAGGCAGAGCCCTTAACCATTACACATCCAGCCGGTGCAAGAAGGTTCAAACTGGGACACTAAGGGCCCAACAGGAAAGCTTTAGCCCCCCCCTGCCCAATCCCTTCTCCCCCCCCCCCCCCCATTTTGGGGTCACATACGCATGTACTCTAGAAATTTTGCAAAATATATATATATATATATATATATATATATATATATATATATATATATATATATATATATATATGTGTGTATGTATATATATATATATATATATATATATATATATATATATATATATATATATATATATATATATATATATATATATATATATATATATATATATATATATATATATATATATGTATATATACATACATATAGAACAAAGTAGAAATTGTGGGGAGCCAATATAACAGTTACAAATAAGGCACTTTATTATAAATACACAGCAAATGGATTTGCTGTGTATTTATAATAAAGTGCCTTATTTGTAACTGTCATATTGGCTCCCCACAATTTCTACTTTGTTCTATATGTTACTTTCTGTCGGGGAGACTTTATGACAAGTTCAGGTAGATATCCCACATTCTGTTTATGTAATATATATATATACGTACATACTTTGGTAGGACATTAGATTATGGTAGGGAATAGATTGTGAGCACTTCTGAGGACAGTCCCCAACAGGGAGGTGTCCACATGCGGCGCGCAGCGTGCCGCAGCAAAAAATAAATGGGTGTCACCACGCACTGGAACATGGGCGTGCTCATGATGGGTCATGGGCACTTAAAAATACACAATATAACAAAAAAATACACAAAATAAGTAGCAGTGTTATTCACAAAGATTGGGTCCAACCAGATACATTTTAGATAAAATAATCAAGTAGTTATAGTACATGCCTCATGATAATTCATCAAGTAGTCAAATGCCGCAAAATAAAAATATTAAGTAGTCCAGTGCTGTCCAACTTCACGAGCATGGAGGGCCATTTGTTTTCCAGACCACATGGTGGAGGGCCGACCCCCCAAAGAAAAAAAAATCTGGCAGCAGTTTCAACACAAAATGCAATCAGATTGGCAGCAGATTCCCCACAAAATGCAATCAGATTGGCAGCATATTTCCCCAGAAAATGCAATCTGATTGGCAGCAGATTCTCCACAAAATGCAATCAGAATGGCAGCAGATTCTCCAAAAAATGCAATCAGATTGGCAGCAGATTCTCCACAAAATGCAATCAGATTGGCAGCAGATTCTCCTCAAAATGCAATTATTATTATTATTTTTATTTAGTATTTATATAGCGCCAACATCTTCCGCAGCGCTGTACAGAGTATATCATCTTGTCTGCTGCCAATCAGATTGGCAGCAGATTCTCCACAAAATGCAATCAGATTGGCAGCACATTCCCCACAAAATGCAATCAGATTGACAGCAGATTCCCCAAAAAAGAGAGGGCCTGGCGGGCAGGTCTATAGGTGTCCCCAGTTTAGGTAGGCAGGTCTATAGGTATCCCCAGTTTAGTTAGGCAGGTCTATAGGTGTCCCCAGTTTAGGTAGGCGGGTCTATAGGTGTCCCTAGTTTAGGTAGGCAGGTCTATAGGTGTCCCTAGAATGGTGCCCCCAGCCTGGAAGGGGGGCAGTGGGCACAGAGTGGCGGGGAGGGGGGGAAGCCTCCCCCTCCCTCTTCTAGGGCCCCCCCTTCCATACTCCCCCCTCCAAAATTGCAGCCAGCCAGGACGGCAGTGAGCGGGAATCACTTACCGGGATCAGAGAGCTCTGCGTGCCGCTGCTGGTCTGGTCTTCTGCACTGCATTGTCCAATCACGCTCTCACAGGAAGTACAGTGAGAGCGTGATTGGACAGTGTCACTGCAGAAGACCAGACCAGTGGCAGGCAGAGTTATTGCTCTCGGTAAGCCGTTCCCTGCTGCTGCCACTGGCTGGCTGGCTGCAATTCTGGAGGGGGGAGTGCGGAAGGAGGGACCCTAGGTGAGGGAGCGGGTAAGGCTTTCCCCCCTTCCTGCTCTGTGCCTCCCTCCTTTTCAGCACTGGGGCCCCCAGGGGCAAGAGGCCTACCGGCAAAAACCCGAACTCCCGCCGGGCCTGTCCCAGCCTCAGTACAAGTCAGGACCTCCCTGGAGGACAATTTATGGAGGTGGCAGCAAACCAACAAAATGGGGGGACAAGCAATAATAATCAGTGTGGTTTAGGCCACAAAGGAACTTTATTCATGCCAGGAATATCAGCTCTATATCAAAATTTCCACATATGATGTAAGAACCCACTTATTAAAAAAAATGTATACGGTATATATCTTCCGAAGAGCCTGATCCGTTATTCCGTTCCACTCCCACCCCTGTATTTTGCATCTTCAAGAAGTGCCTGGCAATGCTGGGACTGTATGTTAACAATGGATGATATGGAGCCTTCCCCAAAATATTTAGCTGTTCTTTGAGGAATATTGAGGTGAGAAGCCTGAGAAAAACAGAGGTCATGCATAGGTGTCGGCACCTTAGCAAATACTTTCCGCAGTCTTGTTTTTCTCCATACGGAGAGCCTCCATACGCTTTTGCCTGAAGCAGAGATAGCTCTCAGAGAGTGTTTTTTACTTGTTACACACAAATGTATCAACATTGGTAAGTAAACAAAGATACTGTTATCTCCAGTATGGATGCAGATTTGAAGCGGAATAGCCTTTGCATAGCAGGACAAAGTGCTGTGTTTAACAATTTCAATGATGTTCTGCTACAATTTTTTTCTGGGATAGTAGCTTTAAAGCTGTAAGGAATCTTTTAGAGCAAAGTAGAAATGCTGGCTTTTAGACTACTTTAACCACTTAACGACCGCCTAACGCCGATAGGCGTCGGCAGGTCTTAAGTTGATTTCCATGGAGCGGCCTTTCCATGTAAGTTCACGGAGGGTGTCTCCGTGAACAGTGTGCGAGCCGCCGATCACGGCTCGCACGGGTAATGTAAACACGCGGGGAAGAAATCAATACGGCGCTGCTGTCTCTGATTGGCCGGGGATCGCCGGCATCTGATAGGCCGGCATCTATCCTAGGCGGCGCAGGATATCCGTCCTGCGCAGCCCATTGAATGAGGGAGAGGGAGGGAACAGCCAAGAGGGCAAAAAACGCTGCGGAGGGGGGCTTTGAAGAGCTCCCCCCCCCCCCCCGCTAAACTAATACAGCCGGTGACGATCAGAACCCCCCAGCAGAACATCCCCCTAGTGGGGAAAAAAGGGGGGGAAGTCTGATCGCCCTGCCGCATTGCTGATCTGTGCTGTGGGCTGGAGAGCCCACGCTGCACAGATCAGCACAATGATGCCCGGTCCTTAAGTGGTTTTAAGCTATGTACATACTTTCATTTGCAGTCATCTGCAGGGATTGGGACTCAATCCTTTGGGCTACAGTTCGGGGCCGAGTTCTGGACATATGTGTTGCTAGTCTGTAGACTAGCCAGTGCTGGGCGTAATGGAAAAAACTACGCTTACGGATCATTACGCGTAATTTTACGCTATTACGCATTACGGAATTACGCTTACGGCGTAGACATTCATTTACGGTACATGTCTGTAATTACGCATAGCCCTTACGCAATTGCGCGTAAGAATACCGTAATTCAGGTTGTTACGTTATTGGCTTACGCGTAAATTCCTACTAGCAATTAATGCGGTCATGCTGCCAAGCGGAAAAGTTGACGCATGGATCAATGTTAGGTAGCCGCCGACTTTAAGGGTTAATAGCAAAGCCCCCTTAATTGCTAAGAGCCTCAAATTTGGAGAATATATTAAGGAGATCAGAAGGAATAAGAGGAAATTTTTTTTTTCAAAAAGACCTTAAAGTTTTTGAGAAAATCGATGTTAAAGTTTCAAAGGAAAAATATATACATTTAAAAACCCGCCGACTTTAACGGTTAATAGCAAAGCCTGCTTAAAATTTAGGAACACCAAATTCACAGGGTATATTAAGGGGATCAGTGGGAATAAGAGGAAAAAATGTTTGCTTCACTAGCGCTGCTGCCACTACATCAATGTAGTAAAGTATTGCAGTTGCGCTACAAGCAGATTGAGCAGCACTTAGAAGGATCATGCGTAACTTAAGAGCACATGCTATGCTGACAGAACTGCATGTAGCGTGCGCTAAAGTAAAGCCGTGCTGGGTGAGCGTGTTACATTTAGTGAATGAAGCCCAATACATGGTGCATCATCATAACTAACAACACCACACATACTAAAAAATGTAACTGAATCTCCTCCCATATAAAGCAATATACAAGAATATTCTTTCTGTTTTTGGTTTTAGCAAGAGTGGAAGGAATTTATGAGAGGGAAAGAGAAGACTTTGGACATTTGTGCAGGCAGAAGGATCAGATTTAAAGAGAAACTCTGACCAAGAATTGAACTTTATCCCAATCAGTATCTGATACCCCCTTTTACATGAGAAATCTATTCCTTTTTACAAACAGACCATCAGGGGGTGCTGTATGACTGATATTGTGGTGAAACCCCTCCCACAAGAAACAAGAAAAGTACGTACTCTTGGCAGTTTCCTGTCTGTGAACCTTGCTGCATTGTGGGAAATAGCTGTTTACAGCTGTTTCCAACTGCCGAAAAAACATGCAGCAGCTACATCACCTGCCAACAGTAAAAATGTTACCATGTAATAAATGTCAGAATGTAAATCAGGGATTTAAAAGATTTTACAATGGGCAAACATTGACTAAATCATTTATACATAATTATTGTAAAAATGAAGCACTTTTTTATTACATTATTTTCACTGGAGTTCCTCTTTAACTCTGTGACAGTTAGGGCAGTTGTCTTCGGTGCTGGGTTGTTCTGAAGTGTCATAAAAATAAATGAAAGCGTTAACTTACAGAGCAAACACATATAAACAGCATGGGGTAATTGCAATTTCAGGTGTTCTTTCAGTGTAAACCATTTCCCACACTCTGAATGTAAGTAAGATGCTGGCCTCTGTAATGTCTTCACAACAAAGCATTTCCACACCATGAAGAATAAAAAGGAAGCTCACTAGAGTGAGTTTTCTGTTGTCTGGAGAGAAAAATCTTTTACCCTCTATCGACAGGAAAAGGATCCTTGCCTGTGTTACATCTTTGTTGTCTAAGATAATTTACTCTCTTATTGAAATATCACCCTGTCTCCAAACATTATTTGTGTGACTACTCTGATGTATAAGAAGATGTTCTTTTTCAGCAAAAGTAGACCTTAAAAAAATGATGCTGAAGAAGGGTTTCTTTCCGACTGAAAGCTTTGCTTCAGTTTGAATATGAATGCTCCCCAATGTGCTACTGTGACATCCAAGATGACCACCTTTATAAATTAAACATTTCCAGCACCCTGAATGTGAAAAAAGGAAGCGCAATTGTGTAACTTCTGCAAATAGGCAATGAGATGCTAATAATTCTGGCTTGCTTGCAGATTTTATGTCAATTGTATACAGCTTGGATTCAAACCAATCAAATTTGTCCCAGCTCCAAGCTCCAAGCTTATATATTTTGTAAATAAATGTAGATGCAGAGTGGAATTATTAATATCTCATTGGCCATCTCTAGTGAATTTTCCGCCCATCAAAATTACATTTCTGAGTAAGGCATTTCCCACACTCAGAACATGCCTGTAAATGTCTCTATGATTTCTTGGATGTGCGAATAGGTGCCTTTCCCTAACAAACATAGAACATAGTGCAGATATAAGACAATGAAAACGAACAATTGTAGACACATATAAGAATTAGGTAATAAGAATTAGGAATATCGGACATGACGGAATTTATCAATCGAACGCATCTATCTAACGGCAAAACGTGTAGTGTGTTTCCAGCATTAGCCACTGTGGATTTTGTTTTTAATTGGGTTTATGTTATTTTTTTTCCTCACGATTACATTGCAGGGATTGCACACTGCATGATCTTACATCAGCACACTAAATCACACTAAAGGTAGCCATACATCTAGCGATGTATGGGAAGATTCGACCAAGAGACAAATCTCTCTTTTATTGAATCTGATAAGAGAGAGATCTGTCAGCTGCCCACACACCACAGGCCGATTCCCAATCAATTTCATGCTTAAATCTATCCAGAATCGGCCCTCGCCGATGTGCCCCCCCCCCCCCCCCCCCGTGCCCCGTGTAAGTATACATAACCTCTCCGTAGCCTCCGCTTGTCCCCCGCAGGCCTCCTCCATACATGCGTGCCCCACGTGGTCTCTTAGTAAGGGCGCGCATGTGTGACGTCATACGCGCTCCCTTACCAGGAAACAACGTGGGCCGTGTGTGTATGCGGAAGAGGAGAATGCGCCTGGAGTAGCGGGAGACAAGCAGAGGCCGCGTACAGGTAATGTATACTTACACGGGGCACCAGGGGGGACACTGACATTAGGGGAGCACAGCAGCGAGGCGGTGGATGGTTTTGTCAATTGTCAAGATTGACCACCATTCCCGCTGTGCACCAACCTTCTCTCAGCATGCGCTATCGACAATTTTCATCCAATTTGATTATAATTGGATGGTTTGAGCTACCAATGTGCTCAAATTGCAAATAAAGCCTTGTACACATGCTAGATGGTTCTCAACCGTTCTCAATCAAGGCATCCAGTTGGGAATGCTGGCCCCCACCCCTACCCCCCGAAGCGTTGGTGGTCGAGCAACCTGGATGGTCAACTCAGCTGCATGCATGATTGTTTTCCTACTCACCTCAACCATTCTCCCATGTGGCGTTGCCCCTCCTCCCCCCCGCATAGCAAGAAAATGTCACCAGCCTATGAGCTAGCAACATGTCTGTGCAGTCTCGTCCCTGAACTGTCGCCAAGGGATCATGTCCCGAAACTTGCAAGGCAAGAGTCCTTTTATTTGTGCATTAAGAATCTTTGCTGACAGTACAAGCAGAGATGGTCAACGACATGCAAATCATTTTGGGGTGAATATTTGATTGGCTCAGTACCAAGTTGCATATAACGTGCATTATATTTGCTTGCAAGCCGAAATGAGTAACATTCTCTTAACCTTTTTTTAAATATAATTTGTTTAAATTGTACCTGTAGGGAAAAAATTTCACTCACCTCTGGAAAGGGAAGCCATTGGATCCTCAAGAGGCTTCACCCGTCCTCCTCCATTGGCCTGTTTCAGCACTGAGACCCCCGAAAAATCGCTTATCCCATGCGCAGGATCACGGATTCAGGCTCTGGCGGAAAAGTCGAGCCTAATCAGGTCCGTGCCCCTGTGCATGTGCGAGCCGTTTGATCCTGTGCAGTTGCATAAACCTGATTGGGCTTTGCTTTTTCTGCTGGAGCTCCAGCCGGTCAGTGCTACAACAAATCTCTGCCCTATTGTGCGCACAGTAAGTACCAATGTATCATCCCTGCAAGTAGTGATAACTGAATGAATGCACCTCACACAAGTTGGTATACAATGGAAGAAATGGTTGAAGATATAGAACATCTATGACACCTCATCTGTATCTTTTCAGTTGTCAGCTACACCTTCTCAGATCCTGATAAATGTGCAGTTTTCACTGAAGATCTTGGCTACAAATTGTTAAGCCTCCAATAAAACGTATGGCTCAATGCCCAAATGCCCCGCTCTCCTCTCCTCTGATCCTTGCTGAGAGCACAGACAGGCTGGAATGGGCATATGGCGTGAGTCATCTCCAACTTCTAGACCAATTCTGTACACTTTAGAAGACATCTGAAAATGACCATTGCCTGCCCTTGATCTTAGGAGTGCATGTGGGCAGCGTGATCTTTACCAGTTATAAAGTCCCCGTGTTTATCTTAGCAATACTCAAACACCATCACCTGTAAAATAACAGGTTAGTCATCATAGCCGCAACACTAAAACATGGCATTATTATTACTTATCTATAAACACATTCACACTAGCACAGAACTGTCAAACTAACGGCCACTGCATTTTGTCATTAGTTCATGAGAAATTTGAGGCAGGGAACACACTTGTCTGTCAGTTTTCTGTGCACGTTTTTCTGCGTATGTTTCCTGCACACCAAGTGTGTTTCAATGCAGAAAAACTCGTGCGTTTTTTCACTGCAGCTACTGTAATTGATACAGAAAACTGACAAAATGTGCAGAATCATGATGCAGAATGTCAGTTTTTTTTTCTGTAAGTGTGAACAAGCCCATTGATTAACATGAGTTTTCAGTTTTTCTGTGCAGAAAATGCTTACGAAAACAAGTGTGTTCCCTGCCTGAAACACAGCTTTCAACAACACAACAAGCCATTAAAAACAGCAAACATTAAAGGACCACTATCGCGAAAAAAGTAGGCAGTTAAAATCAGAAATGAAAGACAGAACCGACCGAACAGGTTTTGGGCCAGTCCAGCTCCTCTTCAGGGAATCTCATGGTTTTCTTTGTTTTTCAACAGCAATTCCTGAACAGCAGTTTAACTGCCAAACTAGTAAGATACCAGCCAGCCTCCCTACTCACTTGCACACTATTTTGTCAGTTAAGCTGGCCACTAACGGTCCAATTTCGAGCGAAAAATCGTTAGAGTGATCAGAAATTCTGATCGGATTCGTTGTAAATAATCTCCATTGGTGGACACAATCAATTATGAACGAGTGAAAAAGATGTCGCCCGAATGAATTTTCGTCGAACGAAAATTTGGATTTTCTTGGTGGTCGTGATAGATAGGAAGCAATGATTGGTTAGTTGATGGTGTAGTGAACGATTTTTCGTCTGAACAGAATTTCTGATCACTCAAACGATTTTTCGCTAGAAATTGGACCGTTAGTGGCCAGCTTTAGACGTTGCAACTGCTGTCGGGAAAATGCTGTTAAAAACAAAGAAAACCCTGAGAATCCCGAATGAGGATTTTAACTGCCTACTTTTTTCACGGTAGTGGTCCTACTAAGATAGGATCACTGTAGTGAGAAGAATATGACAAGACAAGACAAATAACATTTATATCGCGCTTTTCTCCTGGCGGACTCAAAGTGCCAGAGCAGCAGTCACTAGGGCGTGCTCTATAGGCAGTAGCAGTGTTAGGGAGACTTGCCTAAGGTCTCCTACTGAATAGGTGCTGGCTTACTGAACAGGCAGAGCCGAGATTCGAACCCAGGTCTCCTGTGTCAGAGGCAGAGCCCTTAACCATTACACCTTCCAGCCACCATGGAGGCTGCCATATTTTTTTTCCTTTTAAACAATGCCACCTCTGCTGAGCTATTTGGGTGCAGAAGTGTCTGAATAACACCAGAATCAAACATGCAGCTAATCTTGTCAGATAATGTCAGAAAACCCTGATCTGTGTGCTTGTTCAGGGTCTATGGCTAAAAGTATTAGAGGCAGAGAATCAGCAAGGTAGCTAGGCAACTGGTATTGCTTAATAGGAAATACATATGGCAGCCTCCATATCCATCTCACTTCAATTGTCCTTTTAACTACCATGGCCCTAACAGGATTAAAACAAGAATGAATTCATACCCTTGGTATATAGCCAGTTAAAAATTCTGCAACAAAAGGAGGATCAGATTGGTGGGGTGTCACGGGTCAACATGCGCTCATGCTGAAGCGTACTTCCGCATTGCGGGGTGCGTGGGGGTGTGTGCGTCTACCGTGATGTGTGTCTTGAGTCTGGGGTCAGAGGTTGTGGACTTTTGTTGTACGTATGCACGGCTGGACACGTACGTGCACATACATACACGTGTTCCCACCAAGCGGCCTACACTGGGGAGAGACACTGGCAACTTGCTGTAGTATTGCAGCTAGTTTGTTCTCCCATGACTTGACTAGTCTCTGTCCTGATTCCTGTCTGATGCTGATCCTGGCTTGTCTGAGAACCGGCTCTGTTACTGACCCTGGCTTTGTAGGACTACCCGCTCCATTGCTGACTCGTCTGCTGACTTGTCTGAGGACCTGATTGGTTGCTGACCTTTGCCTCGTCCGAGTGCCTGCTCTGTTGCCCACCTCTGCCTGTCGACCCATCTATAACGTTGCTGAAACTGGATCTATTCTTCTGAAGCTGCACCTGCTCCCGTCACTCCAGGGACTACTGGAGACTACTCAGCCTGCCAGCTGACTTCTCTCCAGCAAGTCACTCCATCTGCCACTGGAGTGATTAACTATCAAGTCACAGTTCAAGCCCTCCTGCCTGTTACTGCTCACCGCCTGTTCTCATTACAGGATCTGTGGGTGGCGACCTGCAAGAGAAGCTGTCCTCATCTCATCGGTCTCCAAAGATTCGGGTACGTGCTTCCTGGTAACCTGATATGGGGGCTCCTATGGCAGCTTTAACCTGGCACTCTGGCCTGGGTAAAAATGCTTTTACCACATATCAGCAGACAATGCTTGAAAAGTTACAGTATGCTGGGCACAGAAATTCTGGTGGCTGGAAAGTGCACTGGTTAAGGGCACCACCTTTGACAAAGGCAATGAGGCTTCACTTCCTCGCTGAAGCCAGTTCCTATTCCATAAGGAGTCCTTGGGCAAGAATCCCTAACACTGCACAATGGACTATTGAGTATGCCCTTGGCTGCAGTTCTCAAGCACTCTGAGTCCAATCGAAGAAAAAGTGCCATACAAATGTTAGCCATTATTGAGGTGATTTGCCTCAATGGAAGGTATAGGAGTCCAATCGAAGAAAAAGTGCCATATAAATGTTAGTTTTTTTGGAGAAGGGAAATAAAGTTCCAGTCCTTTATGAGCAGGGGTGGTTAATGAGGTGCAAATAACTCCGACTTGAATACAGGTTTCAGGTAAATTTTATGCAACTTGTTGGACCAATCATAATAACTTCCTGTTGATTTTAATTTGACTAATTCTATTATTATTATTTTTTATTTATATAGCGCCAGCATCTTCCGTAGCGCTGTACATAATACAAACAACAATTCTAACCACTTTATTCACCACTACGGTATATCTATGCCCTCTGTGACTTCATCTAAGCCACGAGTCAGTAGATATACGTCTTGTAGCAGAAGCAGTACTGTGCAGGATTGGGCTTGCTCCTGTGCACATTTCTGGCACTATCTGATGCAGCACTAATAGGTGAACAGGAATATATGTTTCCTAAGCTAATGAGATTGATTTTTACCATTAAAAATATTTTTATTTTCTCAGTTCATAGTGAAAAATACACTATGTAGCATTACTTCAGAATCAAATATCTTCACCATAAATTGTGACAGGAACATAATCTAAGTTTTGTGATAAGCGGTAAGAATAGCCAATCAAAATTTGTGTTTTTTTTATCTACAGTAGCACTTTTTATTTTTAAACTAGAATTGGTAAAACTAAAAAATAATGTGTTTTTTCGATTTTTTTCCTTGTTTTCCAATTAAAATTCATAGAAAACAAAATTATTTGAGGGAAAAAAATGGCATACAATGAAAGCCTAGTTTGTCTTGAAAAAAAAAACATATATTTCATTCCTGTGTCATTAAATAAGGACATAGCTAAACTGTCAAAACTGCTCTGGTCCATAAGTGGGAAACAAGGTCTGGATGCGAAGTGGTTAAGCTACATACGATTTTTACGTGAAATTTAAAATGAAAGTCAAAAATATTTTCAAGCCATTGACTATCTGTGTTTAAGTAAAGGGGCAACAGTTACAGTCAGTACTGTATGGATAGTGACTGTATCTTCTGATCAGCTGACATCTTCAGGAATGTTACCCTGGACATTTCTGCATTCAGGGTCAGTATGCTCCTATCTAAAAAAAATGTTTTGGTGAAAGCAGCAGGGTAGCTAAGGAGCTTTGGGCCCCAGTACATTGCACCCACCCCCAAGCACTCTATACATAACAATTGATATGATGCACCAAAATCTGTCAAGAACATCCACAGTGTGAAATGTGCAAGCAAGGGGTACAGTTTGTTAATGATTGCCACCAGGGGCGTTCCTAGGGTCCTTGGAGATCGGTGGCACCTGGGGGCACTAGGCGGGGCTATGTGTGCCGCGACAAAAATGGGCGTGGTCATGCAGTGAGTGGGCGTGGCCATTGGTGGGGCCAATCGTACATTAGATTAGGACAGTGGTGGCGAACTTTTTGGAGGCCCAAACTGCAACCCACAAGTCAAAGTGGCAACAGCAATTTAACACTAGAATTACTGAGTTTTCTATTTTCTGTTGCAAGGCTAGAGGTGTTATTCACCCCTGCTGATAGGTTCACAGGTCTTCAGGGTTGATTATCTTCAATCTATTGTTGTGCAAACCACCCATTACCTGTGAGGCCTCCACATCTCCATTTCTTTACACAAAGTAGCTGTGTGAGACTTGGATGGAAACCTTCCGACATGCCTGCTGTATCATATTACGTAGCACTGTACAGAGTATATTGTCTCATCACTAACTGTCCCTCAGAGTGGCTCAAAATCTAGTCCCTGTCATAATCATACAGTATGTCTATGTATGTATCATGTAGTGTATGTATCGTCATCTAGGGCCAATTTTATAGGGAAGCCAATTAACTTATCTGTATGTTTTTGGGATGTGGGAGGAAACCGGAGTGCCCGGAGGAAACCCACGCAGACACAGAACTCTGTTGCCGATTCATGCAGCAAAATGCAATCAGAGGGCAATTGGCACTTTTGGCAGTGTTCCATTGACATGACAAATGATGACAGACTGAGGCATTCCATTGCCATGGCATTGAGGGCAGTATGGCAGATACTGTAATGCAATTAGGCTGGCTTTTCACAACATATGAATGCTGTAGAGGTGGCCAAAAGGTGTGATGCTGTCCTGTCGGAGGGAGAGAGGCTGGCAGAGAACGTGGTCATGAATCTGATGGAGCCATTTTTGGATGATGGGAGAAATGTCACGACGGACAATTTCTTTACTTCACTGTCACTGTCGCACAGACTGCTGCGGCGCAAAACAACGCTATTGGGCACGGTGAATAAAGTCCGGCGTGAACTTCCTCAGCTTGCAAAAGACACTGCACAGCGAGAGGTATTCTCCACTTCAGTGCTTAGATGTGGCAGTGTCTCCTTGACAATTTATGCACCTAAAAAAAACAAGACTGTGTGTGTTCTAAGTTCCATGCACCAAGACGTGACGATCAGTGACGGCAGAAAGAGGAAACCCAACACGATAACAGACTATAATCACATGAAGGTATGTGAATGTGTGTATAATTTTACCATGGCCGTTTCTAGGGCCGTGCGTGCGCCCTGAGCGCTGTTGGGAGGGGGGGGGGGGGGTGCTGTGATGGAGGGGGGAGCTGCAGCCGCGGGGAGGGCAGCCCGACCTCTCCCTCCCTTCCTCTCCCAGGCCGCCCTCCGTGCTCCCCCCTCGGACTGCAAAGCAATGGGCAGGGAAGCGCTATACAAAACGACTCGCCTCCCTGGTTCCAATCGCTGCTCTCTCGCCGCCAGTCTCCTCTCTGCACAGAGTAGACGCTGATACACACACAGGAAGCAGCGCGTGTATCAGCGTCTATGCAGAGAGGAGACTGGCGGCGAGTGAGTAGCGATTGGAACCAGGGAGGTGAGTAGTTTTGTATAGCGCTTCCCTGCCCATTGCTTTGCAGTCTGAGGGGGGAGCACGGAGGGCGGCTGGGGAGAGGAAGGGAGGGAGAGGTTGGGCTGCCCTCCCTGCGGCTGCGGCTCCCCCCTCCATCATGGGGGGCACCTACCTAACCTATACTGGGGGGCGCCTACATATCTAACCTATCCTGGGGGGCACCTACCTATCTAACCTGGGGGGCAGCTACCTAATCTAACCTATACTGAGGGGGCAGCTACCTAATCTAACCTATACTGGGGGGCACCTACCTATCTAACCTATACTGGGGGGCACCTACCTATCTAACCTATACTGGGGGGGCAGCTACCTATCTAACCTATAGTGGGAACATTAACTTATCTAACCTGTATTGGGGCACCTACCTAGCTAGCATATACAGGTGACAACTATACTGGCTACCTATATTGGAGGCACCTACCTAACTAACCTATACTGGGGGCATCTACCTATCTAACCTATGCTAGTAATCAAAGAGACAATGCCCCGAAATAGATTAATTTCAATTATGCAACACCTTCGATTTGATGACAAGGACACGCGGGAAGAACGGCCCCGCTGTCACACACACCACCCCACCCCCCCGGCCGCCTCAGCTGTTCCCGCTGCCAGACAGCCAGCAGCGTCAGACCTCGATCAGCCGGCGACCAGTTAGAGTGGGCGCAAGGACCTACCTAGCGGACACCGCTGATATGCGGAAGTGACATCACTTCCGCATATTTGCGCCTGGCGCCCACTCTAACTGGTCGGGTCGCCCGCTGATCGAGGTCTGACGCTGCTGGCTGCGAGGTGAGGGGGCGCCTGTCACTCACTACCTAACGGGGGTCCCTGTCACTCACTATCTAACCTGGGTTCCCTGCTGTCACTCACTATCTAACGGGGGTCCCTGCTGTCACTCGCTACCTAACTGGGGGTCCCTGCTGTCACTCGCCAGCAGCATCAGACCTCGATCAGCGGACGACCCGACCAGTTAGAGCGGGTGCCAGGCGCAAATATGCGGAAGTGATGTCACTTCCGCATATCAGCAGAGTCCGCTAGGTAGGTCCTAGCGCCCACTCTAACTGGTCGCCGGCTGATCGAGGTCTGACGCTGCTGGCTGGGCGGGGGGGGGGGGGGGGGGGGGGAACGGGGGGGGGGGGAACCGCACAGGTGCCCCGATCTCCAAGGACCCAAGGAACTCCCCTGCCAGTGCTACAATGTTTTCTGATGTGTACTATACAGGCCTATAGAAAAAAAGCACATATACTCATGTCTCTTTCTCTCTCTGCTTGTACAGTGTGGTGTAGACGTGTTGGACCAAATGGCATGGATGTATTCCGTAAGAGCAGCAACACGCAGGTGGCCAGTAGCAGTTTTTTACAATATGCTGGACCTGGCGGTGGTGAATGCCTACATTTTGTACAAGGCATGTACAGGGTGGACAGGCAAAAGAAGATTGTTTCTGAGTCTTCTAGCTAAGGAACTCCGTTGCCGATTCATGCAACACAAGGAAATATTGGCACAAAGGCTGAAGCTGTTGCAGCTGCTGTGCCAGGGACTGTACAGACAACACAGTGCCAGGTGCAAGAGAGCTGCAACAGGAATCGCAGCAGGTTTACCTGTGCAACATGTAAAAAATTCACCTGTGCCAAATGCAGGGACGATGGACACTGGGTCTGCAAACGCTGTAAACTCTGTAAAGTTTGAAACACTGAAAAATAAAACTGAATTTTTGGTTTTGCGCGATCGTGAATTTTCACGTGAAACGATACCGTTTTTGCGCAGAAACGAGAATTTTCGCGCAAAACCAATATCTATAAACGTTATCGATACACACCAAGCCGCTCACTCCGCTCCTCCAATGAACTTTGCCTGACCGTCCCCCGCATCACCCAGTCCCATGCACGCCTCCAGGACTTCTCAAGAGCCGCTCCAACACTATGGAACTCCCTACCTCCACCCATTAGGGCAGCCCCCTCCTTCAACACCTTCAAGAAGGCCCTCAAAACTCACCTTTTCACTCTGGCCTAGCACCCCTCACGATTGCTCTAAACCCACAGCTGAACTCTGGTCCCCTACCTTTCGTGTCCCTACCTCTCCCTCTAGATTGTAAGCCTTTGGGCAGGGTCCTCCTCCTTTTGTGTCCTACCTGATCATGCACTTCCATTACTGTGAACCCATGCTATGCATTTGAGTGAACCTAACTTGCCTAATCTCCATGCTCCCATCCAGTGACTAAGCATTACCCTGTACTCATACTGTGCTGCGTGATCTGGTTTGCATGTATTCCTGTATTGTCTTATTGCTGTATGTCACCCCTAAATATTGTCTGTAACCTAAATTAGTGTCCAGCGCTGCGTAATATGTTGGCGTTTTATAAATACAATAAATAATAATAATACCTCTCGCTGTGCAGTGTCTTTTGCAAGCGGAGGAAGTTCACACCGGACTTTATTCACCGTGCCCAATAGCATTGTTTTGCGCTGCAGCAGTCTGTGCAACAGTGACAGTGAAGTAAAGAAATTGTTTTTTTGTGGTTTTATATAAATATCATATGTATTATGGCAATGACAAACCTTAGCAGACTCCCATCCAGTGACTGACTATGCATTACCTTGTACTCATAGGCCTGGTGCACACCAGAGGAGTTTTTCTGAGCGTTTTGAGTTTTTTAAATCTGCTGCTAATGTTATCCTATGTGTCTGTGCACTGTGTCTGAGCAGTTACCAGACAGCAGCGAGCAGTTACCAGGCAGCAGCGAGCAGTTACCAGACAGCAGCGAGCAGTTACCAGGCAGCAGCGAGCAGTTACCAGGCAGCAGCGAGCAGTTACCAGGCAGCAGCGAGCAGTTACCAGGCAGCAGCGAGCAGTAACCAGGCAGCAGCGAGCAGTAACCAGGCAGCAGCGAGCAGTAACCAGGCAGCAGCGAGCAGTAACCAGGCAGCAGCGAGCAGTAACCAGGCAGCAGAAAGCAGTTACCAGGCAGCAGAAAGCAGTTACCAGGCAGCAGAAAGCAGTTACCAGGCAGCAGCGAGCAGTTACCAGGCAGCAGCGAGCAGTTACCAGGCAGCAGCGAGCAGTTACCAGGCAGCAGCGAGCAGTTACCAGGCAGCAGAGAGCAGTTACCAGGCAGCAGCGAGCAGTTACCAGGCAGCAGCGAGCAGTTACCAGGCAGCAGCGAACAGTTACCAGGCAGCAAGCAGTTACCAGGCAGCAAGCAGTTACCAGGCAGCAGCGAGCAGTTACCAGGCAGCAGCAAGCAGATACCAGGCAGCAGCGAGCAGATACCAGGCAGCAGTGATCAGTTATTAGGCAGCAACAAGCATTTACCAGGCAGCAGTGAGTGTCTGTGCACACTGGAGCAATGAGGTTTTGTAAAAAAAAAACATAGCATTACATTGGGAAGAGCTTTTAGAGGTTTCAAAAGCTCTTCCCAATGTAATGCTATGGGGTTTTTTACAAAACCTCATTGCTCCAGTGTGCACAGACACATAGGATAACATTAGCAGCACAAAGGACAGAATTATCTGGTTGTGGGGGATGGGAGGTGGTCAAATAGAGTAACTTAGACCCAAAGTGATTTAGTTCAAGTAAACAAATGGAAATGTGATTGTTTTCAGAACAAAAGAAAGAGAACAATGGAGTTGATAGCATGTTAAAAAACTCAGCAGGGGTGCTACTAGGTGTGAGCTCCAGGGAATTAACGCAAATTTGCGCAGCCCTGGTAAATCTAGTGTTAAACTAAATACTATACAAACGTTTTAACACATACCTGAACATTATGGAAAAATCCAAGTTGAAAACCTGAAAAGATAAACAATTTCATCTATCCTACTCCTGAAAAAATATATTCATTTTTTTAGAACCTCCCAGTTTTATTTTCTGTTTTAAAAAGCTAAAAAAGTAGGTTTAATGCTATTGTCTCATATAATAATGATTCAACTTTTCCCATAGTCTTGCAGTTAGCAATCATGTGACCCCCAACAAGACAAATTCAGCAATCATGAGGCCCCTATCAAGACAAATTCAGAAATCATGAGGCCCCCAACAAGACAAATTCAGAAATCATGAGGCCCCCAACAAGACAAATTCAGCAATCATGAGGCCCCCAACATGACAAAGTCAGCAAGCGTGAGGCCCCCAACAAGACAAATTCAGCAATCATGAGGCCCCCAATAAATCATGAGGCCCCCAACAAATCATGAGGCACCCAACAAGACAAATTCAGCAATCTTGAGGCCCTCAACAAGACAAATTCAGCAATCATGAGGCCCCCAACAAGACAAATTCAGTCATGAGGCACATAAAAAGACAGCATTTCACATAAATAGGCAGAATGCCCCCTTAATAGGGTAGACACCTCTCACCTGGCTTCTGAATTCTCCTCTACTGGCTGCTGTACCTGGCAACACTGTTTTTGGCTGGATTGGGGACGATGTGTGAGCTGAAAGGCCTGGCAGTGATGCTTTGGCCTGGCTGGCGGTGATGCAGTCGCCGATGTTGTGGCTGGGTTGGCTGGCAGTGATGCTGGGCTGTGCTTGGCTGGTTGAAGTAAATGCTGGCCTGACTGGTGGTGATGCTGTGGCCTTTTTGATAGTGATTCTGGGCTGGTTGGCTGGTGGTGATGCTGGGCTGGCTGGCCTGGATAGTTTAGGTAGCGACAGGTGCCCCCTAGTTAAGGTAGCGCCAGGAGTACCCCAGTTCAGTTAGTGACAGGAGCCCCCCAGTTCAGTTAGTGACAGGAGCCCCCCAGTTCAGTTAGTGACAGGAGCCCCCAGTGTAGGCAGTGACAGGAGCCCCCAGTTTAGGTAGTGACAGGCACCCCCCAGTTAGGTAGTGACAGGCACCCCCAGTTAGGTAGTGAGTGACAGGGACCCCCAGTTGGGTAGTGAGTGACAGCAAGGACCCCCAGTTGGGTAGTGAGTGACAGCAGGGACCCCAGTTAGATAGTGAGTGACAGCAGGGACCCCCAGTTAGATAGTGAGTGACAGCAGGGACCCCCAGTTAGATAGTGAGTGACAGCAGGGACCCCCAGTTAGATAGTGAGTGACAGCAGGGACCCCCAGTTAGATAGTGAGTGACAGCAGGGACCCCCAGTTAAATAGTGAATGACAGCAGGGACCCCCAGTTAAATAGTGAGTGACAGCAGGGACCCCCATTAGGTAGTGAGTGACAGTAGGGACCCCCGTTAGGTAGTGAGTGACATCAGAGACCCCCGTTAGGTAGTGAGTGACAACAGGGACCCCCATTAGGTAGTGAGTGACAACAGGGACCCCCATTAGGTAGTGAGTGACAGTAGGGACCCCCGTTAGGTAGTGAGTGACAACAGGGACCCCCGTTAGGTAGTGAGTGACAGCAGGGACCCCCGTTAGGTAGTGAGTGACAGCAGGGACCCCCATTAGGTAGTGAGTGACAACAGGGGCCCCCATTAGGTAGTGAGTGACAGCAGGGACCCCCCGTTAGGTAGTGAGTGACAACAGGGACCCCCGTTAGGTAGTGACTGACAACAGGGACCCCCATTATGTAGTGAGTGACAGCAGGGACCCCCGTTAGGTAGTGAGTGACAGCAGGGACCCCCGTTAGGTAGTGAGTGACAACAGGGACCCCCGTTAGGTAGTGAGTGAGTGACAGGGACCCCCGTTAGGTAGTGAGTGACAGCAGGGACCCCCGTTAGGTAGTGAGTGACAGCAGGGACCCCCATTAGGTAGTGAGTGACAGCAGGGACCCCCGTTAGGTAGTGAGTGACAGCAGGGACCCCCGTTAGGTAGTGAGTGACAACAGGGACCCCCATTAGGTAGTGAGTGACAACAGGAATCCCCATTAGGTAGTGAGTGACAGCAGGGACCCCGTTAGGTAGTGAGTGACAACAGGGACCCCCGTTAGGTAGTGAGTGACAGCAGGGACCCCCGTTAGGTAGTGAGTGACAGCAGGGACCCCCATTAGGTAGTGAGTGACAGCAGGGACCCCCATTAGGTAGTGAGTGAGTGCCAGGGACCCCCGTTAGGTAGTGAGTGACAGGCGCGCTCCTCACCCCACCTACCTTGCCGCGTCAGACCTCAGGATCAGCGGGCGACTCGACCAGATAGAGCGAGCGCCGGGCACAAATATGCGGAAGTGATGTCACTTCCGCATATCAGCGGTGTCCGCTAGGTCCTAGCTCCCGCTCTATCTGGTCACCCGGCGCTGATCGAGGTCTGAATGGCAGCGGGGACAGCGGAGCAGAGCAGGGCAGAGCGGGGCAGCGGCGGCCGGGAGATCCGTGGCACCCCAGGACAGATTGGGGGCACTGGCCCCCCCAAAATAGGGCTAGCGACGCCCCTGATTGCCACTACTCAAAACATCTATAGAAGTGATGACTACAGCGCAACTTCAATAAAGAGCAAATACTGCGGTTGAGGGAGGGCCCCTCTGGCCCAAGGGCCCAATGTGGCTGCAATCTCTGCATCCTCTATTGCTACACCACTGAGGGAAAGGTATACACTAATTAGTATGCATTTTTTTTGATACAGTGAAGTGTTTGAAGCCTCCATCAGGTTTGCATTGCTTCCTGCTCTGTTGAGAAGACTGGGCTCAATGTTTATCTTAGCATTATACAATTATAGAAAATGATTCTGTGTCCAAATCCTGTGAGGTAAAGCAAACCTGCTGCATGGAGCATTGCGGCTGTTCTACACGAGGGCTTGCTGTGGGTCACAGCCTCTGAGGACCGGCATACTGTGGAACAGCTGTCAGGCTAAAGGGATCCCATGTTCCTGCCAACTTTATGGAAGATTGCAATGCTGTGATGCTTGATCTGTGTTCATTCACTGCTGAATATGTATATTCATTATTGGATGATAATAGGTAATGGTATTGTATTGAAAGTATTGCATTGGAATGAATGGAGAAGTTTTATGTTCTGTGTCATTGCTCTAGTTTAAGTGAAGCCTGCAGAAACATTATACATGTTAGAGTACCTTTTTATGATTTCTTTATGGCCTTGTTCACATTACAGGAATTTTTGTTATATTTTAAGCGCAGGCGATTTTCAAAATCACCCTGAAAGCGTTTGTGCAATGATTCTCAATGAGAGAGTTCATATCTGAGCGGTTCGTTTGCAATCCACTTTTCTAAGCGGTGTTTGAGCCATTATTGAGGTGATTTGCCTCAATGGAAGGTATAGGAAAAACACAAAACGCTCACAAAATCGCTTTGGCAAGCGATTGCGTGAGCATTTAAATTTTTTTTTATTTATTTATTTATTGTTTCCGGATTTTTTTCCGGATCAAAATACGGAAGAGCTCTGCAAAAGCACTTACAAAAGCGCCCACAAAAACGAGCAAACACGCATGAAAATCGCCAGAAAACGCTTAAAAAAACTTGGGAAGAAAAGCCCACCGCAGATGGACACGCTAGCCGAATGCAATGTGAACAAGGCCTATCTCTGGCTTTAGTGCTAGTTTCCTATATGTTAAAATTGTCTTGTTAGTGGAGTGGTAAATTGAGGCTTCTCCATTCTTCATTACTAAGCTTCTCTAATTAGCCAAATGTCACTTTCTCTAATTATATGATTCTAGTGATAGTTTAATGGGTGATCCTTCACTCATTCCACTGGCTACCTATTAAATGGAGAATTCTATGTAAGATTGGGGGCTATATGCAATTCACTTTTTCACCTGAGTTTTCTCCTAGGAGATAATTTTTCATCTTTGATTTTAAATAACTTTCCAGTACTTTTCAACTAAAAAAGTACCAACAAGTTGGTGAAAAAGTACTATCAACATTATTTTAATCATGTTCTTGCCTTCTCGGGGCTTAAAAGGCATTTTATTGACAAGTTTAAAAATATCACCTAGGAGAAAACACAGGTGAAAAAGTGAATTGCATATGGCCCTGGCTCATTTGTTGCAACTGCATCACACCTCCCACAGTATTATATCAAAAGGATCTAATAACATGCTCACCCCCAAAATCCATCTCAAAACCTTTGCAGCCGGAGCCTTCTGTCATGCTGCCCCTACAGTTTGGAACTCCCTGCCACACCCAATCTGGACCTCTCTATACATGGAAGCATTTAAATCTAAACTGAAAAGTCACCTATTTACAAAATCTAGCTTGCAACTATGCATTGATTTGAGACATATCTATGCTTAGCGGTGTGGACGAGCTCAGCTCGTCCATTGACCGCCGCGCTAGATCAGATCGATTTTCCAAGAGTTTTTGGTACATAACCAGTACACTAGCAGTTGTAATGTACCTTAAAAAAAAGCTACACAAAAACGCTCCAAAAAGCGCTAGGTATAAATAGAAAATCTCTAGGCACATGCCTAGAATAGCCTTGAAAAATCACTTCAAACAGCGTTGAGCGTTTGCAATTATGCTATCGCTTTTTGGTTTTCCCTGGCCCAAACAGTGTGCTGACCAGGAAGCTGTTATGGGGTTATGGCCATTTTATAAATGGAGGACAGAGAATTTCATTGATCCCAGTGGACAAACAGGATTTGGGGGAGGAAAAAGAAATTGATGAGTAGACTACACTGGAGGCAAGTATGACGTGTGTATGTGTATTTTGACTTTTAATTTTCAGTTCTGGTTTGTTTTAAAGAACCAGTATTGTGAAAAAAGTAGGCAGTTAAAATCTCCTCATGGGGGATTCTCAGGGTTTTCTTTGTTTTCAACAGCATTTCCTGAACAGCAGATGCAAAGTCTAAGGCTTCTTTTCCACGAACTGTTTACAGGCAGTGAAATGCCTCTCAAACTTTCACAACTGCTTGCTGCTGCCTGGTAACTGCTTGCTGCTGCCTGGTAACTGCTTCCTGCTGCCTGGTAGCTGCTCACTGCTGCCTGGCAACTGCTTGTGAGCACACAGCTCAACAGTTCGTGGAAAAGAGGCCTAACTGACAAAATAGCGTGCAAGTGAGTAGGGAGATTGGCTGGTATGTTACTATTTTGGCAGTTAGGCATCTTTTCCATGGACAGTTGATAGGCTGTGGAATGCCTCTCAAACTCTCAAAGGTTCTTGCTGCTGCCTGGTAACTGCTTACTGCTGCCTGGCAACTGCTTACTGAGCACACAGTTCAAAAGTCAGTGGAAAAGAGGCCTTAGATTGCTGTTTGGGAAAACCCTAAGGGCCCGTTTCCACTAGGGCGGTTTCGCCGGTGATTCGGCAGAGTTTCCCCGCACATCATTCGCACAGGGAAACTCTGCCATAGGGGATGACGGCGCCGCGGCAGAATCGCTTGCGGGAGCAATTCCCCCGGAACCCCCCGCAGATTTCGCCACGGAGGCTGCGAAACCCATAGCCGTGCATGGCACGGCTCATGGGATTCGCCTGCGATCCCGCCCACCGGCTCAGTGCGGTGTGCTTCTGTGAGACGCACGCCGCACTAGTGGAAACAGGCCCTTAGAATCCCCCATGAGGAGATGGACAGTTCCAAAACCTGTCAGTTCTGTCAGATTTTAACTGCCTACTTGTATCAGGTCCTTTAAGGCCTCTTTTCCACGGGCAGTTGAATTGTGTGTGTTTGTGTGCTCAGAAAGCAGTTACCAGGCAGCAGCGAGCAGTTGTGAAAGTGTGAGAGACATTCCACTGCCTATCAACAGTCCGTGGAAAAGAGGCCTTATTAGTCACAGCTGGTCTCATGCAAAGCTCCACCCCTTTCCCCTGTTGCCCTGCTTGTAGCAATGCTTTAGCTGGTCATAAAAAAACAGAACTATGCATTATGTTTGTGATCACTCAAAATATTTCACCACTTTGTATAGCTTCTTTACAAATTAATCCAGTGCATCTCATTTGGTACGAAATACTGCCTTACCATTATAGTATCTGTCTCAATAATAGAATAATATTAAAAAAGATCAGTAGCTATTTTAGGATATATATAAGGGATAAAACGGGTGGCAAATTAGCCACATCATAACACAAAGGCAAAAATTTGTATTACATTGTTTATGATGACATGAGCTAATCTGTGAATTCTGTATATAATAAAAATAACACCCAATTCAATGACTTGTTTTCACATCCCAGGCTTTAGTATTGCACCCCCCTCCTCCTTCCTTTCACCCGCATACTTTAAATACATAATTTTGCAGAAGCTGAAAGTGCAACCGTTCATTGTCCTTCTCATGCTAAACAGCTCCACTCACAACAAATTTAGCTGTGATGCTAGATGTTTAAATTTCCAGAGTCTGTTGCCATGACAACTGGAGCCGGCGATGATACCCCACTGCGCGGAAGCAGGAATTATTCCAAGTCACAGCATAGTGAAAGAGGATTCCGAAATTTAAAAGAGAAACTCAGCTTTCTCCCAAAAAAGCGTTACAGTCAAATTCACGCTATTCCTGTTGAAATGAAAGCAAAAGTTAATTAGATTTTCACTGGAGAAAATTAAAATGCTCGAGGCTTAGTACCTAGCCTTTTGATTTCTTCCAGTACAAACGTATAATATTGTCATGCCGAGCTGCTGAATGAATAAATGAATGATTATTTTTCTCTCTGATTGGATTATGATGTAGCCGGCCTTTCAGAAAAGCTTGCTAAGATGATGTGAGCCATCAGAATTTACAGTGAAACATAAATATCCCGACTGTGGCGAACAGCTCCCTTTAATTATAAAAAAAAACAAAAAGCAAAATATGCCGGCTGAGGTTCCATTCACTTTACTTACACTTGAGATCTGTGATTACAGCTTATCATATGCGAGAATAAATTGGGAGCGGCTCCGATATGTACAGAAAAATATGCATAATTTTAATTTGATTAGCTGTTTCCTGAGAAAGCGGCGTGCATTAACATAACGCAGGGCGATACATTGGTGTCACGGCTGCTGTTACCGTACATAAATAAATAGCTGCTGAGAGATCTCACAAGCTGTTAGTGGAGGGCTGATTGATAAAGACAAGGTGAGTATATCAGGCATTGACTTATTCCTCAGAGGAGGTACAGCATCATTCTTTCATCTCTTCATTTTTTGACATTTGTTTGCTTTGCTTGGAGACCTCCCAACTGCACAGCTGGAAAATCTGCTATGAATTCATCTTTGTTATAATTGCATTTTACTCTTTATTTTAATCAGCTTAAGGCTCTCTGCACACTGCAAATCTGAATTGCGATTCTGATTCTGCTTTTCAAAATCCGATTCCGATTTTCCCTGAATGCTATCAACAGAGAAACGCAGCATGCAGTAACGGTAAAAAATTGGAATCGCATGTAAAAAACAATTAAAAATCGAAATCGCATGCAGTGTGCAGGGAGCCTAACACAGATGACCAGTATATAATATATTTTTTCACCTGAAAAAGCGGTGAAGGCTCACAAAATGTGTTGTCTTTTTATTGTCCAATAAACTTGAAAATTCTTTACTCTTACTCCCTATCTGATTCTGAGGTAAGATTCATGTATTTCCTTTAAAAATTCTTTGAAACGTTTTATATTTTTGGGGCGCCTCCTCCCATCTATCCCATATTTAAAACAAAGTATTTCCGTTCTACTGATTTTAATTTATTTGTTCACTGATAAACATGCCTAGTAAAGGGCAAAAGAAACACTATTCTGAAAACTCTACATTTATAGCAAACCTGAAGTGAAAACAAACGTATAATATAATGAATTGTTTGTATAGTACAGCTAAGAAGCAGAACATTAGTAGCAAAGAAAAGTCTCATGTTGTCTTCCAGTACAGGAAGAGTTAACAAAACTTCAGTTGTTATCTATGCAAAAGAACTTCTCTGAGCTATTGGACCCGCTGGATCGAGTACAGTCTTGTTTTCTGAAACACTTAAACAGCCAAAGGGCTTGATTCACAAAACGGTTCTAACTGTTAGCACAGCTTTGCGCATGTTTTAGCGGGGAAAAAACGGGTTTCGCATGAAAAAAACCGTTATCAAGCGCAAAAATTCACGTTTGCGCATTAACGATAATTTTTGACGCATTAACGTTCGCGCGAAGCACTTTTCACAGCGTCCTAACAGTTAGCACCGTTTTGTGAATCTAGCCCAATAAACACTGAGAGACAGCTTATGAGGAGGTTGCACTGCTGGAAAGTTCAAAGGGTCATTATTTCTGCTGTTTTATAGCTTAAAAGTGTGGTTTCTAAACTGCACATATGATAGAGGTATGCAATGTTATAAAACTGAAAAATATGAGACTCTTTTCTTGGCTACTAATGTTCTATTCATTACCTGTACTACACATTCAATTCATTATATCATCTGTTTTTTTTTTTTTTTGCTTCAGCTTTGCTTTAAATACATCAATCTGAGGGTTTGGTAGCGTCTATGTGTGAGTGTCTAAATCACTTTCAGTCTCATTGGCCTCTAAGAAAGGACTCACGCAGTGGATATGCACTATACAGAAAGCAAATATCTACCTTTCTCCAAGTGTTGTGACAGTGAATGGGCCCCAGCACAGAAACAGCTCTCATGTTTGCACCCACAGATTGCATATTTACATTGTGACTCATTAAAGAAAATAAATCCTTTTCATCAGGAGCCCCTCCGCTCCACAGTTTACTGTCTATGACTCCTATGAGGGATCTTCAGAGACAGGTATAAGCCGACATCCTTGAATCTTCACTTCAAAGAGGGGCACCATGCCAGCTTCTGTCAGAATAACTCTCAGAAGAACCGAAGTTCCTGTATGCCCCTAAACCTGTACATGCAAAAACATAACCCAGACACTTGTCAGGCTAGTCTGCACTTTGAATATGTACAAAAAGCCTTCAACCAGTATGCAAATGTCTTGTTATAGGCCTCTACTAGTCATTCTCAGATTCTTTTTTTGGCCGTGCAAGAGTTTTCTTTGCCTGTCAGAATTGACAATAAACATACTAATTTCTCCATATTTTCACATCAGCAGTAGAGTTGGGCCGAACCTCCGATTTTAGGTTCGCGAACCGGGTTCGCGAACTTCCGCGGAAGGTTCGGTTCGCGTTAAAGTTCGCGAACCGCAATAGACTTCAATGGGGATGCGAACTTTGAAAAAAAAAAATAATTATGCTGGCCACAAAAGTGATGGAAAAGATGTTTCAAGGGGTCTAACACCTGGAGGGGGGCATGGCGGAGTGGGATACACGCCAAAAGTCCCCGGGAAAAATCTGGATTTGACGAAAAGCAGCGTTTTAAGGGCAGAAATCACATTGAATGCTAAATGACAGGCCTAAAGTGCTTTAAAACATCTTGCATGTGTATACATCAATCAGGTAGTGTAATTAAGGTACTGCTTCACACTGACACACCAAACTCCACTGAACAGAACAGGTATGCAGTGGCGGGTTCACTAAACAGGTATACAGTGGCGGGTCCACTGAACAGAACAGGTATGCAGTGGCGGGTTCACTGAACAGGTATGCAGTGGTGGGTTCACAGAACAGGTATGCAGTGGTGGGTTCACAGAACAGGTATGCAGTGGTGGGTTCACAGAACAGGTATGCAGTGGCAGCAGGATCACTGAACAGGTATGCAGTGGTGGGTGGGTTCACAGAACAGGTATGCAGTGGTGGGTTCACAGAACAGGTATGCAGTGGCAGGATCACTGAACAGGTATGCAGTGGTGGTGGGTGGGTTCACAGAACAAGTATGCAGTGGCAGGATCACTGAACAGGTATGCAGTGGTGGGTGGGTTCACAGAACAGGTATGCAGTGGTGGGTTCACAGAACAGGTATGCAGTGGCAGGATCACTGAACAGGTATGCAGTGGTGGTGGGTGGGTTCACAGAACAAGTATGCAGTGGCAGGATCACTGAACAGGTATGCAGTGGTGGGTGGGTTCACAGAACAGGTATGCAGTGGCAGCAGGATCACTGAACAGGTATGCAGTGGTGGGTGGGTTCACAGAACAGGTATGCAGTGGCAGGATCACTGAACAGGTATGCAGTGGTGGGTGGGTTCACAGAACAGGTATGCAGTGGCAGCAGGATCACTGAACAGGTATGCAGTGGTGGGTGGGTTCACAGAACAGGTATGCAGCGGCAGGATCACTGAACAGGTATGCAGTGGTGGTGGGTGGGTTCACAGAACAAGTATGCAGTGGCAGGATCACTGAACAGGTATGCAGTGGTGGGTGGGTTCACAGAACAGGTATGCAGTGGCAGCAGGATCACTGAACAGGTATGCAGTGGTGGGTGGGTTCACAGAACAGGTATGCAGTGGCAGGATCACTGAACAGGTATGCAGTGGTGGTGGGTGGGTTCACAGAACAGGTATGCAGTGGCAGGATCACTGAACAGGTATGCAGTGGCAGGATCACAGTACAGGTATGCAGTGGGCTGAGGGCTCACTGAACAGAACAGGTATGCAGCCAGGAAGAAGTTAAGCCTAACTAATCTTTCCCTATATGAGAGACTGCAGCAGCTCGCCCTACTCTCACTAATGCAGGCACACGAGTGGCCGTAATGGCCGCCGCTGCCTGCCTTATATAAGGGGGTGGGGCTCCAGGGGCTAGTGTAGCCTAATTGGCTACACTGGGCCTGCTGACTGTGATGTAGAGGGTCAAAGTTGACCCTCAGGTGCATTATGGGGCGAACCGAACTTCTTCCGCAAAAAGTTTGCGTGCGGTACCCGCACGCGAACCACCTAAGTTCGCGCGAACCACGTTCGCCGGCGAACCGTTCGGCCCAACTCTAATCAGCAGTAAGGATAGATAATACAGCCAATCATTCCCTGAGATTCCTCTATGTCAGGGCTCGTTTCCACTATTGCGGTGCAGAATCGCCTGGATTCCACCGCTGATGAAATAGCATGCGGATGCGATTTTTTTCGCGTTTTTTGCCGCGAATTCGCATGCGAATTCGCATAGGTGAGGGTGTATGCGAATTTAACCATGTCACTGCCTGTTTGAAGTTACATTGGTACCTATGCGAATTCGCATACCATAGCCGCATGCGAATTTCCTATTAAATACATTAGCGGCGATTCGCATGCATTTCACTCGCAGGCGAATTCGTTGGCTCTTTTGTGTGTTTTTTTACCGCTGAAAAAAACGCACCTCAACAACGCTACAGTGGAAACAGGCCCATCCACTTGCATTACATGTGCGAATCCGCATGCGTTGGACGCATGCGGATTCGCGATAGTGGAAACGAGCCCTCAGAGGATTCAGCCCTGCAGAAGCAAGCAGGAAATTTGGGTGCCTGCTGCTAATGGATGATTTAGGCGCTAATGCAAATATTGTCTATTGGGCATTCAAAGCAGAAATGTGTGTCGGGCCTGTCTAACCAAAATTTTTCATTTCTAAAATTAGAACGTTATAGTTTTTTTTTTTTTTTTTTTACATCGTTTTGTCTTTTGTATTTACATTGTTTTGAAATTGATTGTTAGTAAATTATAAGGTTAAGAAAGGGGGACTTTAAGGTTAGGCGTCAGGAATGGGGGTTTTAGGGTTAGGCGTTAGTTAGGAAGGGGGGTTTTAGGGTTAGGCATCAGGAAGGGGGGTTTTAGGGTTAGGCGTCAGGAAGGGGGGTTTTAGGGTTAGGCGTCAGGAAGGGGGGTTTTAGGGTTAGGCATCAGGAAGGGGGCTTTACGGTTAGGCATCAAGAAGAGGGTTTTAGGATTATGCATCAGGAAGGGGGGGGGGGGGGGGGTTATGATTAGGCTTTTGAGGGGGAAGAATTCTGTGTGACAGTAGGGTTAGGTTTAGTTGTAGTGAAATATGGGTAACATTTACCAGTGTTTTACCATTGTAAATTTTTAGTTTCCATTTGTCACCCAATTCACAAGCCACAACAGTATTTATTGTTTACACTTATATCGACTTCACTTGGTGCCTATTTTTCCGTATGCCTTTATTTCATGCATGACTGCAGAATGGCTCTTGTATAATATACGTCTACAGTGCTGCCCATAATTATTCATACCCCTGGCAAATTTTGACTTAAAGTTACTTTTATTCAACCAGCAAGTCATTTTTTGACGGGAAATGACATAGGTGTATGCCAAAAGATAATACGATTTACAATAAGCATTATTGTGGGTAAAAAAAACATTTCTCAGCTTCTATTTACATTTTAGCAACAAGTGTCCCGTCCAAAATGATTCATACCCTTCTCAATTATCAATAGAAAAGCCTTTATCGGTTATTACAGCAATCAAGCACTTCCTATAATTGCAGACCAGCATGTCTCCACAGGTATTTTTGCCTAATTCATCTTTAGCAATGTCCAGGAAGCATCTCCAGGAAGATTAGTGGATTCTTCACAGCCAGTAGCAACCTGTAAAACATAACACAAAGGGCTACAAGCACAGCACACACAGACATAAAGAAATACAACCAACACTCCACTAAAGGATCATGTCTATGTCTAAAGGTGGCCGTACACTCAGGGCTCGTTTCCACTAGTGCGGCGTGCGTCTCGTAGACGCACGCCGGCACTGAGCGGGTGGGCGGGATCGCAGGCGATTCCCATCAGCCGTGCCATGCACGGCTATGGGAATCGCAGCCTCCGCCGCGAATTCTGTGGGGGTTTCCGGCCGAATCGCTACTGCAAGCGATTCGGCCGGCGGCGCCGTTGTCCCCTATGGCAGAGTTTCCCCGCGCGATTTGCCTGCGGGGAAACTCTGCGGATTCGCGGCCGTTTCCGCGAGAGTGGAAACGGGCCCTTAAGGTGGCCACTAATGGACCAATTTCTAGTGAAAAATCGTTTGAGCAATCAGAAATTCTGATCGGATTGGTTGTAAATAATCTCCATTGGTGGACACAATCGATTATGAACGAGTGAAAAAAATGTCGTCCGAATGAATTTTCGTCGAACCAAAATTTGGATTTTCTTGTTGGTTGTGATAGATAGGAAGCAATGATTGGTTGATGGTGTAGTGAACGATGTATTACAATATTTCTCTTCCAGAATTTCTGATCGCTCGAACGATTTTTCACTAGAAATTCGACTGTTAGTGGCCAGCTTTTGCGATTTTCTCCCATCAATTTTGGTCACTCTAATCAAAGCTAATAGAAATCCTTGCAGTGGGTGGCCAAATTGATTGATCATTCAATTGATTTTCCGGCATAATTGGTTGAATAGTTTGATCAGTCCAGATGGAAAATTGAGATTGATTGGCGGTGGATCGACAGCTGCAGAAGATCGATGGCACATAGAGTTGCACTGGATTGAGCAATGCAATGCTGCAGCTCAATAGATCTTTAATAGATTTAATTCTGAAATCTACTGAAAATCTGTTCCTCATGTGTGCCACACATCAGATAGATCCCTGTCAGATTTGATCTGACAGGCATCTGACAGGAATCTATCTGATGGTCAAATCTATATGGTCCTCTTTAGGGGGGAAAACAATTATAACGGGCATGGTAAAAAAAGGAAATCCCTACATTACTCAGAGACAAAGGTGTAACTAGAGAGGAGCAGTACCTGCAATCACAGGGGGCCCAGAGTTGTGGGGGGCCCCAACTAACCTCCTCTTCCTCCTGTACAGGGGACTATACGTCAGATCAGGTGTTTGTGTGACTACACTTGTATACAGGTGTGAAGATCATGATTGCCACACTTGTTTTATGACCCTTGTGAGATGGGCCCCAGGCAGTGGCGGCTCCAGGACTTTTTTTTGGGGGGGGTGCTATGCATCTGCTGGACCAATTTCTGGGATAGCTGATGACCTGTGGCGCGCGATGGGTGTAGCCATAACCTGCGGCAGCAAAAAATGGGTGTGGCCATGAACGGATGAGGGTGGAGCTAACTGTAATTTAAAGTTAACCCAAGGTGAGAGTGATATGGAGCCTGCCATATTTATTACCTTTTAAACAATACTAGTTGCCTGGCAGTCCTGCTGATCTACTTGGCTACAGTAGTGAACTGAATTACACCAGAAACAAGCATGCAGCTAATCTTGTCAGTTCTGACAATATTGTCAGAGACCCCTGACCTGCTGTATGCTTGTTCAGGATCTATGGTTGAAACAATTAGAGGCAGAGGAGCAGCACGGCAGCCAGGCAACTGGTATTGCTTAAAAGGAGATAAATATGGCAGCCTCAATATTATTCTCACCTCAGGTTCCCTTTAAAAGTGCAACACAAAGACAGAGGGCCCAAGTTTGGCGACCCTTTCCTCAGAAAATTCACATAATTGTGCAGGTTTTCTCAAGAAAATACACATAATGTGAGCAGATTTGCCCAGAAAATACGTTTAAGCATGTGGCAGATTTGACCAGAAAATACGTTCAATCATGCGGCAGATTTGACCAGAAAAAAACATTCAATCATGCGGCAGATTTGACTAGAAAATAGTTCAATCATGTCGGCAGATTTGACTAGAAAATAGTTCAATCATGTGGCAGATTTAACCAGAAAATACGTGCAATCATGTCGGCAGATTTGACCAGAAAATACGTGAAATCATGTGGCAGATTTGACCAGAAAATATGTGCATTCATGTCGGCAGATTTGACCAGAAAATACGTGCAATCATGTGGAAGATTTGACCACAAAATACGTGCAATCATGTCGGCAGATTTAACCAGAAAATACGTGCAATCATGTTGGCAGATTTAACCAGAAAATAAGTGCAATCATGTACAAGATTTGATCAGAAAATACGTGCCACCATGTGGAAGATTTGACCAGAAAATAAGTGCAATCATGTCGGCAGATTTGACCAGAAAATACATGCAATCATGTGGCAGATTTGACCAGAAAATATGTGCAATCATGTGGCAGACCTGACCAGAACATACACCTGCTAATATAAATAAAAAAAAAACATTTACTCACCTGCAGCAGCAGACCTCCTGTTCCGGCCTCCATCCGGCGCGCAGCTCCCATGATCCTCTGCAGCCAGCAACTGAAACTCTCGCGCTGAGAGCAGGGCTATGGGAAAATGGCGCCCGAAGCCCTGCACTGCACTGCAGACTCAAAGTCATTTTACCGTAGCCCTGATCTGCCACTGCTGGAGCTGTGGGCTGCTGCTGCTGGTGAACTGACATGGCGTCTATTAGATGTCGAAAGTAAGTTCACGCTGGGGGTGCCAGTGGCGCACGGAGGGGGTTGTTCTGAGTGTCTAGAACAACCCCCTGCACCGGGACCGGAAGTGGGGCTGCCGCATGGCCCGGCCGGCTGGGGAGAGAAGACAGAAGAAAATGATGGAGGCGCCAGCCGCGCTAATAAGGGATGCGGGAGCTTTATTCCTCCCTCCCTCTGAATGCCCCCACCTGCGGTGAATGTGTGCCGGCTCCCCCATGAGTGTGTGCGCAGCGGAGCGGTAGGTCCTCTTACCGCAGATCAGGCGCACCAGCAACTGGAGTCTCATGCTTCCTGTTTACCATGACGTCACAGGAAGCATGAGACTCCAGTTGCTGGTGCGCCTGATCTGCGGTAAGAGGACCTACCGCTCCGCTGCGCACACACTCATGGGGGAGCCGGCACACATTCACCGCAGGTGGGGGCATTCAGAGGGAGGGAGGGAGCGAGGAATAAAGCCGGTTCCCGCATCCCTTATTAGCGCGGCTGGCGCCTCCATCATTTTATTCTGTCTTCTCCCCAGGCAATCTTCTCCCCACACAGGGGGCGGGCACCTTCCTTCACCTATCTTATACTGGGGGGCATATACCTATCTAATCTATCCCTAGATTAGACCTATCTAACCTATACTGGGGGGCATATACCTATCTAACCTATACTGGGGGACATATACCTATCTAATCTATACTGGGGGGCATATACCTATCTAACCTATACTGGGGGCAACTATATGGGCTACCTATACTGGGGGGGACCTATAGCTGGCTACCTATACTGCGGGCACCTATACCTGTCTCCACGTTGGGGGCGCATTTTACGCCCTCACCCTGGGTGCAATTTAGCCTAGAAACTGCTAGTATTTGGCTCCACCCACACCATATTTTGGCCACGCCCACACGCCACTTTCAGGAACCCCCCCCTTGGAAATCCTGGATTTGCCCCTGGGTGCTTTAGGGGTGCTTGGAGAATTTTACGGGGTGCTTCAGCACCCCCCTGGTGCCGCCACTGGCCCCAGGCTATGATGGCCATCAAGGGGAGGCAAGAAAAGGGGTGTTTACATTGGGGGGCCCCCTTGAATTCTAGTTATGCCACTGCTCAGAGAGTGAGCAAATCATGTACAATACAAAAATGTAACACTTCAGGCGTGATATCAAATACTATAAATCAATTAGACATATCAAGTATTAAATACTAAACAAAGGTGACACATTCTACCTGTAAATACTTCCCTTAGAATACACATCCAAAATGGACACCTCTGGGTTCAGCTATTTTACTATGAATATTATGTATTTACATAGTGCTGACATCTTCTGGATGCACTTTCACATACTGTATATAGCCATGTCACTAACAGAGGAGCTAACAATCTAATCTAATCCCTGCCATCAGTGATGCTCAAATACACTGGCGCACGGAAGGGGTTGTTCCGGGTGTCTGGAACCACCCCCTTGCACATAGACCGGAAGTGCCTCCTGAATCTGAGCAGCGGCAGCCACTGAATGTAATAGTGCAGCTGCCGCTTGCTCATGTGTGTGCGCAGTAGGGGGGCCCGGGGCCCGCTATCCGTGTGGGGGGGGAGCGCTGTCACCCTCCCTATTGAGGGACCCCCCAGCCAGATATGCTGCTTCTTCCCCGCAGCCCCGCAGTCTCCCGGAGGCAGATCAGGGCTACGGCAAGATGGCTGCCGAAGCCCTGCTCTGGAGACTGTGTCTCCAGTACAGGGCTTCGGGAGCCATCTTGCCATAGCCCTGCACTCTGCCTCTCAGCGCGGGAGATGTGCTGCAGGCGGATCAACGGGGAGCTGGTGCCAGATGCCAGGAGAGGAGAAGACTTCTGTCAGGTAAGTGATTTGTTTTTTTTTCACAGGTGCATTTTTTTTCTAGTTTCTGCTGCCCACATTACGATTTTCAGGTGTCTGCTGCCCACATTACGATTTTCAGGTGTCTGCTGCCCACATTACGATTTTCTGGTCACTGCTGCCCACATTGCGATTTTCAGGTGTCTGCTGCCCATATTACGACTTTCAGGTGTCTGCTGCCCATATTACGATTTTCTGGTCACTGCTGCCCACATTGCGATTTTCAGGTGTCTGCTGCCCACATTACGATTTTCTGGTCTCTGCTGCCCACATTGCGATTTTCAGGTGTCTGCTGCCCACATTACGATTTTCAGGTGTCTGCTGCCCACATTACGATTTTCTGGTCACTGCTGCCCACATTGCAATTTTTAGTTGTCTGCTGCCCACATTATGATTTTCAGGTGTCTGCTGCCCACATTGCGATTTTCAGGTGTCTGCTGCCCACATTACGATTTTCAGGTGTCTGCTGCCCACATTACGATTTTCATGTGACTGCTGCCCACATTACGATTTTCTGGTCACTCACTGCTGCCCACATTGCGATTTTCAGGTGTCTGCTGCCCACATTACGATTTTCATGTGACTGCTGCCCACATTACGATTTTCTGGTCACTGCTGCCCACATTACGATTTTCTGGTCACTGCTGCCCACATTACGATTTTCAGGTGTCTGCTGCCCACATTACGATTTTCAGGTGACTGCTGCCCACATTGCGATTTTCAGGTGTCTGCTGCCCACATTGCGATTTTCAGGTGTCTGCTGCCCACATTACGATTTTCTGGTCACTGCTGCCCACATTGCGATTTTCTGATGACTGCTGCCCACATTGCGATTTTCAGGTGTCTGCTGCCCACATTGCGATTTTCAGGTGTCTGCTGCCCACATTACGATTTTCTGGTCACTGCTGCCCACACATTGCGATTTTCTGGTGCCTGCTGCCCACATTGTGATTTTCTGGTGACTGCTGCCCACTTTACGATTATTTTCTGATGATTGCTGGCTGCTGCCCACATTACGAATTTTTTCTGATGGCTGCTGCCCACATTACGATTATATATATACACTGGCTGTATGCAGGGGGAACTGGCTATATACACTGGCTATATGCAGGGGGATCTGGCTATATACACTGGCTATATGCAGGGGGAGGCATCTGGCTGCATACAGTGGGTATATGGGTATATACAGGGGGGGGATCTCTGGCTATATATACAGGGGATCTGACTATATACACTGGCCATATATACAAGGGGGATCTGGCGAAATACAAGGGGAAATGTACTGAACGGGGAGTTATCTGGCTATATACTATAAATGGGGATCATATGGTTACTTATCCTAACTGGGGGGGGGGCTCATCTGGCTACCTGTGTAATAAATGGGGGTCATCTGGTCACCTATACTAAAGAGGGGTGGGGTAATTTCGTTATCCATAATAAAGGGGGGTTATCTGGCTACTTAATCACTGCCACATTATATATATTTTGGCGAAACGCTACTGCATCATGTGTATTTTGTAGGGAAACACTGCGCATTGTGTGTATTTTGTGGAGAAATTCTGTGCATCATGTGGATTTTGTGGGCAAACGCATGCGCGGTAGTGTGCGGCTTGCCAAAAGAGACCTATCAGGAACCCCCTCCTTGAAAATCCTGGATTTGCCCCTGAAATACCCCTTTTTAAAATTCGAGTTTGGTCGAATTCGAATAGTAAATTATTCGAGGTCAGTCGAATATTCGAGTCGAATAATTTTTACTATTCGATTCGACCTCGGACTTCGAGCTCACTATTCGAGTCGGTATTCGAGCTCACTATTCGAGCTGACTATTCGAATTGGCCTTAAATAGCTTCCAACACTTGTTTTGAGGGTGAATGATGCAAGAAACATCTTTTTTTCCAAGTAACAGCAGAAGAAGGTAATTCTGTGTACCCTGGCAGTGGGAAACACAGACAGACAGCAGAAGGGCAGTACACAGCAGCCCACTGTAGGTGTAAAATGTGTGGCTGCAGGCGACGTAATAGTCAAAGTGAACCAGGCTGGCTTAGTGAGCAGGAGCCAGGAGGTGGTAAAGGGTGGTAAGGCACATTAACGATGGTTCCGGCAGCCAGTTCATGTCCCCCTCTCGCCGACAACAGGGGCCAGGAACTCGCCTTCCACCCACGCCTGCTTCATCTTGAGAAACGTCAGTCTGTCCACAGACTTGTGAGACAGACGTGAGCGTTTCTCGGTGACCACGCCACCAGCTGCACTGAAGCAGCGCTCGGACAGCACGCTGGAAGGGGGGCAGGACAGCACTTCCAGGGCGTACTGCGCCAGCTCGCTCCAGATCTCCATGCGCTTGACCCAATACTCCATGGGATCAACAGGGGCATCGCTGTCAAGCCCGCTGTACGACCCCATGTAGTCAGCCACCATGCGGGTCAGGCGCTGGCTGTGACCGGAGGAGGATGCTGCTGCATGCATCTCCTCTCTAGTCACTGCTGCCGGAGCCTCTACAGTCCTGTAGAGCTCGTGGCTGAGAGACAGCAGGTCTGTGGGGCGCTTGCTGCTGCTGGATGCAGGCACCTGCTGCTGCCTCTGTGCTGGCTGCTGGACAGTGGGGGTGGAAGGCTGGGGGAAGGCTTCCTCCAAGCGCTCAACAAGGGCCTGCTGCAAGCTCCTTATTTGTTGCGCTGGGTCTCCTCCTGCAGGCGGCAGGAACTGGCTCAACTTCCCCTTGAGGCGTGGGTCCAACATCATGCTGATCCAGATCTCCTCCCTCTGCTTCATCTGGATCACCCTGGGGTCCCTGCGCAGGCACGTCAGCATGTGCGCTGCCATTGGGAAGAGGCGGGCCACGTCTGCTGGCACATCGACGTCAGTGCTGTCCTCATCCTCCTCCTCTGCCGCCTCATCCTCTCTCCACCCCCGCACCAACTCAGCTGCGCTGTGCTGATCCCCCTCATCAGCAGCCAGGTCAGGGACCTCCACCAAGTCCTCCTCCTCCTCCCCCTCAGAGGTGGACTGCGCAGCTGGTTGCCGCTCCTGCTGGTCCAAGGCTGCCGCTCCCTGTTCCAGCAAAGCATCGAGGGCCCTGTTCAGCAGAGAAACCAGGGGCACCCACTCGCAGACCATAGCATGGTCCCTGCTCACCATGTTTGTGGCCTGCAGGAAGGGAGCCAGCACAAAGCACACCTGCTGCATGTGCCTCCAGTCATCATCGGGGACGATGGACGGGATGTTGCTGGTCTTGTCCCTTCTCTGAGCTGCGGAAACAGTGGCCAGGGCAAGGTACTGTTTGACAGCGTGCCTCTGTTCAACCAGACGCTCCAACATCGCCAGGGTGGAGTTCCAGCGAGTCGGAACGTCAAGGATCAGCCGATGGCGTGGCAGATCCAGCTCCTTTTGCACGTCTTCGCACAGGCTGCAGCCGAGCGCCGGAAGTGACGCACAACATTCCTTGCCGTTTCCAGCAGTTCGCCCATCCCCTGGTAGGTGCGCAGGAACTTCTGCACCACCAGGTTCAGCACGTGGGCAAGACAGGGGATGTGGGTCAGGTTTCCCCTGTCTATTGCGGCAACCAGATTGGCCCCATTGTCGGCCACCACCTCTCCGACTCTGAGGCCTCTGGGGGTCAGCCAAATCCTCTCCTGCTCCTGGAGTTTGGCCAACACATGGGTTGCCGTCAGCTTGGTCTTCCCAAGGCTGACCAAGTGCAGCAGCGCTTGGCAGTGGCGGGCCTTCACGCTGCTGCTGAGGCGGGGGGTTTGGCCAGGTGTGCCGGAGGATGGCAGAGGATCGGAGGAACCTGCTGCAGTTCCCCTGACCCTGCGGGGTGGCACCACCCACTGTGTTGCTGCTGCTGCTGTGCCCGCTGCTGCTCTCCCATCCTCACCCCCTTCCACCAAGCTGACCCAGTGGACAGTGAAGGACAGGTAGCGGCCTGTCCCGAAGCGGCTGCTCCAGGAGTCCATGGTGACGTGGACCCTTTCACCAACCGCGTGCTCCAGCCCTCGCTCTACATTGGCCATCACAAAGCGGTGCAGTGCAGGAATGGCCTTGCGGGCAAAGAAGTGTCTGCTGGGGAGCTGCCAGTCTGGGGCTGCGCAAGCAAGCAGCGCACGAATGTCGCTCCCCTCCTGCACGAGCGTGTACGGCAGGAGTTGGGAGCACATGGCCCGTGCCAGCAAGCCGTTCAGCTGCCGCACGCGACGGCTGCTGGGAGGCAGAGCCCTAACCACCCCCTGGAAGGACTCGCTCAAAAGGCTCTGGCGTGGCCTTTTGCTGACACGGGAATCAGCAGACACAGCAGAGGAGGCCACTGAGGACTGGCTGCCAGAACAGGCCTCAGTGTCGGCGGCAGGAGTTGCAGAGGGGGGAGGAGCAGTGCGTTTCCGCACTCCTGCTGGTGCTGCTGGAGGAGCAGGAGGGCGGGTGGCTGCTGTTGCTGCTGCTGCTGCTGAAGGCTGTGCAGTGATGGGTGTGGTGCCACTGCCAGCACTAGATGCCTTCAGCCTCTGGAACTCCTCATGCTGGTGGAAATGTTTAGCCGCAAGGTGGTTGATGAGCGAGCTGGTGCAGAACTTTAAGGGGTCTGCACCTCTGCTCAACTTCCGCTGACAGTGGTTGCAAGTGGCGTACTTGCTGTACACAGTGGGCATGGTGAAATATCGCCAGATTGGTGACTTAAACATCCCCCTACGGCATGGAAGCGCTGCTGCCTGTCTCCCTGTGGTGGTTGGGGGGGGGCTTGGGGGGCTTGGGTGCGGCTGGTGGTGGTACTGGCAGATGCTGCTGCTGCTGCTGCTGAGCCTGAGACACCAGCAGGCTGTGGGACCTGCCTACTGCTGCTGCCAATGCTTGCAATGATGCGCCTCCTTGCAAGGCCCACAAGAGCATCCTCCTCCTCCTCCTCAGAGCTGCTGAGGACGACATCCCCTGGAGGTGGTGGCACCCAGTCTCTGTCTGTCACCGGGTCATCATCATCCTCCCCCTCCTGAAACATGTCCTGCTGGGATGAGGACCCCCCAAACTCCTCTCCTGATGCATGGATGGGCTGCTTGACTGTCGCCACAGTCTTGCTGTCCAATCCCTCATCCCCCAAAGTGCCCATCAGCATCTCCTCCTCAAGATCGCCAACAACAGCAGACAATTTACTCATGATGCCTGGGGTCAAAAGACTGCTGAATGACAGGTCGGCGAGTGACGGTGAACTGGCCTCCTCCCCAGACCCTGCTGGGCGGCTGCTGCGAACAGGGGTGGTGGTGGTGGTGGTGGTGAGGGTGGAGGCCTCGGATGCAGAGCTGATGGCGGGCTGCTCATCCTCCGTCATGAGTTGCACCACAGTGTCTGCATCCTTTTCCTCAATGGGACGTTTCCGACCCGGCTGGAGGAAAATGGGAGCAGGTGCTACACGCTGCTGCTGCTGTGTCTCTGCAGCGTGAGTTGCAGATGCTCCTGCTGGGCGGCGCCCAAGGCGTCCACGGCCAGTGGCTATGGGAGGAATGTTAGCCACTGACGCTGCTGCTGCTGCTGCGGAACTGTGCATGGTGGCGCGCCCGCGGCCGCGGCTTGCCACAATGCTGCTCCCTCTCCTCCTGATTCCCTTGCTGCCCTTCCCCTTGCCCAAACCGCGCTGGCTGCCACTTCCAGACATCTTCAATGTTTTGGGCGTATAGAGAAAAGTTTTTTAAAAGGGCGGCTGAAAAGTGGGGTACTTTAATGGAGTGGGTTTGTTGGTGAGGTGACTGAGTGAGTGTCCCCTAGTACAGTAAGTAAGTAGTAACAGTCAGGAAGTACAACTAGCAGTTACAATAATCAGTAGTAATCACAAGTAAATTTAGTGTGTGTACACTCAGACAGTAAGTGCACGCACGCAGGAGCTAGTAGCCTATGGACAGTGACTGAGTGTCCTAGACTCCTAGTACAGTAAGAGTAAGTAGTAACAGTAAGTAGAACTAACTAATTACAATAATCAATCAGCGATCAGAAGGAAATGGAGTGTGGGTGTGTGTACACTCAGACAGTGAGTGCACGCACGCAGGAGCTAGTAGCCTATGAACACAGTGACTGAGTGTCCTAGACTCCTAGTACAGTAAGAGTAAGTAGTAAGAGTAAGTAGAACTAACTAATTACAATAATCAATCAGCGATCAGAAGGAAATGGAGTGTGGGTGTGTGTACACTCAGACAGTGAGTGCACGCACGCAGGAGCTAGTAGCCTATGAACACAGTGACTGAGTGTCCTAGACTCCTAGTACAGTAAGAGTAAGTAGTAACAGTAAGTAGAACTAACTAATTACAATAATCAATCAGCGATCAGAAGGAAATGGAGTGTGGGTGTGTGTACACTCAGACAGTGAGTGCACGCACGCAGGAGCTAGTAGCCTATGAACACAGTGACTGAGTGTCCTAGACTCCTAGTACAGTAAGAGTAAGTAGTAACAGTAAGTAGAACTAACTAATTACAATAATCAATCAGCGATCAGAAGGAAATGGAGTGTGGGTGTGTGTACACTCAGACAGTGAGTGCACGCACGCAGGAGCTAGAAGCCTATGAACACAGTGACTGAGTGTCCTAGACTCCTAGTACAGTAAGAGTAAGTAGTAACAGTAAGTAGAACTAACTAATTACAATAATCAATCAGCGATCAGAAGGAAATGGAGTGTGGGTGTGTGTACACTCAGACAGTGAGTGCACGCACGCAGGAGCTAGAAGCCTATGAACACAGTGACTGAGTGTCCTAGACTCCTAGTACAGTAAGAGTAAGTAGTAACAGTAAGTAGAACTAACTAATTACAATAATCAATCAGCGATCAGAAGGAAATAGAGTGTGGGTGGTGTGTGTACACTCAGACAGTGAGTGACCGCACGCAGGAGCTAGTAGCCTATGGACAGTGACTGAGTGTCCTAGACTCCTAGTACAGTAAGAGTAAGTAGTAACAGTAAGTAGAACTAACTAATTACAATAATCAATCAGCGATCAGAAGGAAATGGAGTGTGGGTGTGTGTACACTCAGTCAGTGAGTGCACGCACGCAGGAGCTAGTAGCCTATGGACAGTGACTGAGTGTCCTAGACTCCTAGTACAGTAAGAGTAAGTAGTAACAGTAAGTACAACTAACTAATTACGATAATCAATCAGCGATCAGAAGGAAATAGAGTGTGTGTTGTGTGTGTACACTCAGACAGTGAGTGCAGTGCGCACACGCAGGAGCTAGTAGCCTATATGAACAGTGACAGTGAGTGTCCCTACGGGTACAGTAAGAGTAAGTAGTAAGTAAGTACAACTAAATAACAATAATCTATCAGTAATCAGAAGGAAATAGAGTGTGTGTACACACAGACAGTGAGTGAGTGCACACACGCAGGAGCTAGCTAGTAGCCTATAAACAGTGACAGTCAGTGAGTGTCCTACTCCTAGTACAGTATAACTACAATACTATTAGTAAAGGACAGCAGAAATACTGGTATAGATGAGAGAAATAAACAGAGGACAGCTGCCCACAGAGGCAAGGCCCCCCTGAGGCCTAAACCTGTAAGCTTGCAGCAGCTGCCTGTCTCTAATGTAACACACAAGCTACTAACTAAAATACAATGTCTATCTAACTAACAACAATATAGGTGTATATGGCAGGTGTAGGTGAGCAAAAACGCTAGGTAAATGATCACAATAGAGCACTTGCTAAGCCAAAGCACAAAGGAGCAACTCTCTCTCTGTACAAGTCTCAGGCAAGCATGGAGAAACGGAACATGGCGGCCGCTATTTATAGGGTAGGGGCTGGCCAGGGTCCCCCTCTGTGATTGGCTGCCGTCAGAGGGCCTGGGAGCCCTCTGGTTGGCTCTAAGGACATCAATCTGGGCTATGACGCTATTCGAGCTCGGTACCGAGCTCGAATAGCGCCGGGTTGCTCGAATAGCTCGAATAGTGAATGGGCTATTCGAGTGTACTCGGATAGCCCATTCGAATAGCTCCAGCTATTCGGAGCTCGAATACCGAGCTCGAATAGCTGAAAAAGAGCTCGAATATTCGAGCTACTCGAATATTCGAGCTCTGCTGAGCACCACTACCTGCCATAGTCAGTCATTTTCATATGTTCCTATTGTAGTCTATGGCCAATTTTTAGGGAACCAATCTGTATGTTGAGCATTCTGTGTATGAGTGTCCATGTTTCTTTAGCACCAGATACACACACTATATATACACAATCAGATCAGCACCCAGCATCCATATGTGTACTACAAATTGTCCATCTGTTCTCAGTGCTTGCAAACCCTTCTCAACAGTGAACTACATTACACAGCTGCAAGGGAAATTGGACCCTTCAGCAGCAATTAATGGTATAAGTACCCCAAGCAAATAAGAATTATATGTGACTACAGTGACCAGTATTTAATGTCTGTGCTTTGATTGCCTCATTCCTCTTTCTCAGTTGTGCTCAGCATTTTGCTTGGAGGCGTCATTTGTTATGACTAAGAAGTAAATGGAGGGTTAGTGAGTGTTCAATGCCATAGGCAGCTTCTTCTTCTGTTGCTCAAGTAAACTGAAAATGCATAAACTGAACGTGGCTAAAGGTGTTCTGGCGACATGCTGGTACGTGACATGTGCTCTACAGCTCCAGAAGTAGAAGTCAGGAATGTTTTATTGTAAAATATGAAAAAAGTTACCTGATACATATCTAACACTTATAAATGAACCCCATGCATGCACAGAAGAGCCGACTGGCATGGCTGAGCCAGATTACCGGGGATGATTGTGGACGAATAAAGGCACTTGGGAGGACGGCAAGGGGCTCATCGGTGCTCATGGGGCTCCCGGGGTGAATATAAAATATTTTTGTTTCGCCATCTCAGGTACACTTTAAATAAGAAAAAATGTCTGGTCATATTTTCCTTTTAAACAAAGTCCTCTTCTGCCACCTGGTGGGTCTTTGTGTCTCTGCATTCAGATAATTGTGTTGTAAAACTGTATTTATACTCTCTTACCAGGTTTGAGCTATGTACCTTGACTTGGGAGAGCTGTAGTCATTTTTACAACCCCATTAAAAACATTGGCGACTGTGCAAGAATAACTAAATTACTGCTGGAAGACAGGGAATATACCAAGTGCAAAAAAGACTTAGGGGGCAATTTATAAATGAGTGGTGCTTACACATAAAAAATGCTCTGAACTGCTGTGTATTCAATCTCAAACATTGCTCAGATTATAAAGGAACAATATTTGCTCTGCTGAAGGTAATGTGATATGGTGGCAGCAACTGCTGCAGTATGACACAGTGGCGCCCAGTGATTTCACTGCGATAACAGTACTCAAGCATACCCCCCAACTTTTTGAGACGAGAGGGACACTTAAACCACGCCCCTTCCACACCCATGATCACGCCCCCGTCACACCCCTAGTCACGCATACCATAAAGATTTCACGAGAAAAATATGTTGTTTTATAATTCAAACCCCACTGGTCCTTTCTATCCTGGTTCATTTTCCTTCATGATAACATTTTAAAATTAGTAATATCAATTTAAAGGATGCTTTTTTTAGTAGAGAAATATATATATTTACATAAGAAGAGGGACAAAGTCCTGAAGAAGGGACAAATGAGGAAAGAGGGAAAGAGGGACAGGGCTCCCAAAGAGGGAATGTCCCTCTACAAAAGGGGACAGTTGGGAGCTGTGTTCAAGTAAAAGAAAAAAAATAATTATGTAAATTGGTAAACTGGTCAATGCACTTTGCAAGACAAATCAGAATCATCTTTATTATCGCCAAACACACCGCTTGGTGTGCCCGGAATTGCTTGTGGTTCACATGGCAAATGGCAGTTCAGGAACATATAACAACACATGGCAAACATAAGCAAGGCAAAGCAAAACATATAGGCAAACATATAGAGCAACGATTAGAGTCTTGGGAGGGTCAGAGTTTACAGCTGTGACAGTCCATGTTTCTAGTCGGTCAGAGTTAATAGCTGTGAGGGAGGGTTGCCCTGGGGCTAGAGTGTCTTGAGTTCAGTGAGTTCAACAGGAGAACTGCCTGGGGGAAGAAGGTGTTCATGCGCCTAGTGGTTTTGGAGGGGGTGGATCTGAAACGGCGTCCCAATGGAAGGATCTCGAAGTAGCGTCTGCCCGGGTGGGAGGGGTCGAGTAAAATCTTGGAGGCCCTTGTCTTCATCCTCGTGGAGTAGAGGAGATCTAGCGAGGGCAGGAGGGCGCAGATGATCTTTTCTGCTGCGTCTATCACTCTGTGGAGTTTGTATTTGTCTTTAGCGGTTGCTCCTGCATACCAGACGATGATGGAGCAGCAGAGGATGGATTCCATGGTCGCGGTGTAAAAGCTGGTAAGCAGTTCCCGTGACATGCCGAATTTCTTCAATTGACGTAGGAAGAATAACTGCTGCTGTGCTTTCTTCTGAGTTCTGGTAGTGTTCTGCTCCCATTTGTGGTCGCTTGTTAAAGGGGCACTATGGCTAAATTCTTCTTTATAAGTCCCTTTAACATAAATATTTGTATGTGCAGCATTGTTAATGGCATTTATTGTGGCTGTTCAAATTTTTTTTTTACTCTGGCACTATCCATTTATTGTCAAGGAGGCACGTCAGAAGATTTACCTTACTGACGCCAAATCAGCATAATCCATTGAGTGGTAGGAGGCATCTAACTGTGTTCTGTCTTGCCGTTTTTTCCTCCCCCCTCTGGTTTGCTCAGCGAGGATTATTCTAACTGTAACTGCAGTTACTGAGCTACGTGTACAGCTGCAGCCACCGTACAGCGCAGGACGAGATAAAGCAGAACACAGCAATAACGAGCGTGTCTGCTAGTTGCCGCCGCTGTGTGCGCACTTGAAAAGACTAGAGCTGCCTGCTGAGGACCCCTTCTTTGAAGCTGGCACAACAACGGACACCTATTGTTGTCCGTTACTGTGGTAACCAGCTCTAGTCTTTTCAAGTGCGCACACAGCGGCGGTAGCTAGCAGACACGCTCGCTATTGCTGTGTTCTGCTTTATCTCGTCCTGTGCTGTACGGTGGCTGCAGCTGTACACGTAGCTCAGTAACTGCAGTTACAGTTGGAATAATCCTCGCTGAGCAAACCAGAGGGGGGAGGAAAAAACGGCAAGACAGAACACAGTTAGATGTCTCCTACCACTCAATGGATTATGCTGATTTGGCGTCAGTAAGGTAAATCTTCTGACGTGCCTCCTTGACAATACATGGATAGTGCCAGAGTAAAAAAAAATTTTGAACAGCCACAATAAATGCCATTAACAATGATGCACATACAAATATTTATGTTAAAGGGACTTATAAAGAAGAATTTAGCCATAGTGCCCCTTTAAGGTTGTGCCTAGAAACCGTACGCTTTGAACTCTGGAGACCTCGGACCCATTGATAAACACAGGTAGGGGGGCAGGAGGGAGTTTCCGGAAGTCCATGATCAGTTCCTCGGTCTTTGCCGTATTGAGAACAAGATTGTTGTCCTTGCACCAATTTGCGATTCGTGGCAAATTGCGTGCGCAAAAGTCCGCAATCACGCGTATCGCGGCAAAATAAGTGCGCAAAAGTCCGCGATCGCGCGAATTGCGGCACTTTGCGTGCGCAAAAGTCCGCGAACGGCACTTCACGTGCTAACTGTTTAGCACACCCGTGCTAAACAGTTTGCACGGCTTTGTGAATCAAGCCCAAAAGGTAGATTGTGATGGCTTGGTTGATGTGATACCTCCAAGAGGTATGGGAATGTGATGCTCTGATACTAACAGTATACTTTTTGTGGTTAATAGATTTTGTACAATCACTAAATAACTTGATTGTGTACTCAGTCACTTGTTTCTCTATTCAAAAACACATCTGTAAAGTGCGGAAGAAGGGATACTCCTTTATAAAGGACAGAAAAATGTGCTCAGTCACCTGGAGGAACGGGACTGGAGAAGAAACATCTAACACATGTTGTAGAAGTATGGAGCTGGCAAAGGCACCTCATTCTATACCTAGTGGTTGCAGAGAGGTTCTAATGGCAAAAGCTGTCTTTAAAGGACTCCCGAGGTGAAAAAGAAATGTAATGTTTACTTAGCTTTATGGGGGAGCACCGGAGCTGAGACAAGGGTCCCAGTAGACTACTAGGAGCTGGAAGAAGCCCCAGGTAAGTAAAAATTGCCTTTCTTTTTCACCTCGGGAATCATTTAAAATTCATACACTGATCTTTAATTCATACACTGATCAGGCCCTTGGCACAGGTGGTGAATTCTACTATTTTGTTATCCAATTTAGAAATCCTGCAGGCACTCATGGGAGTGGGAAATGCACGGGGAAGTTAAGTGAAGGTCGTTGGAGGACTGGATGGGGTTGCCTGGTGTATATCTGTGAACAAGCTCCGAGATGTAGGTAGGGCAGGTTTTGAGAACAGAAGAGGGCCAAGAACAGAGTCCTGGGAGACCCTGACTGGGAGGGGTGTGGGGATTGAAGAGGAGTCTGTGAATGGGGTTGTGAGGATGCGATTGGTGAGGTAGGAGGAGATCCAAGCCAAGGTAAAGCCATGGATGCCCAAGGACTGTAGGGATTGGAGAAGGGTATGGTCTACTGCAGGGGTCAGGAACCTTTTTGGCTGAGAGAGCCATAAATGCCACATATTTTAAAATTTATTTCCATGAGAGCCATACAATATGTTTCAAACTGGGACAGCTTGTACAATTAGCTAGCTGACTTGGGGGTTGATTCACTTTGTAGGACGAGATCCCCGCACTTTGGCCCAATAGGATGCCTATCAAGTGACAGGCAGCCTATTGGGCCAATTAAAGTGCAGGGATCTCACCCTACAAAGTCACTGGACCTGACAGGGTCCAGAGTGGGACAATTGGAGCAGTTGTTCGTTTTGGGGGAAGCGCGAGTAAGTTAGTATTGCATGCTACAGCAGTAGTGTGCACTACTTTGAAAATGTTACTTGCGCTGCCACACTAAGCTGCGCTGCTAAAGCAGTGTAGCTTAGTAAAGCAACCCATACTGATTTGTATGTGAGCCAGATGTAGCCATCAAAAGTGCCACATCTGGCGGTTCCCTACCCCTGGTCTACAGTATCAACTAAGGAGGAGAGGATGGGGAGATGGTGGAGGTGAGACGGTGGTGGTCAGAGATAGGGAATGACGCTATGTCCAGGTTGCTGAGGGAAGTGGACTAGGAGAATATGAGGTCACGAGTATGAATAGCGTGGCAGGAGGGGAAGTTTGTGTGTTGAGAATGGCAGAGGTAGTTGGTAAAGGGAGAGTAGCTGTGCAGCGGCAGGGATATTAGGCTCGTCTATGGGTACATTGAATTAATCAAGGATGATAGTAGCGAGGTCAGATGACAAGATGTGGGGGAGCCAAGAGGCCAGTTATTGAGGAAGAGGGGGAGATATAGGACCGCAATGCTGGGAGGGGATGGTAGAGGCAGATTTCATAGGCCTCAAAGAAGGAGAAGTGCAAAGACGGGGGAGGTGAGAAGACCTGGAAGGTGCAGGATGGGGAGAGGGGTAGACCCAGTGGCGGACACAGCCAGCAGTGGGCCCCTGTGCAAAATTGTAATTGTGGGCCCCCTATGACCTGCGGCACGCGGCAAAATATGGGCGTGGCTACAACCTGCGGCGCACTAAGCGCGCCGCGGCAAAAAATAGTTGATAGAACCTGCGGCGCGGCAAAAAAATGGGCGTGGCAATGACCGGATGAGGGCGGAGCTAACTGTAACTTAAAGCGAACCCGGGGTGAGGGTTTATTTCCTTTTAAACAATACTAGTTGCTTGGCGGCCCTGCTGATCTATTTGGCTGCAGTAATAAACTGAATTACACCAGCAACAAGCATGCAGCTAATCTTCTCAGTTCTGACAATATTGTCAGAAACCCCTGACCTGCTGCATGCTTGTTCAGGGTCTATGGTTGAAAGAATAAGAGGCAGAGGACCAGCACGGCAGCCAGGCAACTGGTATTGCTTAAAAGGAGAGAAATATGGCAGCCTCAATATTATTCTCACCTCAGGTTCCCTTGAAAAGTGCAACGCAAAGACAGTGGGCCCAAGTTTTGGTGACCCTTTCCCCAGAAAATTCACATAATTGTGCAGGTTTTCTCAAGAAAATACACATATATGCCCAGAAAATACGTGCAATCATGTCGGCAGATATGCCCAGAAAATACGTGCAATCATGTCGGCAGATATGCCCAGAAAATACGTGCAATCAAGTCGGCAGATATGCCCAGAAAATACGTGCAATCAAGTCGGCAGATATGCCCAGAAAATACGTGCAAACAAGTCGGCAGATATGCCCAGAAAATACATGCAATCAAGTCGGCAGATATGCCCAGAAAATACGTGCAAACAAGTCGGCAGATATGCCCAGAAAATACGTGCAATCATGTCGGCAGATATGCCCAGAAAATACATGCAATCATGTGGCAGACCTGCCCAGAACATACACCTGCTAATATAAATAAAACAAAAACATTTACTCACCTGCAGCAGCAGACCTCCTGTCCCAGCCTCCATCCGGCGCGCAGCTTCCATGGGTGGTTGGGTGGATAGGTAGCCTAGTGGGTGGGTGAGTGGGTGGGTGGGTTGGTAGCCTGGTGGGTGGGTGGGTAGGTAGCCTGGTGGGTAGGTAGCCTCGTGGGTGGGTAGGTAGCCTGGTGGGTGGGTAACTAGCCCGGTAGGTAGCCCGGTGGGTAGGTAGGTAGCCTGGTGGGTGGGTGGGTAGGTAGGTAGCCTGGTGGGTGGGTTGGTAACTAGCCCGGTAGGTAGCCGGGTGGGTGGTTAGGTAGGTAGCCTGGTGGGTGGGTAGGTAGGTAGCCTGGTGGGTGGGTTGGTAACTAGCCCGGTAGGTAGCCGGGTGGGTGGTTAGGTAGGTAGCCGGGTGGGTGGTTAGGTAGGTAGCCGGGTAGGTAGGTAGGTAGCCTGGTGGGTGCGTGGGTAGCCGGGTGGGTGGGTAGGTAGCCTGGTGGGTGGGTTGGTAACTAGCCCGGTAGGTAGCCGGGTGGGTGGTTAGGTAGGTAGCCGGGTGGGTGGGTAGTTAGGTAGGTAGCTGGGTGGGTAGGTAGGTAGGAAGCCTGGTGGGTGGGTAGCCGGGTGGGTGGGTAGGTAGGTAGCCGGGTGGGTGGTTAGGTAGGTAGCCGGGTGGGCAGGTAGGAAGCCTGGTGGGTGGGTGGGTAGGTAGCCTGGTGGGTGGGTAGGTAGGTAGCCGGGTGGGTGGGTAGGTAGCCTGGTGGGTGGGTTGGTAACTAGCCCGGTAGGTAGCCGGGTGGGTGGTTAGGTAGGTAGCCGGGTGGGTGGTTAGGTAGGTAGCCGGGTGGGTAGGTAGGTAGGTAGCCGGGTGGGTAGGTAGTCGGGTGGGTAGGTGGGTAGGTAGCCGGGTGGGTGGTTAGGTAGTTGGGTGGGTGGTTAGGTAGGAAGCCTGGTGGGTGGGTAGGTAGCCGGGTGGGTAGGTAGCCGGGTGGGTGGTTAGGTATTTGGGTGGGTGGTTAGGTAGGAAGCCTGGTGGGTGGGTAGGTAGCCGGGTGGGTAGGTAGGTAGGAAGCCTGGTGGGTGGTTAGGTAGTCGGGTGGGTAGGTAGGAAGCCTGGTGGGTGGGTAGGTAGGTAGCCGGGTGGGTAGGTGGTTAGGTAGCCGGGTGGGTAGCTATCCGGGTGGGGGGCCCGACTCCTATCCTCCCTCCCTCCCTCCCTTCCTCACCTCGGGGGGCCCCCTCCCGATATGCACGGCGGGAGAGCGAGCGGCAAATGCAGGAAGTCTTCAGGGCTCTCCAGGCATCCGCTAGAGGCCCAGCCGCTTAGTCTCCAATATGTCTCCAGTTGGAGACATATTGGAGACTAAGCGGCTGGGCCTCTAGCGGATGCCAGGAGAGCCCTGAAGACTTCCTGCATTTGCCGCTCGCTCGCTCGCTCTCCCGCCGCGCATATCGGGAGGGGGGCCCCCGAGGTGAGGGAGGGAGGATAGGAGTCGGGGGGCCCCCTCGGGGGAATAAAATAATAAAAAAAAAATATAAAAAAAAAAAATACTTAATGGGCCCCTGAAGAAAACGGAACTTCAGGGGCCCTCGTGCGGCTGCACGGCCGTATGTCCGCCACTGGGTAGACCCACCTCTCGACCCAATCCTGCTGTCAAGTCTATGGAATGACACAAAACATGCACTGTTGGTGGGCCTTAAAGTGAAACCAAGATGAAAATAAACTGATGAGATAAACAATTGAGATAAACAATAAACAATCTGTCCTCCTACTCCTAAAAATGACCTTTTGTTTTAGAATTCTGCAGTTTTATTTTCTGTATAAACATTTACAAAGTAGATGTAATTTTTTATTGTATCTGCTCAATTGCAGTGCAAAATACATGAACTACTGAACTTTTTATCTATCCCTTGCAATCAGAAGCCCAGTTGTCTGCTTAGGAAAGGGTTATATATCTGTAAATTGTTTTAGTGAGGGAGGCTATAGCCCAACTGGGTCCCGACTGGAGAAAAACTGTTAGTTGCATAGCCAAAATATGAATTCTATCAGGCAAGGAAAAAAAAAAGGAGTGTCTGTGTTCTTGCCATTGTATATACGCATGTCTATCTTATCATGTCACATGTCAACTCTGGTTCACTTTGAAGGCTGGGTGGCTATGCAAATTATATCCACTAGATGTCACCATTTATACAGTGTACTGATGCAAATATGGTTTTAAATAATGGTCTTGAAATAATGTTTTAAAATTAAGCTTTAAAGTAAACCTGTAGGGAAAAAAAGTGTCCCTGGGGTACTTACCTCAGAAGGGGAAAGCCTCGGGATTCTAATGAGGCCTCCCTCTTCCTCCACAGCCAGCTTATTCCAGCACTGGCTGCTCAGTAGCAACACACACAATAATTTACATGTGGCGGTATGTGTGAAAATAGCGAACCGTTTGCGCCTGCGCAGTAGAGTGGACCAGATTGGGTTCATCTATTTCAGCTGGAGCACATCGGAAAGCTGCTACTGCGCCTGTGCACACCGCCGACAAGTGGCAACAAGGGAATTTTCAGGGGAGCCTGCGCTTGGTCCCCTATGGTGAGGAGGAAGGGGAAGCCTCTTTAGGATCCAGTATTTGCTTTTCTCCTGTCGGACTCAATGCAGCCACTAGAGCACACTTAGTAGGTAGTAGCAGTGTTAGGGAGTCTCGCCCAAGAACTCCTTACTGAATAGGTGCTGGCTTACTGAATAAGGAAGAGCTGAAATTTGAACCCACGTAGAGCCCTTAACCATCACACTGTCCAGTCACTGTACATTTTAATTGAATGAATGCTTGGTTTGAAATGAATTTTTGCTTAAAGCAAACCTGTAAGTTTTCAAGTTTTGAAGGAGAAAAAAATCAGCTATTTACCTTAGTAGAGGGAAGTCTCTGGATCCTTCAGATAAAAAGGCAAATGTTTAAAAGGGTGCAAAATAACGGTAGTAGAATATTGGTAAATTTACTGATATTCTACTACATTCATATAGTAAAATATCAGTAATATTTGCCAATATTTTACTATGACCAAACCTCTCCCGACTCTCATACAGAACTGTCCCCTGGGGCTTGTATAACCCTTAATCCCCCCCGGTGGTGCCTAACTGTGTGCTATACCTGCTGTGCCCGCCTGCTATGTGCCCAATCAACATAGCAGGCAGCCCTGGCTCCCTCTGTGATAGCGCATGCTCTTAAACAAGGCGCCACTTGTGTTGTGCCCTTTTCAATTTGCCTCCCAGAGGCCTCCCACATCCTCCTTCAGACAGTCCCTAGAGGTGAGATCCCCTGGAAAATTGCGTCCGAAGGCTTGAACAACACACATTCAGCTTAGCGAAGATCCCAGAACCTTGTTGAAGAATAGTTGTAGATAGAAATGCTTCTACATATCAGAAGTCACAGAGAAGCATGTGGTCAGTATGATCAGCTGACAGCCTTGTAGGGTTCTGATGTATTGCTCACAACCATGTGCTAAAACAGACAGTGCTGATTCACAGCCTTGCAAATCTATCCACTGTTGAAAGTCATCACATGCTTCTGCCTGCGTTCTCATACCAGTGAGCTAATTGTAGATCATGGGCTTGATTCATTAAGCTGCTAAAGCAGCGGAGCTTAAATTGAGCAGCGCGAGTTAAAATGTCAGTGCACATGCTATGAGTGGTAGTGCTGTGTAGCGTGCGCTGGCAGGCCCGCCATCAGGGGGGTACAGCTGTGACTTCCGTCACGGGCCCGGGGCGGGCCCAGGGCCCGCAGCCTCGGGCCCCCCCAGGCATTAACCTCCTGATTCTGACTGTCCTCTTCGCGCCGCCCCTCCCCCAGCGGCCGCCGCTGTTAATACTTTAGCAGCGGCCGCTCTCCCCTCTCCGGCGTGTGTTGTACTTATTCCAGCAGCATCTCCCGGCTGCTGTATGTGATGCGGCAGGAAGCAGGGCTCAGTTCCCATAGTAACGGCGATACACGTCGCCACTACAGGAAGCCGCTGCCCTGCTTCCTGCCGCATCACATACAGCAGCCGGGAGATGCTGCTGGAATAAGTACACGCGCCGGAGAGGGGAGAGCGGCTGCTGTTAAGGTGAGGGGACGAGCGGGGGGCAACACCTACCCATACTGGGGCACTATACTGGCTATACTGGGGCACTATACTGGCTATACTGGGGCACTATACTAGCTATACTGGGGCACTATACTAGCTATACTGGGGCACTATACTGGTGCGCTATACTGGGGCACTATACTGGCTATACTGGGGCATTATACTAGCTATACTGGGGCACTATACTAGCTATACTGGGGCACTATACTGGCTATACTGGGGCACTGTACTGGCTATACTGGGGTGACTAGAGGGCGTGCACAACAGTCTGTAGGGGGGCCCAGGCTTGATGTAGTGTGAGGGGCCCCAAAATTTGTGATGGCGGCCCTGTGCGCTGGTAACTTACGCGCGCTCCTTTTTAATAACGGCTGTTCCTTTACTCCCACCCCTCCTGCACTGAGTCGTATACAGTGGCTTTCTAGGACGTGATCCCCGCACTTTGATTGGCCCAATAGGTTGCCTTTCAAGCTTCTCTGAGGCATACCCTATGAAATAGGGAGATTTGGGCGCAGGGCAAAGCCGATATACGGCTTACCCTGCTCCTGCACAAGTCCCAGTGGCGCTAATTACTATTCCCCCTACAGGTCGCTGTGGATGGTGAGAAATGATGTAATTCGACTTCCAGCTATTGCTGGCGGCCGAATTACAGTGTTTTAAAAGTATTTTGAGCTCCGTCTTTAGACGGCGTCCAAATTATTCACTAAGCACTGCTATAGCCGTAATTCCTGCTATGGCCTATGGTGGTGTCGGCTGCGCCCAAATCTCCTGTTTTAACAGCGCTCGTCTCTGAACTCTCCGACCCAAGTGCTGTTTTCTGAAGCACTTATCTCAACGTGCTTCTCACTGTTACTTGTTTGTTTAATATTTTACTGCAAGAAAGATCAAAGGGTCATTAGTTCTGCTCTCTTTCATAGTTTAAAATACAGAGTGTAGTTTGTAAACTGCAAATATAAGAGAAAGATGCAATGTTATAAAAAAAATCTATAAAAATAATGATATGAGACTCTCTTCTTTGCTACTAATGCTCTAATAATTATCTGTACTACACATACAATTCATTATATCATACGTTTTTTAGTTTTTTTTTCGCTCCAGTGTCACTTTAAATCAACATTTTTATTATCATATATGCACTATTTTTCTTTTATGTTTTTTTTTTAGGTATTTATATGCTATGTCATTTTATATTTTATAATTTATATTGAGGAGTGCCTGTTTTGTTTGTTTTTCCAGACACTGTTTTATTTGATCTGAGGAAGCAGACGCGAAATGCGTTATATTTCATATTATTTAATTGGGCTTGTCCCTTTATTTGTGAGGTAAACCTCTTATTTATATTTTCATGTATGGTTATCCCCGATAATATTATTACCACATACTTTGGGGCCCCTCCTCCCTCCCTGTAATCCTATCAATTATCTGCGGAGTGAAGTAAGAGTTAAAGTATTAACTTTTACAGTAACTTGAAAAAAAAAAAAAAAAAATATATATATATATATATATATATATATATATATATATATATATATATTCACACACACAACGTATTTTTTTTTCCCTGTTTACTGCTTTAGTTTTTAGATGAGAGTTGAGTTTCATATAACTTTAATAAGATTAGTTGACATTATTAAAAGAGGATCAAACTTGTTTCATACCAGGGAGTCACCCTCAATTAGTCTTAGAAGAGTTCACATTACTATTCAGTTTAGCACTGCGGCGCCTTGGGCCAGTTGATTCAGAATGAATGGTTGTTCCTCTTTACATAGTTATATAATTATTTGGGTTGAAAAAAGACATATTACATGTCCATCGAATTCAACAAGAACTTTGAATTAGTACAGAAGGCTATAGAGTTTTTCCCGGTGATGTACTGTATTTTTTGGACCACAAGACATACTTTTTCTCCCCCAAAAGTGTGAAGAAAAGTCACTGCGTCTTATATGCCAAATACATGGAGTCCCCGACTAACAAATGCCTGCAGATATGAACTGCCGGTTGCTGACCCACCGCCATGTCAAGGACTCCCTGTACTGTGCTTGGGTAGCAGGGAGTGCTGTGATTGGCCATGAGCCATGGTCCCGCCTGCGAGACAGTCAGATCCAATGAACAAACGGCGCAGTGGGCGGATGAAATTTAAGTCTGCATGAGAAGACAGTGCAGGCAGCATTTTGCTTCATTAGGTACTGCTGTATCCTGGCGCGTGGCATAGCAAAAAGCCGGGGGAACAGAGGAGGACATAGGGAAAGCTGGGGGGGGGGGGGGGGGGGGTAACAGAGGGATACAGAGGGAAATCCGGGAGGACAGAGAGGAGAACGTAGAAAATGCTGGGGGGGGAGGGGGGGGGGGGGAAGGAGCACATAGCGAATGTAGGGGGACAGAAGATTATGCAGCAGGACAGAGAAGGATTCAGGGGGACAGAGGAAGACACAAGAGGGACAGGGGAGGACGTAGGGGACAGAGGAGGAGGACACAAAAGGTACAAGGGGGGGATACAAGAGGGACACGGGGGGCATAATAATTGGGAGCAGGTTCATAAGATGCCTCTCTCTGTACCATGGATGCACCAGGTTTAGTATATTTTTTCCCTGATTCTTGTCCTCTACATCTAGGTGTGTCTTATGGTCCGAAAAAAAGGTAAGTATTGTATTGAGCCAAAACACTCACAAAATGCTGCATGTCCTGTAACCGCAATTAGCCCTAATCACAATTGCCCCAGTGGGCTCAACACCATAGCCTTACATTAGCAAAGCGTTTTTAAAAATCCTGGCAATTGTTGGAGTTTCAAAAATGCTCAAAAAAAAAGTGCTCTGGTGGGTCCCAGACCTCAAATGGGTTTAAATACCCTGGTTGTACTCACTCTGCAGAATATGAGTGAATAATGTCTATTTTTTTTTAATCCATAGATCAGCCTCCCATTGTTTTAATGAATATGTTATTATAATTGCTGTACTTTGCAATGTACAAAATTCAGGGGTGTATCTGGGTAATATAGAATCTATGGCATACACTGAAGTTGCGCCCCCCACCCCGGTCAGTGGCCCCTTCTAAAAACAGCATCCTTTCTCAAGTACATGTGTTATGGTTGCTTGTGTTTTTTGGCTCGGGATATTGCTGAAGTTACTTTTTTGGATATAGATCTTCTTATTCCATCTCTGTCCTTTTTTCTAAAACTAAGCTAAGTGCGCCCTACAAACATAAAATAAGTATCATTGCTACCCTGAGTGATGGGAAGGCACAGGGGCAGCTATGGGGATGCAGCACAGGGGCAGGCATGGCGCCCATGGAGCTGTGGCGCCCATGGCATGAGCCATGCCCACACCCCTCTAGATATGCCTCTGCATCCCTCTAGATACGCCTCTGACAAAATTGTGTGCAACACTTTTCTGTACGTTCTGCAAGAAATATATTGAGAAAACTTATTTTTTCCTGCAGATGTCCTAGGGCAGGACATCTGCACATGAACAAACGCCACACCGGCGCGAAACGGCTGTTGCGCCGTCCTCTCATCCCCTGGTCACACTCCCGCACCCGTCCTCGGCACAGGTCAGATCGTTTCACTCTAATTATGATGACAAGCTGCAAACTGCATATGTGCCTATCTGTCTGCTGATGAAAATCAATTGGAAAATAAATGTGTTTTAAGGAAGCTGTGCACGGACTGCCTTATATGTACTGTGAATTTGATTGTTGACTGCACTAGTCTGCATGCTCCTCCACATATACCAAGCAGTTAAGAGGAATAGGACGGAGTCTTTTATTTAATGGTGCAGTGGACCTACTCACCCCCCTACTACTGAGTGCCAGGCAGACCAGTCCCTTTTGTGTACTTCATTACTATAAAAGCTCCCTACTGCCCACTCTGCATACCCTGCCGATCCTGCCAGGCTGGGGAAGGCACACTCTGCATACCCTGCCGATCCTGCCAGGCTGGGGAAGGCACACTCTGCATACCCTGCCGATCCTGCCAGGCTGGGGAAGGCACCCTCTGTATACCCTGCCGATCCTGCCAGGCTCGGATTGGCACACTCTGCATACCCTGCCGATCCTCCCAGGCTCGGATTGGCACACTCTGCATACCCTGCCGATCCTGCCAGGCTGGGGAAGGCACCCTCTGCATACCCGGCCAATCCTGCCAGGCTTGGAAAGGCACACTCTGCATACCCTGCCGATCCTGCCAGGCTGGCGAAAGCACACTCTGCATACCCTGTTATCTTGCCAGGCTGAGGAAGGCACCCTCTGCATACCCTGCCGATTCTGCCAGGCTGGGAAAGAAACCCTCTGCATACCCTGCCGATCCTGCCAGGCTTGGAAAGGCACCCTCTGCATATCCTGCCAGGCTGGGGAAGGCACCCTCTGCATACCCTGCTGATCCTGTAGGCTGGGGAAGGCACACTCTGCATACCCTGCTAGCCTGCCAGGCTGGGGAAGGCACACGCTGCATACCCTGCCGATCCTGCCTGGCTGGTGAAGGCACACTCTGCATGCCATGCCGATCCTGCCAGGCTGGAGAAGGCACACTCTGCATATTTTACCAGGCTGGGGAAGGCACACGCTGCATACCCGGCCGATCCTGCCAGGCTGGGGAAGGCACATTCTGCATACCCTGCCGATCCTGCCAGGCTGGGGAAGGCACACTCTGCATATCCTGACGATCCTGCCAGGCTGGAGAAGGCACACTCTGCATGTCCTGCCGATCCTGCCAGGCTGGGGAAGGCACACGCTGCATACCCTGCTGATCCTGCCAGGCTGGGGAAGGCACACTCTGCATACCTGGCCGATCCTGCCAGGCTGGGGAAGGCACATTCTGCATACCCTGCCGATCCTGCCAGGCTGGGGAAGGCACACTCTGCATATCCTGACGATCCTGCCAGGCTGGAGAAGGCACACTCTGCATGTCCTGCCGATCCTGCCAGGCTGGGGAAGGCACACGCTGCATACCCTGCCGATCCTGCCAGGCTGGGGAAGGCACACTCTGCATATCCTGACGATCATGCCAGGCTGGAGAAGGCACACTCTGCATATCCTACCGATCCTGCCAGGCTGGGGAAGGCACACGCTGCATACCCTGCCGATCCTGCTATGCTGGGGAAGGCACCCTCTGCATACCCTGCTGATCCTGCCAGGCTGGGGAAGGCACCCTCTGCATACCCTGCCGATCCTGCCAGGCTCGGGAAGGCAACCTCTGCATAACCTGCCAAGCTGGGGAAGGCACACTTCCCTAGCAGCAGGAAAAATGTGGCCCTGCAGTGGCTGCTAAGGGGTTAATAAAGCTGTTGCAGTGAGTATATACAAGGGGAGTGTAATGAGCAAGTTGAATTTCAAGTTACTGCTGTAATATTTCTGATTGGTTTGGTTGGTATTGGGTAGTGTACTTTGAACTAAGTTATTGCAGCAGTACTGTTTAAAAATAAGGAGCTGTGTGATAATATGTAAACAAAGCAACACAACTCATAGCATAAAGTGGGCGTTGTTTATTATGGCATTGGTTGAGTGAGGGTGGTACCATTCAAAAGTGGTATCTTGATGAACTTTGTTAAGCTTTTCATTCTGATTATTCCCTATCAAGGTGAACACTAAAGTTCTAATCATTCTTATCTATATCAATGCTAATCGGAAAGCTGATAGACGTTTGATGATAAGACATTCTCTACATTCATTTACGTTGGAAAATTGCAGGCACCACGGTCATGGCCATCAGCCAAAACCATTTTGTAGGGTTTTGACAGAATGGGGAAAAGGTTCAAAGGTTTTAAAGACTTTCTGGCATATATTTAACTGTGTAGGCATTCCTGTGGATGAGATTTCTGAGATTCTAAATACCATATTTTTCGCCGTATAAGACGCACTTTTTCTCCCCAAAAAATGGGGAGAAAAAGTCCCTGCGTCTTATACAGCAAAGGCAGGGAATCCCCGACTTCCATACGCCCGCCGATACGACCCGCCGCCATCGGGGATTCCCTGCCTGTGTCCCCCCAGTGTCCTCATGTGTCCCTGCTGGCCTGGCCTGCCCCCCGCTTATGTCTCCGGTCCCCCCGCTTATGTCTCCGGTCCCCCCGCTTATGTCTCCGGGTCCCCTGCAGTCAGCGGCAGCAGCTTACCTCCTCCATCTTGCCCGCGGCGATTGAAGACATCTGGCTTCAGTGTGCGGCTTCCTCTGGTGCTGGCTTCTAATGACACGTCATCAATGACGCGTCATTAGAAGCCGGCACTAGAGGAAGCCGCATGGGGAAGCCGGATGTCTTCAATCGCCGCGGGCAAGATGGAGGAGGTAAGCTCAGCTGCTGCCGCTGACTGCAGGGGACCCGGAGACATAGGCGGGGGTACCGGAGACATAAGCGGGGGGGCAGGCAAGGCCAGCAGGGACACATGAGGACGCTGGGGGGGGGGGCAAGAGGACACAGCAGGGTGACCACAGGGGGGACCACAGGGGACAGGAGGACACAGGAGGGGGACCACAGGGGGGACCACAGGGTACAGAGGGGACAAGAGGACACAGGGGGGCGACCACAGGGGGGACCAGAGGACACAGGGGGGTGACCACAGGGTACAGGGGGGGACAAGAGGACACAGGAGGGGGACCAGAGGACACAGGGGGGACCACAGAGTACAGGGGGGGACAAGAGGACACGGGGCGATCACAGGGGGGACCAGAGTACACAGGGGGTGACCACAGGGCACAGGGGGGCAGAGGACACAGGGGGGCAACCGCAGGGGACAGGAGGGGACCAGAGGACACAGGGGGCAACCACAGGGCACAGGGGGGGACCAGAGGACACGGGGGAAACCACAGGGCACAGGGGGGACCAGAGGACACAGGAGGGCAACCACAGGGTACAAGGGAAACCACGGGGGGGGGGGGGGGACCAGAGGGCACAGGGGGGAGACCAGAGGACACAGGGGGGAGACCAGAGGACACAGGGGGAGACCACCGGACACTTTAGGTAGACAGGGTGAGATAAGAGGGCACATAAGGTACACAGGAGGACACCATTTGGGGGAGGTCATGTACAAGACACTCCTGAAATATGGACGTACCAGGTTTAGTTTATATTTTTTTCCCCTGTTTTTTGCCCTCTAAACCTGGGGGGGGGGGTCTTATATTCCGGAGCGTCTTATACAGCGCGAAATACTAAATTCTTTAAGTAAGTTAAAGGAAGTCTTCCCACTGAAGATTTTCCCCAGGTACTGTTTCATTTACAACTATCTTTCTGCTCATTCAGCTGCCACGTGGATAAGAAGGGCGATGAGCTCTCCCTTAAAGAGACACACCAATAGGAACCTTGCAAGGATTCTTCCCAGCACTATTGAGAAGTTTAAAAAATTGGCCGAAGTTACACTTTAATTTTATGTTTTATGCTTCAGAATGTATTATTTAAATAATCTTTAATCATTAAAGGCGCAATAAAGGCAGGAAGCATGGTATCTACTGAGGCAGGAAAAAAGAGCACAGGGGCTTTTTCGGTAAAAACCTCCAGCGGTGGCTTGCGGTGATCTGTGGCGGGCTGGAAGCCATGTTAGTCTATGGCGCCGAATACATTTTTGAAAATGATGGGGTCGGCGGTGCGGCACGCATGTGTGGAAGCGTATTTTTACAATATGCATTCACCCATTTCCGCGTTCCAAAAAAGGAACTGAGCGCAAGTGAACTTCACTTCCGGTGTGGCTAGGTACACACTGTATATACTTGCGTATAAGCCTAATTTTTCATCGTAAAAAATGTGCTGAGAAGTTACCCTCTCTGCATATATGCGAGTCAGTGGAGCAGAACAGATAGTGAAGCAAGTTTTGTTACTGGCAGAGGAGCGTAAGGATCATGCACTAGTGATCCTGCTCTTACCAGCCTCTTATCCTGCTCATATCTATAATGCCATCTAGTGGCATCTTGAGCCACAGCTGTATGACCCTGGGGCACATCTGACTATGGGGAGGAAGGCTGACTTGTACGGGGGGAACAACTGGCTACTGTGGAGTGGGCAATATTCGGCAGGGAGCTTATACGCGAGTCAATCACTTTTTCCTGGCTTCTGAGGGAAAAGTGGGTACCTCGGCTTATACACGGGTCGGCTTATATGCAAATATATACGGTAGATTTTCTGGCAGATTTACTGTCAGATTGATTATATCCAACCTGTCCGATCTGATTTTTGATCGATTTTCTGATCACTTCTATGTTAAAATCAATTGGAAATGGATTGGAAATCAGATTGGACATGTTGGAAATAATAGTGTGTACTTGGCATTAAAGCACACCTGAACTCAGAACATCCTTTGTTCTCTAAAAGATAAGCAATAGCATAACAACGTTGAGGCTGGGAATACACTAGGCAGTGCGGGAAACTTAGTGTTTTGCTGCATATGTGTTTGTGTGTTTTTAGTGCGTTTTATGTGCATTTTCTGTGTGTTTGCATATTGCCTTTTTTTCCCTTACCTACCTTTTTCTTGCCTTTTGTGTGCGTTTTAATGCCTTTGTGGTTCGCATATATAAATCGCATATGCATTTTGTATGCATTTTGCATGGGTTTTTAATGCATTTATGCAAATCACTAGGAAGTCAACAGGAAGCGGAAATACATAATAAGACTTTTTTTTTTTTTAAACGCATATAAAAACGCATACAAAACGCACTAGAATGCAATACCTCTGAGTCACCATTGCCTTTCATTATGTGCGTTATTGATGCATTTTTGAAAAATATGCAACAAAACCACCATTTTTAATGCAAGCTTATGTATTTTTTCATGTGGTCCATTGACTTGCATTATATGTGTCTTCCACAATGCTAGCGTTTCTGCCTAGTGTGTTCCCAGCCTGAAAGAAAAACATTTCTTTGTTACAGCTGATCCGATACAAACCATGCAATAAATCTGCTGTATATCTACCTCCTGCTTTCATGGAAGCAGACATATTATTAACATCCTGTATTTCCAAACTAGCTGCTCTGCTGAGGCAGCCAGCTGATGCAGCTGAGATATCAAATTACACTTGTGATTAGTCAAAGATGAGGGGGAATAACACATGCTAAATCGAAATACATACAAGTAGTATTTCTCTCTGTTTTCCTTCTGTCCTGTGCAAGAGTACAGGTCGACTTTAAACTATATCTTCCATTTGACTCCTTTTCCCATATGATGCTACTAAAATCATTCTGAATACCATTACGCATGCAAATTAATGCAATTGTTTATGCAGCCTAAAAATGGGCCAATCAATTTAAAACCATGTGGGACTTGATTGGTCCATTTTTAAGCTGCATATATTTGCATAAAATTGTGCTTAAATTTGCATAAACTCAGAAGTATTTGCATGTTATTAATTATGACTAATTATGAATGATGCCATTACTATTCTTCATTAAAAACTGCTTCCTACTAACTGTTGTGCTAATCGTCTGTCTATGATTTATTAAACACAGATCCAGAATTAAGGTGTGCACACATGCGCAATTACTGACACCTGTAGAGATTGGCACTCAATCCCTCAGGCAGCAGTTCCGACTACTGTACAGAGGCATTGCAAGTCTACAGGCTGGCAATGCATTCTGTTGCTATGAAGAGAAAAAGAGGATCAAATGTGCGGCACCAAGAATTGTGGTTTGGAGTAGAAGGGTAAGGAGGAGAACAATTGGTTTGATCTGCACTCAGCCTAAACAATCTAATGATGTAAGAGGGAGAGGTGAGGTGGAGCCAGCACTGCAATTCGGGTGATTTATTAAAAGGTTAAAAAACAGATGCACTTACAGTCAGCATGGTCAGATGCACAGCGGGAAGGTGGGCGCCAGGTCTATATCCCCCTGCGGACGACCGTTTCGCGCAACGAGCGCTTGTTCACCATTGCGGTGAACAAGCGCTCGTTGCGCGAAACGGTCGTCCGCAGGGGGATATAGACCTGGCGCCCACCTTCCCGCTGTGCATCTGACCATGCTGACTGTAAGTGCATCTGTTTTTTAACCTTTCAATAAATCACCCGAATTGCAGTGCTGGCTCCACCTCACCTCTCCCTCTTACATCAATTGCCTGCTGCCATACAGCCTGTGCACGCTTTTAAAGGGGATTACACTGCCACGGTCTTATGCTGAATAGAGTCTAGTCCAGTCCCTTGCTGTCATCTTGAGTGTGCTGAAGCCTCATCTCCTCTACCTCCTCCTAAACAATCTAATGCTCCAGATCTTTCAGCAATGCATTGGTGCTAGATTCCCGGTAGAGGTGGCCAAGACCAGCTGCCTCAGCCCAGAACACTCTAGCGCAGAAGTGGGCAAACTACGGCCCACGGGCCACACCTAACCTGTTTGACTTTTTCATCTGGCCTGTCTATGCAGAGCCATATTCAGTGTCTCCTTTCCTCTCTACCTCCCCATGCAAAGAGTTGAGAGTGGACTGGGGCACACCTGGCCCAGTATACTGGGGCACACTTAGACAATTCAATTGTGAAGTGTGCTGCTATACTCTGGCATACCTGGCTAATTCAACTGTGGAGGGGGACTGCTATACTGGAGCATGCCTGACTACTTAAAGAACAACTATCAATGACACTGTTTTTCTGTAAACCTCACATACCTATAGAGCTTTTAGCTAGCAACACTAAAATGCTTTTAAGATGTCTCCACAGAGCTGAACTATAACCTGTCTGTAAACTGTTTACTCTATACCGCATGTCAGAGAGTGACACACAGACAGGAACACAGACCTTTAGCTAATTATTATTTACACACATTTGAAGCTATAGTTCTGCTTTCTATCATTCTGAACAGATTCCAGTCACAGTATTAGAGCCAGTGAAGATTGTTTCTGTATGCTGGATGTGCTGGGCACAGTCCTCCATAGTAATGCCCACAGTGAGGATTGTTCTCTGTAAATGTCATTTTCTTCATATAATACATGAAAAGATGAAAAAAAGCCTTTGTATTGCTATTTGCTAGTAACTACTGGAAATATATTTGGCATTTAGAATTTTAGTTAACTTTGATAGTTGTCCTTTAAACTGGGGAGGGAGCTACTATACTGGGCCACACCTGGCTACTTAAACTTGGGAGAGGGCTGCTAATGCTAAAGTACACCTGACTGACTAATTCTGGGGCATATCTGGCTACCTAAACTGGGGAGAAGGCTACTAAATACTGGGGGTACAGCTGGCTAATTATACTGGAGGGGGAGAGGGGAGAAGCTCATCAGCTACCTGAAATGGGGGGTAAACTTGGGGCACATTCGGCTTCCAGAGTGGGAGGGGGGGGAAGGGAGAGATTTAGAGAGGTGGCATTGGTTAACTACACTGATCCAGCCCTCCTGTCAAATTTAACCACGTTATCCACCACTGCAGTATATCTTTGTACTCTGAGACTTCATGTAAGCAACAGTTGTGCACTGTTGGGCTAGCTCCTGTGCACATCTCTGACATTATCTGCTGCAGCACTAACTGGTAAAAGGGAATATATGTTCCCTGAGCCAATAAGATTGATTTTTACTATTTGAAATGGTTATATTTTCTCAGTTCATAGTGAAAAAATCACACTGTAACATTATTTCAGAATCAAATATCCTCATGATAAATTGTGACAGGAACATAATCAAAGTTTTGTGATAAAAGGTACAAATAGCCAAACATTTTTTTTAATCTGCAGTAGCCCTTTTATTTTTAAACTGGAATTGGTAATGTGTTTTTTTTTTCTATTTTCCTCTTTTTCCCATTAAAATGCATAGAGCACAAAATTGTTCAAGGGAAAAAATGTCATACAATGAAAGCCTATGTTTGTCTGGAAAAAAATCTATATATATTTCATTTAGAGTCCATAAGTAGGGATAAAGTTATTGCTGATTAAATAGGGACATAGCTAAAATGTCAAAACTGCTCTGATCCATAAGGAGGAAACAAGGTCTGGATGAGAAGTGGTTAAGATCACTTTGGAGCCTGCAACTCAAAATGTTTTCTCACCCCTGCTCTAACGTGTGCACAAGGCTTTACAATGCAGGTCAAGTGGTCTGACTCTACACATCTAGAAGGAGCAAGGTCTATAGAGCAGCTGTAGGTATGTAGATAGTCCAATGTTAGTGCGTCTTGGCTGTTGGGAACAAAAAACTTCACTTGTTATTTTTCATGTCTAAATTGTCTTTACAACTTTAGCCTGGTTTAAATTAGAAATAAAAAGTCCTACTCCTATTTTTAGATTATATTAACACTTGTCTTCATTTAAGTGAGCCCATAAAATGCGTAACATTTCTTATTTAGCTCTTGGTGGATAAAAGTTATGGTCAAAGTCTGCAGCACATAGCTCAAGGTTTCCTCCTGAGATAACTGGTTGCATAACAAATTCATAATCAAAGATAACGGTATGGAGATTATCTGTATGATAGCAAATACTGCTGCAGTTGTACATTTACAATGGTCTTGTCATATGTCAGAAACATACACACAGAAACTACATATATAAGAAAACATAGAAAGACTAAGGCCTGAAGCCCACTGGCAATGCTTTTTAAGTGCTTCCCGATTGCCGGGGATTGGCAAAGCGATGCAACAGTAGGGATGCCGATTCGGATTCCGCGGTAATGCAAGTTCTGCATTTCCAATCGGAAATCCATATTTCCGCATCAGAATCCAGAACGCGGAAATGCTAAAGCAGAATGTGGATTTTCGCAGAAACATGAAAATTTGTATGGAAATTTCGCTTACTGCTATGCAGTCATTTTAAGCCAATCATAAGATTTATAATGAATAAACTAATTAGAGAATGCTAATTTTAGGCTAAAATATTGGTGGGAAATCTACATTAATGATGTTCGGTAGTTTTAAGCCAATCAGAAGACTCAGAAAATCTAAATGAATTAGATAATGCGTTTTTTTTTCACGGAACTCCGCTTACTGATATTTGGTAATTTTAAGCCAATCAGAACCTCAGAAGACTTACAATGAATAAGTCAATCAGAGAATGTGAACATTTTTGTGCAAATTTTTTGCGGTAAATCTGTACTAAAAAGCGATAACGGTAATTGGTATTGGCGGCAAGTGGAAATTCTGCTGGAGCGGGAAACTGCATTTCCGAACATCCCTATGCAACAGTGGAACCCTATGGGGGTGGTTCCACTTGCAGTGTTGCAATCGCTCTGCATGCTGGGCTGTGGAGTCCGTACAAAAAACTTCCGACTCCAACTCTGACTCCTCAGTTTATGAAACCTCCGACTCCAACTCCGACTCCGGGTATACAAAATGGCTCAGACTCCTTATCTCCGACTCCTTAGTCTAATACTTACCAGGGCTGTGGATTTTGTACAAAATCATTGGACTCTGACCCCGACTCTGGGTAGCCAAAATTGCTCTGAATCCTCGACTCTGATTCCGACTCCACAGCCCTGTGCATGCATGCAGAATTTTAGGAGCGATCCCTGAACAATTGACTGCAGAGCTAAATATCACATTTAAACACTCTGAGACCGCCTATCGCAGGATGGGAGCCACAGAGTGGCTCTGTTGTTCCTCGGTCGCGCCATATGGCGTCATCTCGTGAAGAACAAGATTAGGCGGGAGCTCGTGCTTGCACAAGAGCAAGCTCCCATCAGTAAACAAAGCCAGCCGCAGTGATCAGCCTGCCAGCCGCGATCAGAGCTGGCAGGCTGTGTTTTCATAAAAATTGAATAAAAACATGTATATAGAACTACGATCTTGCGCAACGCTGTAGAAATTACAGCCTTGTCACTTAGCTTTCCCTCTGATGGGCTCACAATCTAATCTCTGCCATAACCATATGTCTAGGTATGTTTAGTGTATTGTTTCGATCGTATTTGGGGAGTAGAGTCTGTCATGCCAGGTTTGAATGAAATAGCTGAGTGCAATCACCATAGCAGTAGAATGTCAGATCATGTTTTGGACATTTTTTCCAAGTGGCAGTATGTATATGGTAAACAGCAAAGGGTATAGTATCGTGCCCTGGTGTACACCATATTTTAGTGGTACAGGGTTGGACAGGGAAGGCCCCAAGGATACTCTGAGTTCTGACAGCCACAAAGGAGTTGAACCACTGGAGAACTAAGCCATCTATGCCACAATACTCTTGCAGCCTGTTAAGCCTATATACTTTCCTGGGCCAAAGAGATCCTGACAATCTCAGCCAAAAATGTGATCATCTAAGCCAAAAGTGTTTAGAAGTGTTTCCTGAATTCATTAGCCTCCTCTTCAGGTATCCAGAAGAACAAGTTGCTGTACTAAGACAGCTGGTCCTGTGGAAACTTCCTAGTAGTGCCTGAATACTGAGGTAGGGCTGTACAACCATCGGCCAGCTCTGTTGAAAACTCCCAGCAGCAATTGCAGCAATAGTATAATTCACTAAATGGTTTTGGAGGAAGGGGCGTGTCTTAACAGGGAAATTAGTGGTTCCATAATAAAAAGACACGTTTAAGCATAGATTATTACGAATGTAGGCCACCTTCATAAGTAGACATTATGCAATGGCATACTTTCATACTTTAGCTCCTCTTTAAAGAGTGGAAAGATAATTATACAGTATATATTTGGTAATAGTCTAGAAAAATAAAACTGCACATACAGTATAACTGGTAGTGTTGATTGTATCTGTTTTTTATGCTTAGATTAGCATTTCCTCTTTTCTCCATGAAGTTGGGAGTAGTCTGGGTGTGGTATCAGCTACACATTCACAGATTACTAAATTCATGGGTGTGCTTGAATAAAAATTACATTAATATGGCTATTTGTATTTATAATCAAAATCACATTTTATTAAAGATTGTAAGCAATTCAGTGTATATATTTATTTTACAGATTTATACAGTGGTGTAGCTAAGGAGCTGTGGGCCCTGATGCAAGTTTTACAATGGGGCCCCCCAAGCACTCTATACATAACAATTGATACAACGCACCAAAATCTGCCAAGGACAACCACAGTGTCAGAGGTGCAAGAAGGGGATGGGGAACAGCTTGTTATTGATCACTACTATTCAAAGTATCTATAGAAGCACACAGGGTCGGACTGGGCCACAGTAGTACAGTTTTTTCCCTCGGTGGGCCCCGCCTCCAGGTCTCTGGTGGGCCCCCCTCCTTGTCTGACAGAGCTCCAATGGCTGCCTGCAGCACAAAGATTCTCTTATCAGTGCTGTAATCCCTCATGCTGAGAGCAGTGGCGTAGCTAAGGAGCTGTAGGTCTCGATGCAAATTTTACAATGGGGTCCCCCAAGCACTCTATACATAACAATTGATACGACGCACCAAAACCTGCCAATGGCAACTACAGTGTCAGAGGTGCAAGAAGGGGATGGGAAATAGCTTGTTAATGATTACCACTGTTCAAAGTATCTATAGAAGTGATTATTATGAGCACAGGACCAATAGAGAGGTAATACTGTAGTTGAGGGAGGGCCCTTCGGGGCCCCTTTGGCCCAAGGGCCACGATGTGGTCGCAACCTCTGCAAAGTAGGACATTACTCTATATTGAAGGAGGGGACTCTATGCAAAATTTTGCTGGGCAGCAGTGTCTCTGAATTACAATGCTGCTAAGATCATGTACATTTGGCCCTGTCCATAATACATCATGACCACGCCCACCTTCTGGTGCATGCTCACGCCCTTTTTTCACCGCAATCATGGGATGTGTGGGCCCCAGGTTGAAATATCTTTGGTGGGCCCCCAGTGTCCCAGTCCGACCCTGCCAGCACAGGACCAATAGAGAGCTAATACTGTAGGACTCCCAAGGGCCCCGATGAGATGGCTACCTCTGCACCCCCTATTGCTATGCCCCTGGATTTATATACTGTAATGCTAACATTTTTTTTTTTTTTGCTGTATTTTTGCATGGTTCATCATTGATGATTCATGTTCTCCATTGTCTGAAACAGCTTGGAATATGATGTCACTACCACACTCATAGACAAATATAGCAAGATAGGGAACATAAACCAATCCATCTGTGTTTTGGGAAGAAGCTTATGCAACAATGGGGAGAACATAAAACATCATGCAGGAGTTTTTTCTGGGGGCGGTTGAAACCAAGATTCCAATCATGCTCATTCACTACCATGTTTCCCCATATTAATTTCTGCTCCAAAAGTTATGCTATGGCTTATTTTCAGGGGATGTCTTCTATTTGTATGAACACACAAGTTTGCTGTGTGTCCTCCTGCCCTCCCCACTGTGCCTGCTCTTCCACTGCTGGTACTTGCTGCCAGGTCGCATGAGGCGCTGCTCTAGTCAGAGAGGAAGCAGAACTTCATGTGTGCGTGGTGATTCCACCAGTGCAGCACATACCCGGCATCCTGGGGATCAGATGCTACGGGCCAGCAGGGTCGTGATGCTGTCTCGGAGGATTAGCAGAGGGAGGTAAGCATAGTGCCAGTACCTGCAGTGCACAGCCCAATGTGTCTCTCCTCTCCGGTTCAGCTTTGCACATACATGGCAGGAAAAAGTCTAGAACCGGTCCTGCAGGGTATGTCAGTGTTAATATACAGCTATGTTGTAATGTACTCTTCATTATAATCATTAACATTACTTTCTAATATGGAGCTTGTAGTGCATTAATTAGTGCATCATAAATTATATGAAACATTAAGGCGTACTTCTGGTTTGCTGATCTCATAGGGCCCACTACTTCAACTACATTGCTTTCTTGTTTCAGTGGGCCTTGCACTACATAAAGTGCAGCATATAATAAACTGCATATGGTACACTAAGCATTGAGAAGCCCTGTGCTCTGTACATTATATAGTACTCTACTTTAAAGGAGTACTGTAGGGGGCACAGTGGGTTTGCGACTTTAAAGTCTCAAAGTCCAAAAGTGAACTGGCGGCGGGGACCGGAGCATTGGTGACTGGCTGCGCGGACACAGGATCTCTGCTGGGGACAATTTGAAGCCCCAGGTAATTTCCACTCTTTTTCCCCATAGCCCCCTACAGTACTCCTTTAACCACTTGCCGCAAGGACTGGGCCTAACCGACCGCAATACGCCCATTGGCGGTGGGCGTGGTTATGCGGCGATCGCATCATTCGTGACGAGATCAGCCGCCGGCGACAGGCTCCGCCCCCCTCGCGCTGTAACCCGCTGGCCGTTCGGAAGCGTCGGCGGGTTACTAGCTGCCCAATCGTCGCTGACAAAGTGTATAATAGGTTTTGTAATATATACAAAGCCTATTATACAGGCTGCCTCCTGCCCTGGTGGTCCCAGTGTCCGAGGGACCACCAGGGCAGGCTGCAGCCACCCTAGTCTGCACCCAAGCACACTGATCTCCCCCCCCTTCCCTCTGATCACCCACAGCACCCCTCAAACCCCCCCTGCCCACCCCCCAGACCACTATTTGCACCCAATCACCCCCCTAATCACCCATCAATTACTCTCTGTCCCTATCCGTCAACGCTATTTTTTGTATGCCCTAAACTGCCCCCTGCTCCCTCCTGATCACCCCCCCCCACCCCTCAGATTCTCCCCAGACCCCCCCCCCCCCCCCGTGTACTGTATGCCTCTATCCCCCCTGTAATAACCCACTGATCACCTATCAATCACCTGTCAATCACCCATCAATCACCCCCTGTCACTGCCACCCATCAATCAGCCCCTAACCTGCCCCTTGCGGGCAATCTGATCACCCACCCACACCATCAGATCGCCCACAGATCCGACGTCAGATCACCTCCCAAGTGCATTGTTTACACCGGTTCTCTCCTCTAAACAGTACATACAGAACAGCCCGTGCACCGGTTCTCAACTCACATGAACTTTTATTTCTTCAGCAGGCGTGTATAAACATAGTCCAACTTATCAACAAGGATAATGCATGGTGGATGGATCTGACCTGTTCCAGATTCCGATTCAGGACGGATGCGGGGGTGTGACCAGGGGGTGTAGGGACGGCGCTGTCAATCACCTATCAATCACCCATCAATCACCCCCTGTCACTGCCACCCATCAATCACCCCCTGTCACTGCCACCCATCAATCAGCCCCTAACCTGCCCCTTGCGGGCAATCTGATCACCCACCCACACCATCAGATCGCCCGCAGATCTGACGTCAGATCACCTCCCAAGTGCATTGTTTACATCTGTTCTCTCCTCTAAACACCCACTAATTACCCATCAATCACCCATTAATCACACCCTATCACCACCTGTCACTGTTACCCATCACAACCCTAATCTGCTCTTTTCGGGGCACCCAATCACCCACCCACACGCTCAGATTGCCCTCAGACCCCCCTTATCAATTCGCCAGTGCACTATTTACATCTGTTCTTCCCTGTAATAACCCACTGATCACCTGTCAATCACCTGTCAATCACCTGTCAATCACCCCCTGTCACTGCCACCCATCAATCAGCCCCTAACCTGCCCCTTGCGGGCAATCTGATCACCCACCCACACCATCAGATCGCCCGCAGACCCGACGTCAGATCACCTCCCAAGTGCATTGTTTACATCTGTTCTCTCCTCTAAACACCCACTAATTACCCATCAATCACCCATCAATCACCCCCTGTCACCACCTGTCACTGCTACCCATCAGATCAGACCCCTATCTGCCCCTAGGGTACCCAATCACCCCCCCACACCCTCAGAACGACCTCAGACCCCCTCCCTGTGTACTGTATACATTTATTCTCCCCTGTAATCACCTGTCAATCACCCGTCATTGTAGCTGCCCGTCCAAGCCAATCTAAGAACTGAACAGCATAATCTATATGTTCTCTATAGTCACTGTTAAAATAAGAGAAGTTGATAGAAATGTAATGCTAGTTTTCTGTACAGAACAATATATACACCTATATAGGCCTGTTGTATGATAAGCAGAAAAGTTAGCCTGCTGTTAAAGTTTATTTGTGTGTAGAGTAACAGCCTGCAGCATCAGCTACAATATAGCTAGCTAAGCACAGGACATTACAGGGATAATCTGAGTTAGAGTGACCAGACGTCCCGGATTGCCCGGGACACGTCCCGGATTCGGGGTCCGCTGTCCCAGGCTTAATGAGGTCCCGGGAAACGTCCCGCTTTCAGCAGCGGGACGTCCCGGCCTCGGGACTCTGGCCACTCTCTCCTCAATGAACTGGCAGCGGCGTCTATAGACGCCGTGCCAGTTCATTGCCCGCAGCCCCGCTCCAGCCTCCTCTTCCGGTGTCTGTTTCCGACACCGGCAGGCGAGCAGGGCTACGGCAAGATGGCTGCCGAAGCCCTGTACTGGAGACCTATTTGTGTCACTAGTACAGGGCTTCGGGCGCCATCTTGCCGTAGCCCTGTCAGCGCGGGAGAGAAGAGCAGGAGGAGGAAGACGGTCCCGGGACGGAGCAGCGCGCCAGAGGCCGGACACTTCTGCCAGGTGAGTAAATGCTTTCTTTTCCAGGTGAAATGTTTGCCCGCATTGTTTCTTTTCCAGGTGAAATGTTTGCCCGCATTGTTTCTTTTCCAGGTGAAATGTTTGCCCGCATTGTTTCTTTTCCAGGTGAAATGTTTGCCCGCATTGTTTCTTTTCCAGGTGAAATGTTTGCCCGCATTGTTTCTTTTCCAGGTGAAATGTTTGCCCGCATTGTTTCTTTTCCAGGTGAAATGTTTGCCCGCATTGTTTCTTTTCTGGTGAAATGTTTGCCCGCATTGTTTCTTTTCCAGGTGAAATGTTTGCCCGCATTGTTTCTTTTCTGGTGAAATGTTTGCCCGCATTGTTTCTTTTCCAGGTGAAATGTTTGCCCGCATTGTTTCTTTTCTGGTGAAATGTTTGGCCGCAGTGCGTTTCTTTTCTGGTGAAATGTTTGCCCGCAGTGCGTTTCTTTTCTGGTGAAATGTTTGGCCGCAGTGCGTTTCTTTTCTGGTGAAATGTTTGCCCGCAGTGCGTTTATTTTGTACTGACATGTTGCCCGCATTGCGTTTATTTTGTACTGACATGTTTGCCCGCATTGCATTTATTTTATACTGACATGTTGCCTATTGCGTTTATTTTCTGGTGTCCGGGGTAACTGTTACTGCATTTATTATTTAATGGTCATAGATGGCTATGTTTGCTGCTTTGTGGTTACGGTATACTATTAGCATCACACAGTTTCTGCACACCCATGATACAAAGTCTCGTTTGTCCACATCATGGCGTAAACACTGCTTTCTTATGCCTCGCTGTTACATCATTACGTTAGCTCCGCCCATACAATGTCATGGCCACGCCCCAGTCTTCGCCGCTGCGTGCTCCTCACTCCTTCCCACTTTTCGCCGCGGTCACTCTATCTGAGTACTCCAGTCACCTGACACTCTAGTCCAATCAGAACCCAGCCTCACTCTGAGATCTTCTAGAATCTTCTATCCAGACATGCCAGCAGCCATCTTACAGACAGAATCTTCAGAGCTTATGAGAGAGACAGAGCAGAGAAACTGCCCTTAAGATCCTATGAGGCCAAAATAGGTGAGCTATCTTGTTTTATGTGTACTGATTCATGCTGCTAATGACAATGTTAGTGGTTATATGTTAGAGTCTATACTGAATACTGTTTTGTATATTTGCCCCCTAGTTCTACCGCTTTCTATGCTTGAAATCGCTTTCTACCACTTGAAACTGCTAAGATCACATTCTACCATGTTCAGCCACCAATATTACTAAAACTGTGATCATCTTTATTCCTGATTCCCTATCCTGATGATGTTACCAATAAAGAAAGTTATTTTTGTACCAGCGGTATGTTCTTAAAGTCTTTCAAGGATCCGAGGACAGTTACAGTAGAACTATTACCCTCTGAGGAGGCGAGAAGACGCACCTCATCAGAGCTAGAGCAGAAGCCATACCAAGTGTGCCTCAGAGTGTAATTGCAAAGCCCTTAAAGCGACAGCGCACAAAAGGTCAAAAAGCACTTTAAAGCTAACCTGCCTTCCCTGTGGCCACAGAGTTCACAAAACACCACAGTAGAAGCAGAAATAGAGCCAAGTATTGCACCCAAGTAGATGTATGCCTTTCCTGCGGCCTTCAGAGTCACAACATTGCCACAGTGAGAGTGCACATATCGACAGGCGCGCCACCACACAGAGTGAAACAAGCACATGCTGCAATTTACCTCGAGCAACTGCACACAATCAGAGCAACAATCCTCACTGCTGCATCTCTGCAAGTGAAGACACAGACACTCACAGCTGCATCTCTGCAAGTAAAGACACAGACACTCACAGCTGCATCTCTGCAAGTAAAGACACAGACAGTCTGCATCCTGTAAGCAACTACAAGCAAGTCAAAGTCCCTCACCTTGCATCTACATCTGTAAGGACTGATCCTTAGTGAATCCTAACTTCTGTTTCAAAAGAGACACTAATATTAAATCAGCAGTCAAGTCACTGTATCCTGCTCTTCATAATAAGGTCAGAGTTTCCTGTTTATTCCTTATTGATGATTATGTGCTGAATTTGGCACATCAAGAGACATTTGCATTATAAGGACTTTATGTGTATTTGAAAAAAGTTATTATTCCTTTGTGTTTAACTGCTATTTAACTATTTCAGGTCAAAATGTCTGTTTATAGTATTTCAATGCCATTGTTAGAGGGTGAAGAGTTAAATAGTGAGAGATATTCCTTACAGCAGAAGGTATTAGAGTTGAGGGAAACCTTAGAGGCAGAGACAAATCCTGAAGAGATAGAAAGGATAAATTGTGACCTAAAAGAGTACCTGTCTAAGATAGAGAATTTAGAAGTTGAGCTTAGGGAGTCTCAGGCAGTCTCAGAACAGATTGGCCAGTTGAGACAGTCATCTCGTGAGAGAAGATCTACCTCCAAAATGCAAGAATATATGCAACAAGAGGCTGCACAAAGAGAAAGGAAATTCAACCAAATGTACATAAAATGGAAGACGCACACCAATGAGGTTCGCATGAAGCTAAAACAAGAGTGTGCAGAGGATGAATTATCCAACATGATGGATGCTGTACAGAAGCATGAGTTAGATATGAAGACAATATATGATGAGCTAAGGTCACACACAGCACCATCCCAGGACATTAAGAGGAAGATCGACACCTGCGCTGCAATAACAGCAGATTTATTAGAGCTTATGAGAATACGATCAATTGAAACCGACTTTGATGCAGAGACAGAGAGGACAAGGCTACTACAGCTTTATAAAAGGGATTATGCCAAGTCTGTATATGGATCAACAGTTTCAAGAGTAACCTCTTCTAGCAAGCATTCTAGCCACTTATCTAAGTGCACAAGTACCTCAGCCAAAAGGGTAGAAGCATCTGCACAACTTGCTGCTAAAAACGCTGAGATTGAGATGGAAGCCGCAATCGATGCACAACGTCTACAATTAAAAAGGTTGAAAAACCAAAGAGACATCGAGGTCATGAAAGCTAAACTTAGAGTATATGCTGAAGAGGAAATAAAAGAAAATGGTGATGGATCCAGAGCAGCACTACATGAGAGAACAGATCCCTGTCCTGTCCTCACTGAGGAAAATAGAAAGAAATCTAAATCCGTGTGCAGTGAGAGAACAGATTCCTGTCGTTCTATCCCCACAAGTCATCATAGTGACCAAGAAAATGTTGCAGCTATTGCTCAAGCAATACATGAGACAATGGTTCTTACAAGACTTCCAACTCCTGAACCCACTGTATTCTCAGGAGACCCACTGAAGTTCATAGAGTGGAGTACAAGCTTTGAAGCACTTATTGCACGTTGCTGCCCCAATTCAGCAGACAAGTTGTTCTACCTACAGAAGTATGTTAGTGGAGAAGCAAAGAGTGCTCTTGAAGGTAGCTTCTACAGGAAAGATGAAGAAGCCTACAAACAAGCATGGGAAAAACTGAATGCAAGGTATGGTCATCCCTTTGTAGTACAGCGAGCCTTCAGAGAAAGACTTAACAGTTGGCCAAAGATAGGCGCTAAAGAGTATGTTAATGTTAGAGAGTATGGTGACTTCCTGCAAGCATGTAGCAACGCCATTCCACACGTAAAGGGTTTGCAAGTACTGAATGACTGTGAAGAAAATCAGAAAATGTTACTTAAGCTACCTGACTGGGTGACCTCAAGATGGAATCGTCATGTAACTAAACAGTTAGACCAAGGCAAGGAGTATCCCAGCTTTGAAGAGTTTTCTTCGTTTGTCAATACAGAAGCACGCATAGCATGCAATCCAGTGTCATCCCTCCACATTCTGAAACCTTTGAAAGGAAAGCCAACAAGAGAGGTAAAGCGTGCAAAGGCAACTTCATTTGCAGTCAATGCAGTGGATAAAGGCAATGATACCAAGGAGAGTAAGCCTAAGGTCACTGATGTGAAGAACAGAGAGAAAGTACAGACGGATAGTCACACACCTCTTCAATGCATGTTCTGTGGAGAGAACCACTCCATCTACAAATGTCAACAAATGAAGGAAAGGTCTGTAGAGGAGAAGAAAAGATTCATACTGGATAACCAGCTCTGTTTTGGGTGCCTACGAAAGGGACACAGTGCTAAGGACTGTAAGAGAAGAGCCACCTGTGGCATTTGTAAAGGACGTCACCCAACCCCATTACATGAGGAGCACCCAAAGAAGGATAAAGCTTCAACACCCAGTACTCCAATTGAGGGAGAAAGCGTATCCACACTATCCTGCTGTATGGTTGAAAGTGAGAGCAAGAATACTTCAATGATCATCCCAGTGTGTATCTCATCTCCGGGTACAGAAAGTAAGGAAGTACTTGCTTATGCACTACTAGACACACAAAGCAGTAACACTTTTATTGACCAAGAGGTCTGTCAGAAATTGCAAGTAGCCATGGAGCCAGTGAAGCTTAAGCTCTCAACAATTATGGGAAAAGACTCATTGGAAGATAGTCAAAGAGTCACAGGACTAAAAGTCAAGGGACTTTGCTCAGATGTCAGAATAGATCTACCTCCGGTCTATACAAGAGACTTCATACCCCTTGATCGTGAACACATACCTACCTGTGAAACAGCTAAAAAGTGGAAGCACCTATCAGTCATCTCACATAAAATACCCCCTCTGAAGGAGTACGGTGTTGGGCTCCTGATAGGTTATGACTGTTCTAAAGCACTGATGCCACGACAAATAATTGCAGGAGGGGATGATGAACCATATGCCATCAAAACTGATTTAGGATGGAGCATTGTCGGAGGGCCACAACAGGCTGCATGCTCAAGACAAGTAACCGGGTTATGTCATCGCATATCTGTCAAGATGTCACTAACTCCAAGTCCTGATACAGTAATCAAGATTTTTGAGTCTGACTTTGCAGACACCAGCTCAAAGGAAAGGAGCATATCTCAAGAAGATATAAAATTCCTACACATCTTGGAAGGAGGCATTGAGCAAAACCAAAAAGGACATTTAGAGATGCCCTTACCTTTCAGAAAACGCCCTTACCTTCCAGACAACAGGAATCTCGCCATTTTGAGACTAAGACGTTTGGAGAGGAAGCTGGGAAGAGAGCCAAAATTCAAAAGTGACTATTTTAAGTTTATGGAAGGCATCATCCAAGACGGAGATGCAGAAAGAGTTGACAATCAACCAGACCTGGGAAAAGTTTGGTGCATTCCACATCAAGGTGTCTATCACTCGAAGAAACCAGACAAGATCAGAGTGGTATTTGACTGCTCAGCAAGGTATGATGGTGTTGCATTGAACGATTATCTGCTAACGGGACCAGACCTCACGAATATGCTGTCTGGAGTTCTCTGTAGATTTCGGAAATACCCTATTGCTGTCATGTGTGACATTGAAAAGATGTTCCATAGGTTTCACGTGAAAGAAGAAGATAGAGATTTCCTGAGGTTCCTATGGTGGGAGAATGGAAATACTAATACAGAGCCTGTAGAATATTGCATGAAAGTTCATCTGTTTGGAGCAGCATCATCCCCAGGTTGTGCCAATTATGGTATGAAACACCTTGCTAGTCAAAACGAAAGAAGTTATCCATCTGCAGCAAACTTCATTAAGAAAAACTTTTATGTCGACGATGGACTTATAAGCCTGGAATCTGCTGACTCAGCAATCAAATTAGTGAAAGAAACCCAAGAGTTGTGTGCAAAGGGAAATCTGCACCTTCACAAATTCATCTCAAACAACAGAGAAGTGTTGGAATCCATTTGCGATTCTGAACGTGCATCAGCAATGGAAAATGTAGACCTCAACTATGATGATCTTCCAGTCCAGAATGCACTTGGCCTGAGGTGGGATGTTGAAAAGGATGAGTTCTTCTTTAAGGTCTCAATTGAAGAGAAACCAGCAACAAGACGTAATATTCTCTCCATGGTAGCTTCTGTGTATGATGCATTGGGATTCTTAGCCCCAGTGATCCTCAGAGGAAAAGGAATACTCCAAGAGCTGTGCAGGCAGAAGCTAGGTTGGGATGACTCTATAACAGAAGAACTGAGGCCAAGGTGGGAGAGTTGGACTAAGGATTTGCCAGATCTTGAAGGGGTCAGAATACCGAGGTGCTTCGCACCCTACAACTTTGGAAAGTAGGACAGAATTGAACTGCATCACTTTTCAGATGCTAGTACTTACGGTTATGGCCAATGTTCCTACATCAGGGTGATAAGAGATGAAAAGGTACATTGCTCCCTTGTCATGGCCAAGATCAGAGTTGCACCTACCAATGTTCTCACAATACCAAGACTGGAACTAGCAGCTGCTGTAGTTTCTGCTTCAATGAGCAAGTTCCTGAGAAATGAGTTAGAGTTCAAAATAGATGAAGAGTACTTTTGGACAGACTCACAGGTGGTTCTAGGCTACATAAATAATGAAGCTCGAAGATTTCATGTCTTTGTGGCAAACAGAGTTCAAAGAATTAGAGAAATTACTGATCCAGGCCAGTGGTACTACATTGAGTCAGAAAATAACCCAGCTAATCATGCTTCAAGAGGTCTTGAAGTTTCAAAAATTAAGGACTCAAACTGGTTCACAGGCCCAAAGTTCCTATGGGAAAGGGAAATAGTACCCAAGAAAGGTTTCCTAGCGCTATCAATGTGTGATCCCGAAGTGAAGGCCATTTAAGCCTTAAACACAACAGCCAAGGACCAAAAATTGGCATACTCCTAGGAGAAATGTTCAAATAAACGACATAGTGATGGTCAAAGAAGAGGACATACCCAGAAATTGATGGAGAATTGCTAAAGTTCTTGAAGTTCAGAAAGACAAAGACAGATTGGTGAGAAGAGTGCAGATGGGAGATTCCAAATTAAGTAAGAAAGGAGAACGTCTCACCACTCCACTCATACTAGAACGTCCTATCCAAAAACTGGTTGTTCTTATCTAGAATAATAAAGGACATTCTCAAAGTGCCTAGCAAGAAGGAAGAAGTAAAATTCCCTTAATTTATGCAACCCAACTCAACAATTAAAGCATAAATTAGAGGTAATTTGGTGGGAGTGTAGCTGCCCGTCCAAGCCAATCTAAGAACTGAACAGCATAATCTATATGTTCTCTATAGTCACTGTTAAAATAAGAGAAGTTGATAGAAATTTAATGCTAGTTTTCTGTACAGAACAATATATACACCTATATAGGCCTGTTGTATGATAAGCAGAAAAGTTAGCCTGCTGTTAAAGTTTATTTGTGTGTAGAGTAACAGCCTGCAGCATCAGCTACAATATAGCTAGCTAAGCACAGGACATTACAGGGTTAATCTGAGTACTCCAGTCACCTGACACTCTAGTCCAATCAGAACCCAGCCTCACTCTGAGATCTTCTAGAATCTTCTATCCAGACATGCCAGCAGCCATCTTACAGACAGAATCTTCAGAGCTTATTAGAGATGGGAAGTTCGGATCTTTTCAATGATCCGGATGATTCGAATCGGATCATTGAAGAGATCCGGATCTTTGATCCGAATCTCGGATCATTTTACTACCGGAAGCATTCGGGGGTGAAATGAACAGCAGGACAGGTCTGTGGACAGGAGAAGGGGAGGGGGGTGGACACACAGAGAAGGGGAGAAGATGGACAGAGGGCAGGGAGTGGACAGAGAAGGGAGGAGGGACGAGCAGAGAGCAGAAATGTTTGCACACAATACCCACATGCTGCAATCATGCTTTACATATATTTCACCTATATGTTCATCTGTACACTTTGAAAGAAAAGGTCGCACAGTGAAAGAAAGCATTCCCAGAAGATAAGTGCAGCTGTTTAGTGCCGAGTGCAGGAGGATTATATTGCCTTTCAATCACACTGTCTGCAAAGTTACTGAGCTGTGCTGAGCCAAAAGCTTCCAATGTGTTCACTGTGCAGCACTACGGAACAGCCAGCCTATAATGGGCAGCACGTTATAGCCAGTATGTGTGCTCTACACATATCTGGCAGTGGCACCCATGTCCCCTCTCTCTTATCTACCTGCTGTCCCTGCAAGGCTTCCCCCCATCCAACAGAGCGATCCATCTCAGCTCTGCTTTCAGGACCCCGCTGCCCGCTGAGAGGGGGCGTGTCGCTCCTGGCCCCGCCCCTTTTGCGATCCGAATCGTTCATTTTGATGATTCGGATGATCGACTCATAAAATAGATTCGGATCAAAGATCCGAATCGTTCATGATCCGGACAACACTAGAGCTTATGAGAGAGACAGAGCAGAGAAACTGCCCTTAAGATCCTATGAGGCCAAAATAGGTGAGCTATCTTGTTTTATGTGTACTGATTCATGCTGCTAATGACAATGTTAGTGGTTATATGTTAGAGTCTATACTGAATACTGTTTTGTATATTTGCCCCCTAGTTCTACCGCTTTCTATGCTTGAAATCGCTTTCTACCACTTGAAACTGCTAAGATCACATTCTACCATGTTCAGCCACCAATATTACTAAAACTGTGATCATCTTTATTCCTGATTCCCTATCCTGATGATGTTACCAATAAAGAAAGTTATTTTTGTACCAGCGGTATGTTCTTAAAGTCTTTCAAGGATCCGAGGACAGTTACAGTCATTCACCCGTCAATCACCCGTCAATCACCACCTGTCACTGCCACTTATCAGATCAGACCCTAACCTGCCTATTACGGGCATCTGATCACCCTCCCACACCATCAGATTGCCCCAGACCTACCTTCAGATCACCTCCAAAGTGCATTGTTTACATCTGTTCTGCCATCTAATCACCCACTGATCACCCATCAATCACCCCCTGTCACCACCTGTCACTGCTACCCATCAGATTAGACCCCTATCTGCCCCTAGGGCACCTAATCACCCACCCACACCCTCAGAACGCCCTCAGACCCCAGCCCTGATCACCTCGCCAGTGCATTGCTTGCATCTGTTCCCCCCTCTAATCACACCTTGAGACACCCATCAATCACCTCCTGTCACCACCTGTCACCCCCTAGCACACCTACCCATCAGATCAGGCCCTAATTTGCCCCGTGTGGGCTCCTGATCACTCGGCCAAACCCTCAGATCACCCTCAGACCCCCTTCCGATCACCTCCCCAGTGCATTGATTGCATCTATTTTCCCCTCTAACCACCCCCTGAGACACCCATCAATCACCTCCTGTCACCCCCCTAGCACTCCTATCCATCAGATCAGACCCAATACAACCTGTCATCTAAGAGGCCACCCTGCTTATGACCGGTTCCACAAAATTCGCCCCCTCATAGACCACCTGTCATCAAAATTTGCAGATGCTTATACCCCTGAACAGGGCCGGATTTGTACTTTCCAGTGCCCTAGGCCTGCTGTCACCAAGCGCCCCCCCCCCCAAAAAAAAAATTGTCCAACACTCTGACTAGCGATCATTGGTTTGAATGGGCTCATCTCAGTTGTGCTGCTCTGTCTCCCATTCAACAAATAATTCCTGTAATTTGCGCTCCTGCCCGAATGTGCACAGCACGCGATAGTGTTCTGGGCATGCATACTTGAGAAATGACGCTGATGTATGACCGGTACTTGTCAAGAATGCATAACACTGTACCGGCCTCAGTTGCTGAGCACATCTGGGCAGGAGCGAGATATTACAGGGAGCGCGAGTGGCCAGAGCATGCGCTGCTTCTTTGTCCTCTGTGCGACTGGCTGCAGTCAGAGCCACATACAGGTGACAGGGAGCGCGAGTGGCCAGAGCATGCACTGCTTCTTTGTCCTCTGTGCGACTGGCTGCAGTCAGAGCCACATACAGGTGACAGGGAGCGCGAGTGGCCAGAGCATGCGCTGCTTCTTTGTCCTCTGTGCGACTGGCTGCAGTCAGAGCCACATACAGGTGACAGGGAGCGCGAGTGGCCAGAGCATGCGCTGCTTCTTTGTCCTCTGTGCGACTGGCTGCAGTCAGAGCCACATACAGGTGACTGACAGGGAGCGCGAGTGGCCAGAGCATGCGCTGCTTCTTTGTCCTCTGTGCGACTGGCTGCAGTCAGAGCCACATACAGGTGACAGGGAGCGCGAGTGGCCAGAGCATGCGCTGCTTCTTTGTCCTCTGTGCGACTGGCTGCAGTCGGAGCCACCAACAGGTGGCAGGGCAGTGCAATGGAGAGAAGCTCATCCAAAACAGAGAACAGGTAAGTAGAAAACATCCTGTCAAGACCCACTTTGGATGTTCTGTTGTAATTACAGTGGACCTGAACTCAGAACTTCCTCTCTGCTCTAAAAGATACGCAACAACATAACCTTTCAATAAAAACATTTTTGTTACAGCTGATACAAATCCTGCAATAAATCTGCAGTGTGTCTACTTCCTGCTTTTATGGAAGCAGACATATGTTTAACATCCTGTGCTTTCAAATGAGCTTAGCTGTTGTGGCAGTCAGGTGACACAGTGTAGAGATTAAATTACAACTTGTGACACAGAGGAGGGGGAATTAGACAGGTTCTCGAAATACATACAGGGTACAGTTCTCTGTTTTCCTTCTGTCCTGTGCAAGAGTTCAGCTTCACTTTAAAGCATCTGAATGACATTTATTTATATTTGCTGAAAAATCTATGCATCTCTTTTGAATGCTGAATGTACATATGGTGGTGTGCTCTAACATATTGGCAGTATACGGGAACAAAGAAGGCTTATTTAAATTGCCTTTAAAACGTTTTTTAGGGTAAATGAGGCATGTAACATCATGTTTTTTTTAATGATGTGGGGACTTAAAATCTCTCTCTCAGATGGGAAATCCGAGTTTTCTCGGATAGTGCAGATTTTAAAAAAATATCCGAATTGCTATTCAAAGTTCGGATAGTGGAAAAAGTTCAGATTATCTGGGTAGTTCGGATACCCAAATATTGGATGAGCACCACTGCTCAGGTGTCATTTAAAATGACAATTTAGCAATGAAAGGGAAGAAAACAGCATTGTTTATCCTGCAGTCTCATAGATGGTAGGAGCTGGAAGACAGAAAATGAGTCAGGAAAGAGTTAACTAAGGAAGAGAAGCGACCACTGCTAAAACAGTCATAAATTAGGATTAGATAAATTAGCTGAGGTCAGTGTCAAAGTTGTAAAAGTGGTGAAGAAACTGCAGAGCTCTCTGATGTTTGGGAATGCTTGGCATTAAAACTCAGCGGAACTTAGTTCTATCTGCTTTGTAATGTAAATCCCTGGTATTTCTCACATCGATCTGTAAGTCTATCATACAAAGAAAGGAATGGATTATCAGATGACCGATATGATTGATCCTGATTGTTTTAACACATCAGGAAGTGAGAGAGAGAGATGCAGGGATTGGGGAACTGTGGAATTCAGCTATTAGTGCAGAGCAGGGCGCTGGCTGGCTTTGCTGCGGGACCAGAAGAGATGATTTACTTTGACATATGACCTCTTCTCACTCCAAGTCATGCCGCCCTTCTTATCTTATCTAATTTTATCGCCCTAGGCCGTGGCCTTTCTGGCCTTTCCAGAAATCCGGCCCTTGCCCTGAACAGTCATTTTGAGACATTTGGTTTCCAGACTGCTCATGGTTTTGGGCCCGTAAAAATGCCAGGGCAGTATAGGAACCCCACAAGTGACCCCATTTTAGAAAAAAGATACCCCAAGGTATTCTGTTAGTGTATGACGAGTTCATACTCATAGAAGATTTTATTTTTTGTCAAAAGTTAGCTTTTTTCACAAAGTGTCATTTTTCACTAACTTATGACAAAAAAAATAAAATCTTCTATAAACTCACCATACACCTAACGGAATACCTTGGGCTGTCTTCTTTCTAGAATGGGGTCACTTGTGGGGTTCCTATAGTGCCCTGGCATTTTAGGGGCCTTAAACCGTGAGGAATAGTCTAGAAAACAAATGCCTCAAAATGACCTGTGAATAGGACGTTGGGCCCATTAGCGCACCTAGGCTGCAAAAAAGTGTCACACATGTGGTATCGCCATACTCAGGAGAAGTAGTATAATGTGTTTTGGGGTGCATTTTTACACATACCCATGCTGGGTGGGAGAAATCTCTCTGTAAATGGACAATTGTGTGTAAAACAAAATCCAAAATTTGTCATTTATAGAGATATTTCTCCCACCCAGCATGGATATATGTAAAATACACCACAAAACACATTATACTACTTCTTCTGAGCACAGCAGTACCACATGCGTGGCACTTTTTTGCAGCCTAACTGCGCTGAGGGGCCCAAAGTCCAATGAGTACCTTTAGGATTTCACAGGTCATTTTAAGACATTTGGGTTCAAGACTAATGCTCACGGTTTAGGGCCCCTAAAATGCCAGGGCAGTATAGGAACCCCACAAGTGACCCCATTTTAGAAATAAGACACCCCAAGGTATTCTGTTAGGTGTATGACGAGTTCATAAAAGATTTTATTTTTTGTCACAAGTTAGCGGAAAATGACACTTTGTGAAAAAAAAAAACAATTAAAATCAATTTCCGCTAATTTGTGACAAAAAAAAAAAAAATCTTCTATGAACTCACCATGCCTCTCAGTGAATACTTTGGGATGTCTTCTTTCCAAAATGGGGTCATTTGGGGGGTATCTATACTATCCTGGAATTTAAGCACCTCATGAAACATGACAGGTGGTCAGAAAACAAACACAACGGGGGTTGTCCACAGACCTCAGGAATCACTCTGTTAATCTCGGGGAGTCACAGATCATCGTAGGAGGTCCATCAAGCCTCCAATCATAATCCAGTCCATACACAATCAATCGAAGAAGCACTTGAGAAAGGGCATGTAGAAAGGGATAGAAAGCAAGATCGCGGCACCAGCTGCCGAAGTGTAATGCAGGGAGGGAGGCCGACATCACTCCTCCCTTCCTCTCCATCAAGTGCCCCCCTTTTGAGTCAACTTGCAGAGAACGCGCAGTGGGCGTTTAGTTTACCTGAGTCTCTGCGCTCTGGCCAGCTTCATTCTATTTCCTGTTACCCATGACGCAAAACAGGAAGTAGAATGAAGAAGCCGGCCGGGGCACAGAGACTCAGGTAAACTAAACGCCCGCTGCGCGTTCTCTGCAAGGGGACTCGGGAGGGGGCACTGATGGAGAGGGAGGGAGGAGTGATGTCGCCCCCCTCCTTGCATTACACTTCGGTGGCTGGTGCCACAATCTTGCTTTCTCCCCACTGGCACCCTTCAGTCCACCCCCACAGAGTGGCACCCTCCTTCCTCCTCTCCCCCCAGAGTGGCACCCTTCACCCCACCCAATGTGGCACCCACCCAGTCCTACCCACCCAGGTTGAACCCCTCATCTCCCCCCAGAGTGGCACCCTTCTCCCACCCAAAGTGACACACTACTACCCACCCATGTTGGCATCCTCCTCTTCCCTCCCACACAGAGTGGCACCCTTCTCTCAACCAAAGTGGCACCCTACCACCCACCCATGTTGGCACCCTTCTCTCCCCCCAAAGTGGCACCCTCCTCCCACCCATGTTGGCACCCTCCTCTGTCCTCTTCCCCCACAATGGCACCCTCCTACCCACCCACTCCTTCCCACCCAGAGTGGCATCCTACTCCCTCCTCTCCCCCCAGAGTGGTACCCTTCACCCCAACCAATGTGGCACCCACTCCTACCTACCCAGGTTGGCATCCTCCTCTCCCCCCAGAGTGGCACCCTACCACTCACCCATGTTGGCACCCTCCTCTCCCCCTTCTCCCACCCAAAGTGGCACCTTACCACCCACCTATGTCTGCACCCTCCTCTCCCCCCAGAGTGGCACCCTCCTCCCACCCAAAGTGGCACCCTACCACCCACCCATGTTGGCACCATCCTCTGTCCTCTCCCCCCACAATGGCACCCTCCTACACACCCAGAGTGGCACCCTCCTCCCTCCTCTCCCCCCAGAGTGGCACCCTTCTTGTGGGGAAACGCATGCTTGGTAGTGTGCGGCTTGCCGAAAGGAATCCCCCTCTTGAAAATCCTGGGTTTGCCCCTGAGCTTTACCCATTTAATTTCTTGCTTGCTTATGCAGCAATCTCAGGAGGAAGGTGGATACTATGAAGACCCTGGCACCCATTTTTTTTGCTATACTGGCGATCATCTTTCAGCAGACTTCTGCTATTTTATTTCAAAAGAATAACACAACACAGCGGTTGGTCTGTGTTGTTCAACATCCTTTACTTTGAACACGCAGCTAGTTTGGAGCTTACAACATGACAAGGCACTGATCAGCGGAAGAGGTTTCTTGTCAGTTATTGCACAGCTCACAAAGCACAGCTTAGTCAGTGTGTGAGGTAGTCAGTTGTTCTGCTAGAAAAAGTTCTTTTTTTCTGTAGTGTCATTTACCGTTACATGGAAAATGGGATCTGTGACTCTCTCTCTTAAATTTTACAACTGTAAACAATCTTGGGAGGTAATATTTTATCAGCAAACACAAGTGTGATTAGAAATTGTGAAGACATTTTAGCCCATGTGTCATAAAGATAACAGATACTGTTTATATGTTAAACCAAATATGCAAGTGATACAAACATGAGACTTTACAGCCTATGAGCAGAGGTTGTATCTATATCGCTTATTGAATTCTCTCAGACACAACTGTTATCTCTCAGATATAGATACACTGAAATGTAACCTGAGTTCATTGCACTTTCCAACCAAAAGTAAGATTCAAAACGTTACTACCTGTGAGAATGGACCACTATTGCAAACATCCTCTTTTTGCATTACCACCCTGAGGAACACAGTTGCCAAGCAGCTCGGAGTGACCAAAACCACAAGGAAAGTATAGGGGACTAAATGAGACCGAACCCCCCCCCCCCCCCTACTAGAAAGCAATGCTTAGTGGGGGTTGCCTTCTTAAAACAGAAGGAATTTGCGATAATTCAGCTTTAAGTGAACATCTGTGGTTACCCACAATGCATTGCTACTGAATATGCAAATTATCTCTTTATGCCCCTGAAGCCAAGCTTACATCCAGAACAGCTGGTATATAGCCAGCCTTTAGCTTTACATTTTAGAGCCACACCAACCCCACATGCAGACAGCCTGTTTCAGACTTTTGGTCCTACTCAGTGCATGGCAGGGATGGATATGGCTCTATGGGATAGGGCTTGGACCAGTACAACGCAGTAACCAAGCAGCTTGGAGTGATGGTTTTGGTTCAATGCCTGCCAAGCACTGAGGAGGACTAAAAGCCCGAAACGGGGTGTCTGCATGCGTGGATTTTGTGGCTGTGTAAAATGTAAAGCTATAGGCTTGCTAGACACCAGTGGTTCTGCATGTAAGCCTGGCTTCAGGGGCATGAAGAGATAATTTGCATATCCAGTAGCGGAGCATTGTGGGTAACCACAGATGTTCTTGTTCACATAAAGCTGAATTATCGCAAATTCCTTCTGTTTTATGAAGACAAACCATATCCTGAGGAAGTGATAATAATGATGATCTCCATTCCCCAATCATCGCAGATACCTTCTGTTTTAAGAAGGCAAAACTAAATTAAAATTTACTTTTTGATAGAGGACTTTTTGGTCTCTTTTAGCCCTTTACACCCTCCAGGTGGTTCTGGGTCACCATGAGCTGTCTAGGTATTCCTCATTCCCTTATCAGTGACAGCACCAGCAGATGCATATGGTAGAAACGCAGGAGTAGTTAGGTGCCATACAGAGCAGGATCCTCCACCAGGCCGCCTAGGCGGGTGCCTAGGGCCTCATGGGTGCCAAGAGTCCACCTGCCACCTTCTCTGACCTCTCTCCATTTCAGCTTACCTAAAGGACCACAAGGGGGTGCCAAATCTACTACCTTGCCTAGGGTGGTTACATTGTATTCTATCTCTCTTCTGCATGTAAACTCTATAAAGCTATAAATTACTTTTCTACCATGGCATGGTGTTGTCACTTACAGTAGGTAGTAGAAATCTGACAGATCTAACAGGTTTAGGACTAGCCCATCGGCTAATAAAAGAGCAGCGGAAGATGGACGGGCATCACGACTCAGGACAGGTAATGTAAAAACGCACAGTAGAGCACATTTACATTTTGGGAACAGCGGCGGGGAGCGGAGTGTGTGTGTGTGTGTGTAGGTGGGGTGTGGGGGTGGGGGGTATTTGTCGCATTTTTCACCTGTTAGAGCAAAGCCAGCTAAAGTAGGTAACACTTTCAGCGACAGTTCAAGTGATAAACCCTTCTCCCTGGTAAAGAAAGACAGAGGTGAGAAAAGAGGGAATGGAGAGGTGTGGTCCTGGACAGGTAGGCTCACCCCAACCACTGCAGGTCTCACCACACTCATATGTGACATTAATGATTAATGACAGATATCAGCTGGCCTTGCTTCATTTCTCAGGCAGTGAGACTTTGGAAACATGCACAGATAAGCTCTCAGAGGAACTGCTGCTGCCTCTGTCTTCAGGGATCTGTATAGGGACTGTTCAGACCCTCTCATCGCAGGCACAGCCTTCAGGTGTATGTCATGGAGGAAGGAATAGATAACACAGCCTTCACCTCTATTGGTGAGGTGTCTCTGCAGTCCATTGATGGAGATGCTAAGCAGGTTGTCCCCAATGGTGATGCCAAAGAGAAGACAGAGGAGGATCATGTTATGAGCGAGGAGTTCAAAGAGGGGCCATGTGGCTGGGGGGGCTACACACCAGACTACCTGCAGTGCTGCAACAACCCCACAGGCTACTTAGTGATGTACAGCCTGCTGGCTCTTATGGAAGGTGAGCAGCATTCCTTTCCTCTACTAGCTTCTACTAGTATTTACATCTACTGCACTGCAATCTAGGGCAGGGGTTAGGGGCTTCTTGATGCCCTGTACAGGGCCTGCTCTACTCTGGTGTCCCCCTCCCTCACCCACCCTTCACCCCATCACTTTTGTAATAAGCTGCACATCAAAAACACCACAAGTGCAGATAAGGCTTATTATCCACAATAAATTAGTCGGTTTGCATTGCATCAAGGAGTACAAAATACATTGTAATCAACTAGTTATTGCAAATATCATCCCAAATCTGACTGATGTCATATGCAATATATGGTAGTGTAAATCGTTACTTTCAAATGGAACCTCCTGTCAGAATTAACCATCAAAAAACCACACATGCATAAATATTTGTATTTGCCTACAACAAAGACTTTGTTGGTTGGTTGGTATGACGTGGTATCATTCAACCCCTGAGTGATTTATCAAACAAGCATGTACTGTTTTTCTGTTTTTATTGATTTACTCAGGTATTGAATAGTACAGTACAGTCCAGTTTATCCAGAACTCAACTAACCAGAAGTCTCTAAACCAACCAACACAAATCGCCGGCAGTACCAACAGTGGTGAAGGCCAACTTCTAGGCTGTTTGTGGGTTCTGCTGTTCTGAGGACCATGGCTCCCCCTAGGTTAATATACGTACATTACTGTATTTTAACGTTTAATACACAGTTCACAATATGTATGTAGAATGGGTATAGTAGCGTATTAGCTAATAGGTAGGTCTATTTTTATCATTATCAACCAGAAAGCACACTTATCTAGCATCAGCCAATCCCCGTCGGTACTGGATAAACGAGAATGTACTCCTGTATATGGATTCTGGGAGATCTGGTGTTTTTGGTGTAGAGCTCTCTACCTGTCTATAAGAAGCACCCCCCCATGTGATATAGGTGGAGTTAGCTATGGTGTCCTGATCTTGTATTGCTGGTGGAAATTCTCTTGCAGCATTTGCCCTGAGTGTCTGGTTCTTCTTGGAGAACCTGCATAATCAGTCACTCTGATGTAAAGCAAAAAGCAGGCAGTCTCCAGTCTTTTTCCTGAAAGATTTTTATTGATTTATTGCAACATATTAAAGCTTGCCACTCAAAAACTTTTAACCAATATAAAAGCCGTTGGGGCTGATTCACAAAGCTTTTCTGTTGAATTATCTCGCCTTACTTATTAACTAATAATTTATCTCTCCTTAAATGACTTAAAGGGATACTGTAGGGGGGTCGGGGGAAAATGAGTTGAACTTACCCGGGGCTTCTAATGGTCCCCCGCAGACATCCTGTGTTGGCGCAGCCACTCACCGATGCTCCGGCCCCGCCTCCAGTTCACTTCTGGAATTTCTGACTTTAAAGTCAGAAAACCACTGCGCCTGCGTTGCCATGTCCTCACTCCCGCTGATGTCACCAGGAGTGTACTGCGCCGACACAGACCATACTGGGCTTGCGCTGTGCGCTCTTGGTGACATCAGCGGGATCGAGGACACGGCAACGCAGGCGCAGTGGTTTTCAGACTTTAAAGTTTGAAATTCCAGAAGTGAACCGGAGGCGGGGCCGGAGCATCGGTGAGTGGCTGAGCCAACACAGGATGTCTGCGGGGGACCATTAGAAGCCCCGGGTAAGTTCAACTCATTTTCCCCTGACCCCCCTACAGTATCCCTTTAACTCATGATTTATCTCTTTTTAACTGATTAAACTCATGGTTTATCCCTCCTTATTTGACTTAACTCATGATTTATCTCTCCTTATCTTACAATTAAGGGAAAAAATAAGCATGTTTTGTAAATCGACCCCCTTGTCTCTGAATGTGACCATTAACGGTACAATGTTTATGAATCATTCTTTATTTCAATCGGATAACCTCAAATCGTAAATAAAAAGAGTCAGCAGTCACTCACAATAGATATAAAAATGATCATATAGTCAATTGTAAATAACTGGTTTATCGATCCCCCTGGGGGATTTTAATGATTGTTTATGATCTTATCTAAAATTAAATTGTACCAATTTATTAACCTTTTAATGACCACATCATGCCAATGGGCATGAAGGCGGTGGCAGCCCCAGGACCGCCTAACGCAGGGGTTTTGCAGGAGATCGCGCGCTAATGCGCACGTATCTCCGCTTGAATAACGGAGCTCCACTCTGCCATCAGTCTCCCAGCGGCAATTGCCGCTAGGAGACTGTTAGACGGCGAAACTGCCGTCTATTTACTGTGTACAGCGCTGCGATCCACAGCAGCGCTGTACTGGGGACTGCAGTGGGACATGGCTGTCCCCCTGAGAGTGTCAGGAGCGATCCGCTGTCATAGGCTGATGCCTATGACAGCCGATCGCTATGATTGGCTGGCAGGGGGAGGAAGGGGCGGGTAAGTAAAAGCAAAAAAAAAATAGCAATATTTATTTAAAAAAAACAATTAAATATGTATATAAAAATAAACAAACATGCCGGAAGGGATATGAGCCCACCAACAGAGAGCTCCATTGGTGGGCAGAAAAAGGGGGGAATCACTTGTGTGCTGAGTTGTACGGCCCAGCAGCGAGCTCTAAAAGCTGCAGTGGCCTAATTTGTGAAAAACAGCCTGGTCACTAGGAGGGTATAAGCCCAAGGTCCTCAAGTGGTTAAATTGATCAAGATTAATAATTGTTTATAAAAATTGTATTGTTAATGGGCACCCTTAGAGGTATAAGATAATGTGCATTTAGGGCTTGAGCACTCTTACGCACTTCTGTGCATTTTTCAGCAATATATAATATAATTTACAGACTGATATGCATTGCTGAAAAATGTACAGAAGCATGCAAGTGTGTTCAGGCTCTTAGAGCTGCTCCACGTTTAGCCTATCCATGGTATTATACCATAGTTTCTCCACTTAGGTACTGCACTCCATACAATGGCCCATACAGGATAGCAAGCTCACAGTGAAAGAGGTTACCTTTTCCCAATCATCATCCAATAAGAGTTCATAACCACAACTGTCACACAATGTAAACAAAGAACTAGTGTGGTTCCTAACTGTGTTAATAAACTTTTCCTTTAACCACTTAGTGACCAGACGATTTTTTACAAATTACGCCCTTCACAACTTTAAGGGCTCGTTTCCACTATCGCGAATCCGCATGCGTCCAACGCATGCAGATTCGCACATGGTATGCAAGTGGATGGGCCTGTTTCCACTGTTGCGTTGGTGATGTGCGTTTTTTTGAGCGGTGAAAAAAACGCACAAAAGATCCAACGAATTCGCCTGAGAGTGGAATGCATGCGAATCGCATGCAATGTATTTAATAGGGAAATCGCATGCGTTTTTTACGCGTTATTTTACGCGATTACGCGTGCGATTCCGCATAGGAACCAATGTAAATTAACACAGGCAGTGACATGGTTAAAAACGCATATAGCCTAACCTATGCGAAATCGCATGCGTAATCGCGTAAAATAACGCGTAAAAAAACGCATCTGCGTGCGATTTCATCAGCGGTGGAATCCAGGCGATTCTGCACCGCAATAGTGGAAACGAGCCCTAATGGTTTATTGCTCGGTCAGACAACTTAGCACCCAAGTGAATTTTACCCCTTTTTCTTCTTCACAAACAGAGCTTTATTTTGGTGGTATCTGATTGCTGCTGAGATTTGTATTTTTTTTTTTTTAAATCAACATACAGACAAGTTAATTGGCTTCCCCCTTATTTGGCCCTAGACTACAATACATACATTACACTATACAGCAGCAATTAAAAGTATGTGAACCCTTTGGAGTTATATGGATTGCTGCGCAAATTGGTCATAAAATGTGATCTGATCTTCATCTAAGTCACAACAATAAATAATCACAGTCTGCGTAAACTAATACCAGTTCAGGTCAGTGCAGGCGGCAGGCAGAGAGTAGTCAAAATCCAAGCAGAGGTCGGTGCAGATGGCAGGCAGAGAGTAGTCAAAATCCAAGCAGAGGTCGGTGCAGGTGGCTGGCAGAGAGTAGTCAAAATCCAGGCAGAGGTTGGTGCAGGTGGCTGGTAGAGAGTAGTCAAAATCCAGGCAGAGGTTGGTACAGGCGGCAGGCAGAGAGTAGTAAAAATCCAGGCAGAGGTCGGTGCAGGCGGCAGGCAGAGAGTTGTCAAAATCCAGGCAGAGGTCAGTGCAGGCGGCAGGCAGAGAGTAGTCAAAATCCAGGCAGAGTTCGGTGCAGGCGGCAGGCAGAGAGTAGTCAAAATCCAGGCAAAGGTCGGTGCAGGCAGCAGGTTAAGAGTAGTCAAAATCCAGGCAAAAATCGGTAACAGTAAGGAAGATCAGCAGAAGCAGTTAGCTCAAAAGCATTTGGAAACCAAATGGCTATATTGTTAACATCCTGTGCTTTCAAATGAGCTTATCTGCAATCACTGCCATGGCAGTCATGTGACAGAAGAGAGAGATCAAATTACAACTTGTGATTAGAGATAAATGAGGAGGAATTAGACACGGTAAACCCTTTACATACATATAGGCTGCATTTCTTTGTTTTTCTTCTTTCCTGTGCAAGATCGTGTCTGGAGAAGGAATTAGACAGGCTAAACGATCTACAAACATGCAGGCTGCAGCATTTTTTTTCCTTATATCCTGTGAAAGATCATGTCTAGAGGGGGAATTAGATAGGCTAAATACTCTAAATGCACGCAGGTTGCAGCCTTTTTTCCTTCTGTCCTGTGCAAGATCGTGTCTAAAGGGGGTATTAGACAGGCTAAATGCTCTACATGCACGCAGGCTGTAACCTTTACCTTCTGTGCTGTGAAAGATTGGATCCGCTTAAAATTTTTATGCCTCCCCTGATGACATCACACGGACACGTAATGCCATACATATACCGCTGCACCGCAGCTCTGATTGGCCGCCGGGGGTCCCAGAAGAAGAGCGGGGCACATGGCGATCCCCGTGGCCAGGAGCGCAGCGTGGAAAAAGCTGCAGAAGACAGATATTTAGCTATCCTGAGCTGAGCTCGGGGTTACCTCTTCTGAGATTTTCTTCGTATCCTGAGCTCAGCTCAGGGTTACCGCCAGGGAGGATAATATACTTTCAATTACTGTATTTTAACATTTAATACAGAGTTCATGGTATGTAGATAGAGTGTGGTATAGTACTGCATTAACTAGACCTATTTTAACATAGAGTCTCCTACAACCAGAAAGCATACTTATCTAGAATCAGCTGATCCCCCTCAGTGCCGGATAACCGAGACTCTACTGTATGGAATATTCCCTCAAGATGAGGCCAGAGCAGGATCATCCAAAAGACAACCCAGGAAGGTGTCTGGGGCCTACCTGCCCACCTTCCCTGACCCATCTCCACTTCACCTTATCAAAAGGACCATAAGAGGTTGCCTAAGCTACTACCTTGCCTATGGCCCTACTTCATCTTAATCCATCTCAGGATGAGGGTGTATTTCTTCTAAATAGCCTTGAATAGTGTTCCCTTTAAAAAACCCTAACTGCCCCCCCCCCCCCCACCCGGTGATGTCTAGCCCTAACCATCTAATGGTTAGGGCTAGACATGGCTAATGCCTAACCCTAACTGACCCCCCGCCATGCCTAAACCTATCCAACACCCCCACCGATGCCTAACCCTCAGGTAATGTGAATGACCCAAAGCATGCTGAGCGGATGGGCTTATTGGACCGTTTGCACATCCGATGCAATTGCAATGCAGTGTGAAAGGTCCCTAACTGACCACTCCACTGATACCTAACCCAAACTAATCCCCACACCAATGCCTAACCCCAACCAACATCCCCGCTGATGCCTTACCTTAACAGACTCCCCGCCACAATTTTCTCTGATGCCTGACACTTACCTACCGCCTCCCCCCCCAATCGGCGGCAATAACATGGGCGGCAGTGGTGCCTGATAAATATTGGGATTAGGCTGGAAATTACCCCCAGGCTCTGTGATAGCTGTACTTCACACTAGAGTCTTTTTAGCGTCCATTTTAACATTGTGCTGCCAGTACCCCAATTAACTATTTCACAATTCAAGGGCAGTAGAGCATGAACGTAAGAGAAGGAGATGGTCCATACTCCATACACATTAGTGGAAAGGAGAATGCTAAGGGACCAAATAATAAGATGAACCGGTACTTTCCACCATCAGCAACCCAGAAGAAGAGTATGGAGCCTGGAAGAAAAGAAGATTTCCGCCGGTAAGTATATATTTTTCATGTAAAACCTGCAAGCCTCAGCTTTCCAGCACTAGCACCATACAGCTAGCTACTTTACTGCCCCAGATGATTTCCCCTGAGATTTGTCTGATAAAATATGTATAGTGAATAGCACAAACCATGCACTTTTACTATTACTGTATATAAGATGTATTTGTTTAAACCTGTCTTAGGCCTCTTGCACACTGCAAGCGATTCAGATTCAGATTCCGCTTTTTAATCAGTTTTTACATCAGATTCCGATTTGCAGTTTGCTCTCTGCACACTGCAAATCGGAATCTGAATCAGATGTAAAAACTGATTAAAAAGCGAAATCTGAATCGGAATCACTTGCAGTGTGCAAGAGGCGTTATATTGCACAGTTTGTATTTGTCTGAATTTGACTTGAATGGCTTTGGTATCATTAGTGACATTGGGGCAGATTGACAAAGCTTTTCTGTTGAATTATCTCACTAATTTATTAACTCACAATTCATCTCTCATTATCTAACTTAACTCATGAATGATCTCTCCTTATTTGTTTATCTCATTCATCTCATCTCTCCTTATTTATCTCATGCATCAGCTCTCCTTACAGTTAGAGAACCTGAGACGTTATAATAGGGTGTACTTATACTTACCTGGGGCTTCCTCCAGCCCCATAAGGACCATGGAATCCCTCTCCGCCTTGCCCCATGCCTCTCGGTAATCCAGTCAGTCACGGCCAGTTGTGAGGCCTGCACAGGCACGTTCTGCCTGTTCTCCACACACGGGAGCGCGATGAGGGGCGTGCGTGACTCTAAATGGAAGCCTTTGTATTTTTGACAGTTTTTGTATGATCTTTTTCCAGGTGATAAACCTGTGTAATACCGGATTGGACACTTTTTGTGATTATATATACTAATTATGTGAAATAAGTACAGATTATTGTTAGTTTACAATGAGCTAGTGGAGACTCATTAGATAAGTCAGCCTAGTACTGTAGTGGCTATTTGTGTGTGGTTTATGGGCCTGCACAGTGGTAGTGCTCCCTCTAGTTGTCGTTTGCCCTGTCATGGAGAGAGATAAGTACCTGACACCGTTCCCATAAAAGCACCGACCTTTATTACTGAATGAGTTATATCAAGTAGGAATGCAATGCTCATTCGAGTGAAGTAAAAGCTGATGCTTTTATTGGAAGTGTGCCTGGCATTTATCATGCTAATAACTCCCAGTCTCTTTGCATGCCCCAGTGCACATTGGTTAAAGACCTTAGTGACAATTTGATTTTTGATGGCCTTCAGTGCAGCAATTGTTTTTACAGCAATTATGTCCCTTGTGCAAGATTGAGTGCCCATCCCTTTTCTAAACCCCCTGGTAATAATTCTGAAATATAGTCTGTACAACACGTTTCCCACTCTCTAGCTAGGACCGATCTTAAAGGGACACTTAAGCCAGAAAAAAAATGAGTTTTACTCACCTGGGGCTTCTACCAGCCCCCTGCAGCAGTCCTGTGCCCTCGCAGCCACTCACCAATCCTCTGGTCCCACGCTGCCAGCTAGTTTCGTTTTTGCCGACAGGCCCGTCAGGACTGGCCACGCGTAGCTTTTTACGCATTCCCGACTGTAATTAGCGCTATTGCGGGCCGCAACGCGTACAAAAATATGCGCTGCCGCATATCTATCTGTTCGTAATGCGGCAACGCAATAGCGCTAATTACAGTCGGGAATGCGGCAAAAGCTATGCGTGGCCAGTCCTGACGGGCCTGTCGGCAAAAACGAAACTAGCTGGCAGCGGGGGACCAGAGGATTAGTGAGTGGCTGCGAGGGCACAGGACTGCTGCAGGGGGCTGGTAGAAGCCCAAGGTGAGTAAAACTCATTTTTTTTCTGGCTTAAGGATTACTTTAAGTGAAATCGCCTGGGTAAAAATGAATGTGCCCTGCCCAATCCCTCAGATAGCAGTATTAGATGGCCTGTGTGCCTCTTCTCCCCCTGGTAGCAGTAGTAGGTTGCCTCTGTGCCCTCCCAGGATAGACAGTGGTATTAGATTACCTTTGTTCCCCAGACCCCACACCCCGTAAAATATTTAGGCAGCATTTATCTTCTCCCACCCATATAGCAGTATTGAGTGGCCTACACCTGTGACTTAGGGGGAAGACTTAGGGGCTCTTATTGGCTCTGGGAAGACTTAGGGGCCCTAAGAGGGAAGACATAGAGGCCCTTATTGGCTCTGGGTGCCCTAGGCAATTGCCAAGTTTGTCCCCTCTAAAGTTCAGACCCTGTCTTAGCAATAATGGAGCACTGCAGAGAAATAATGATTTCAATACAATAGGTTGAATGACAGACGATCACCACTCTACAGCAATACTGACATACTTTAGGTAATATTGAGGAATAGCCTTGCATTATAGGCTCTATAGCAATTTAAAGGCAGCGAGGATAGATTACGCTGAGGTAAAATTGAGGCTTAACTTTAACTGGCAAAACACTCTGTGACAATAATGAGATACTGTCCTTATAAGCAAATATGTTGATTTAATGCAATTATAATACTCCTCAGACACTTTTCCTTTGTGGCAAAGTGTGTCACTGATGCTGTATATTATGGTGTATTAATTTCTGAGGGAAAGTACTGTGACAAATTAGGGTTATGAGGACTGAGAAAGAAAGTACATGGCAGCAGACATAGCTATATCCCACAGTTGGGTGTTTATCAGGCACACATCACATACAGGACTGGATAGAAAATTATCACACAACACACTAGACACCACTGATTCCAACAACAGAGGAACTACGAATTCCAGAAACACGGTGCATTTACTACAAGTCACTAAAGTCTATGTAGAGTTATCCTTCTCTGAGGCAGGCTACTGGATGAACAACACATGCCAGCAGTCCTAGTAGCAAGCTTTTGGGTCTCCACAACCGGGTGGAGGAAGGAGCTAGAGATGAGCAGTCAAATCCAGGATTCTTCAGTGAATTAGATGCACTCTCCAAGCCAGGGTGTGTGTGGCCTCCACACAGGACTCCCAAGCTGCTCTCTGCTCTCTAGGCAAATCCACCTGACCATCTAAACGCATCTGTCTACTTTGGGAAAGGGGACCCCACGGGGCCCGGGAACAATTGTCATCTGTATCTTGTGGACTGCTGATGCAATAAATCTGAAAAGCTGGATGCTTTTTGAAACTTTCATGGTATGTGGACCTGGTTTCTACTATTGCAATTATTTCAGCGGTGTAGCTAGCCACCCAGGTCACAGCACCGGTAACTCTAAAGAAAAGGTGTTCTACTTTGGTACCTTACTCGATATATATACTTTTAACCAATGTCCTTTGGGAAGGTATACTTCCCAAAACACTCCATATCCCTGTCCAGTCCTCTTTATCAGCAGGCTAATAGGTAAGTCCTAGTGACTCTACATTGTCTGCTTGTCTGAACAGGTCTCCTCTTTGGAGAAATATGCACCCAGGTAAACAAGGCATTGCACACCGGACAAAGCTTTCATCATGCAAGATTAAGATCAAAACAATTGTCATCTGTATCTTGTGGACTGCTGATGCAATAAATCTGAAACGCTGGACACTTTTTGAAACTTTCATGGCATTGCACATCGGACAAAGCTGTCATTAAGCAAGATTAAGACTATTTAACTTTGCAAATACTAATGCTGCATATAAGAGTGCTTTCTGAGGCCAAGAATAATACAGTCCCTGTTACAGTAACAATTCCTTTAGATAGAAACAAAGGCACTGCTTCAAGAATTATATTATATAATCAGTGAATAAAAGACAGGCCTCCAAATGAAACAAAATAATGCTGCCCCAACTACCATACTGTAAGGCCCGGTTCACACTTGCGGTTGTTTGCCAAACGGACCGGATGACCTGACCGGATCCGGACCGGATCCGGATCGGAACCGTACGGTTCTGATCCGGATCCGGTCAGGTTGCATCAGGTGTTCATCAGGATGCGATCCGGATCCGTTTGGCAAAAGTAACGTAAAAAACAAAAAAAATGTTGGGGTCTGGGAGGTCAGCAGAAGGGGGACCTGTGGAATCAGGCCCTCTGCTGTTTAGCACTCACCTCCACCTGCGACATGCTGCCAACATCTCCGGATCCGGATCCAGCTGTGCTGCTCCACTCCAAAATGCTTGCCCATGTGTCCCCATCCAATATCGCCGCAACAATCCGCATAGGAAGTGGGGTAGAACATCCGGATTTCTCAGCCAGTGTGTTGTGCGCTCTCCGGTTCCCATTGGATTGTATTGGCCGGATGGTGCAGTCCGGCTCCGCCCCGGATACAGCTGCCGGAGGAGCCGGATCAAAAAATAGCGCATGTTGGAACGGAGGCCGGAGTCCGGATCCGGCCCGGATCCGGTCCGGCTCCGGTCCGGCAGAACGGACGCATGTGAACGGACGCATAGGCTTTCATTGCTATGCCGTGCCGTCCGTTCTGCAAGCGGTGCGGCTCCGGCACGGCGATTCCGGACGGCCACCGCTAATGTGAACCGGGCCTTAGACATCTTTTCTCTACCTTAACCACCAATTGTCTCTATAATTCTTCCCTCACTGTCTCCACCATCAACTGCTATCTCTGTCTCCTTAAATAAGCCCCAATTGCACTCTCTGTCTCTGGACCCTCCCATTTAGCTCTATGTCTCCCCACAAGTGTCTTGTGACTCACTTGACATTGTGTCATGGCTGTTACATACCACACAGATTTGTGCCAGTGTTCTGCTAGGTTTGCATTCTCTGCACCTCTGGTGACTGTCCAATCCATTCAAATCAGCCTGAATGTGGTTTTACCAGTGCCAAAACCATGTTACACCAATAAACCTACATTGTAGGGTTACTACATTTTTGGGCAGCACGGTGGCATAGTGGTTAGCACTCTCGCCTTGCAGCGCTGGGTCCTCGGTTCAAGTCCCAGCCAAGTCAACAACTGCAAGGAGTTTGTATGTTCTCCCTGTGTCTGTGTGGGTTTCCTCTGTGCACTCAAGTTTCCTCCCACATCCCAAAAACATACAGATAAGTTAATTGGCTTCCCCCTAAATTGGCCCTAGACTATGATACATGCACAACACGATATAGACATGACTATGGTAAGGATTAGATTGTGAGCTACTCTGTGGGACAATTAGTGTCAAGACAATATATATGCTGTACAGCGCTGCGTTATATGTCAGCGCTATATAAATACTTAAATAAATAAATTGTAACATAAATAAACCTGGCAAGAAGAGCAATATGATTACTAAATCGTATGCAACAGGTTAATTGGCTTATTCTACATATGGGGAACCATAGAGGCAAGAGGCAATGCAGCAGGTGCACATTGGTTGCAGAACACCTCAGCATCAATTTACACTGAGGTGATTCAGTGATTTCCTCCTCTTTGGCAGGTATGAATATTATAATTTATTGCTGCCCTTTAAGACTCCAGATATGCAAGGGGCGAAGACGAAGCGTCCTGCTGTAATTGGCTGCTGTTATTGTCCCTTTGCCTGGCATCGTTCCCAGCCATTCGTGTCTACAGTGACTATGTTCTCTGCTTCTTCTCCCACATAGGGGCAGATACCAGGGCAAAGTGACGTATAAATTACATACACAGATACACCAGATATTTAGAAGCCAAAATGATCATTCAAGATAATCTAGATATCATTCAAGATAATAACTTTGGGAGCCACTAATAAAAATAAGTGCATGAAACAAGCAGCAGTGAGGAGGATACAGAGACATAAACATCTCCTGGTTGGCTCCTGAAAACAGGTTTTCTCAGAGTCAGACTCCTCAGCTTCAGCTTTTTGAGAGGAAGGAAGCAAACCAGCTCTGGAGAGAGTTCTGCACTGGCATGCCCTTCTCTCTTGTTCTCTCACCCTTCCTAAATGCTTAACATTACCCTCCTTTGCGTATTAACTATATCTTCCCCCACCTTATTCTCTAACCCTTCTAATACTAATCCTAACCCATACTCTATTACAGTATCTTGTTCCCATTAATTTAGTTATTGATGATATCTGTAGCTTGACTATATAATAGCTGAAACCAATATCTGGAGCTTTGCTGTATAATAACTGAGCCTCTGGCAACCTCACCTCATACTTTTAGCCAGCAACACTAGAAAGCTTTTCAGAGGTTTCTCATCACAGACTGTGTGAAAACAAATGTCTTGTTTACCAGCTGTTTGTAATAATTTGTGTCGGTGTTAATGCTAGAGACTAGAGCCATACCATGTAGCTAGGTTCCACTTCTCTGTCACTATTCACAGAGGAATCATTTACTTTTTGTTTCTGCCCTGCCTGCTTTCTCTTCTCACAGATTACATGAGAACAGGTGAGGGATATTTAGATGCAGATAAGGATGTAAAAAAAGAAGGACCTGCAATTTGTCCTTACTTGGATACCACCCCCCTCCCCCATTCAGAATGAGATCTCCCTGGCTGTAAACTGTTTAGTTTAAACTGCGAGCACAGCCGTCTCACCCACCAGGCAGCTATAAATTCTTGCCTAGAGCAGCAGGAGGAGCCAGGAGCGCTGCTGAGTAGTGAAAGAAGAAATGCCTCTCAGCCCACTCAGATATCAGTTTACAAAGCAGCAGCTAACAGCAGCGCCTGACTGGACTCATAACTGATTCACTGACTGATTAATTCAGTTCCTTCAGCTCAATGATTCAAAGAACCACAGTAATGAGTCAGTGAGAGAAGGCTCCGAGTACAGCATCAGCTCCTAAGTCCTGACTCTTCTCTCTGATTCACTGATTCATTCAGTTCCTCTCTCTCTGCTACTGGTAACTGCGTGGATGTAGAGACTGAGCATAGCAGGATTAGCAGGCTGGCATGGACTGCCCCCCAGGCCGCCTTTTATTCAGTGATTTAGGGCTGGGCTGGTGTCTGGTGTATTCAGGTTTGTTGTTGTACAGCAATGTGAAACACTAGGCTAGCTGATAAAAGTGCAATTAGAGGACAGGCAAGCTGGTAAATATACACAGCATGATGCAGAGCTTGCCTGGAGGGTCTTTGGGAAAACATCTGTCTTGTCTCTGCCCATTGTTATAATGACTGCATGTGCAGATACGGTGTTAAACAGGTTGAAAAGTTTTGACAGTCCCTAGACTCCAGGAGGACTGCTTTCTGACTTGTGTGGGAGACTGGCAGGGACAGCAGTTCTATTACTGGCAACTAGTCTCTGTGTAATGTGGGACTGAAATACAGATTAGCTATCTGCTCCATCTCTGCTATTCTCAGTCTCACTCCACTCCTCCTCTCTTTGGGCTAGTGCACAACAAAAATCGCAATAGCAATCGCTAGCAATTTGCAAATGAGACTTGATAATTTGGGCTGAGGCTGCCATGATAATGGGCCTCAAGTCTATGTTTCCTAACAGGCCAAAAGGTCCCAGTCCTCCCCTGGTAGCAGCATAGTGTGTGTGTATAGTGTATATCTACTGTGTGCTCTGTGTGTGTGTGTGTGTGTGTGTGTGCGTGCGTGCGTGCGTGCGTGCGTGCGTACTGTGTGTGTGTGTGTGTGTGTGTGTGTGTGTGTGTGTGTACTGTGTATAGTGTGTGTGTACTGTGTGTACTGTGTATAGTGTGTGTGTACTGTGTGTACTGTGTGCATGTGTATATTGTGTGTGTGTGTGTGTGTGTGTGTGTGTGTGTGTGTGTGTGTGGTGTGTGTGAGTGCATGCCGCAATAAGTATATTTTATGGTGAAACGCTCTGCTGCATTACAACTGTTTTCTGGTAAACCCATGCCGCAATAAGTGTATTTTCTGGTGAAACGCTGCTGTATTATGATTTTCGGGGGTCTTGGGGATGGGGTTCACCACAGGGGTGGTGTTCACCACAGGGGTGGGGGTATGGGGCTGGGGGGCAATCACGGCGGGGGGGGGGGGGGGCGCCACAGGATTTCTCGCCTGGAGTGACAAAATGGCTAGAGACGCCCCTGACTGCGAGGCAGAGAGAGAGAGAGAGAGAGAGAGAGAGAGAGAGAGAGAGAGAGAGAGAGAGAGAGAGAGAGAGAGAGAGAGAGAGAGAGAGAGAGAGAGAGAGAGAGAGAGAGAGAGAGAGAGAGAGAGAGAGAGAGAGAGAGAGAGAGAGAGGAACACACAGAGCTGCAGGCTGATGGGCCAGTGAGGACTGTTTATGCTAGATGTCACAGTCTTCCACAGTAATTCCCACAGTCAAAACTATTGACTGTGGGAATTATTGACTTCTTCACATAAAACATGAAAAGATAAAAAAAAAAGCCTTTGTATTGCTATTTGCTAGTAATTAAAGCTAGAAATATACTGTATGTGGCATTTAGTTTTTAGTTAACATTGATAGCTGTCCAACCCTCCTGGCGGTTTGCAAAAAAATCGCCAGGGGGCAGCAAATCTTTTTTTTTAAATTTTTTTTTTTTTTTTTCATGTAGCGAGACAAAGTCTCGCTACATGATAGCCGCTGCTCAGCGGCATCCCCCCAGCCCCTCCGATCGCCGCCGGCGATCGGAGATCCGGAGATCCCGTTGAAAGAACGGGATCTCCTGGAGGGCTTCCCCCGTCGCCATGGCGACGGGCGGGATGACGTCACCGACGTCATCGACGTCGTGACGTCAGAGGGGACTCCGATCTGACCCATAGCGCTGCCTGGCACTGATTGGCCAGGCAGCGCACGGGGTCTGGGGGGGGGGGGGCGGCCGCGGCGAGAGCAATTGCGGCGGATCGGCGGGTAGCGGCGGCGATCGGGCACTGCACGCAGCTAGCAAAGTGCTAGCTGCGTGCAGCAAAAAAAAAATTATGCAAATCGGCCCAGCGGGGCCTGAGCGGTGCCTTCCGGCGGCATAGCCCGAACTCAGTTCGGGCTTACCGCCAGGAAGGTTAATCCATCTCTGCCTGCGATGATTGGCATACCTTTGTTGAGAAAATACAAAGACATTCTGCTATTCTGCTGTTATGCAGTTGTAATTCTGGAGCACACTTTGGGACACCAAAATAGAATGTAACCCTGATTTTATCTAAAATACTATTTTAGCCTTATGCAGTGGGGAAGCAGAGGAGACATAGAACATTCTATGAAAATGTTCATACACTTTCACTGGAAATTGTATTTTTGCTTTTACCCTAACTGGTAATATTTGAGTTGACCTCACTTGCTGGAACTTTAATAATATTCATATGAACATTGGTGTGCCCAAGGACAAGAAAAAAAGGGCAGCAATCAAAAGTTGACTCTAATTCAAACTGTCCTTCAAAACCTTGCAAAAAGCTTTGCTGCTCCATGCCTGATCTATAGTGGTGCAGTTGCAAATAAGCCACACAGTTAGGGCTTATTCCCACTAAGGGGACTTTCGGGATTTTTTTAAGCGCCGGTCATTTTGAAAATCGCCTTAAAAGTGCTTGTGAAATGATTCCCTATGAGAGTGTTCACATATAAGTGGTTAGATTATGATACACTTACCAAAGCGCTGCTGTACTATTTTTGGGGCAATTTGCCTGTAATGAAAGGTGTAGGGAAAGTGCAAAGCGCTTGAAAAAGCGCTTTGTATAACGACTTCCCGAACGCTTTTAAGAATAAATACATTACATAAATACATTATATAAATACATCAAAGAGTTCACTTCCTGACTTGCGTCAGTAAGTGAAAAAACAAATCGCTCTGCAAAAGCGCTTAGAAAAGCGCTGTAAAAAAACCTAACGCGCTGGGAAGCGCTAAACAATCACCCACAAAATCGCAAAACGCTGGTGTCAGAGATTGCGATTTTAGATGTGAACAAGGCCTAAAAGAGCAATGATGATGATGATGAACAGTGAAAAGTAGTTTAACATTTTTCAACCAGTGCTGTTGAATGCTGTACCCTAAACTGCAGTGAAAATCAGTTGCTAATCCTTTTGCATCTTTATTCAAAGCTAAAATAATTGTCTTGCTTGGAATTAAATACAAACAAAACAAAAAATAGTAAATAAATCTCATATAATAGGCTGGTTTAGTGCTACTCTAAAGGTGGCCACACACCATACATTTTTTAAATATCTGTTCAATTTAAGAATTGAAATCAATTTTTCTGACTGATTGTAATATTTCAAAAATATGACCAATGTACCACACACCTATGTTAAATTTTCCCCCAATTATGATAAAAATGATTGGAAACTCTGAGAAAATTGCTGGGGTGTGTATATTAATAAATTTACAATCTAACACACACCATACAATCTTTAGAGAAATTGAAGAAAAATATCTGGCATTCCGGATAAAAATAGAAAAAAACGGGAAATCCAATCGGATTTTTCAGTCAAATGAAAAAAAAGCTTAAACCCTATGCGACTTTCCGCGCGCGCCGTACTTTGCGCACGTAAAACATTGCGCACGGGACTTTGCGCGCGGGTTTATTCCTCAAAACTTTGTTAACCTACTTAGTGCAATGGTTATCACGCCCAAAAGTCTTTAGGCGTGCTAAGTAGGTTAGCACCGCTTTGTGAATCAAGCCCCAGATGTTTTTGACATTATTGTCAGATCTGACAAGCAGGGGCTTAACTAGAAAGAAGCAACCCTTGTGATCGCAGGAGGGCCCAGGGCTGTTCTGTGGCCCCAACTCCTAACTTTCCCATCCTCTGATACAGGGGACAATACTTCAGATTACTGGGAGGGAAAAGGCGCCCCAAAAAATAACCATGGATGTAATAATTATAAAATAGCTTACCTCTAAGAAGAAGGGGCTACGCCAATATAGGAAAGACATATTAATAATCAGACACAAAAATGATAACGCATTTTGCGGAGCACAGTCCACTTCCTCATATCAAATAAAGCAGTGTCTGGATAGCCAAGGTGCAAAGCTTGGAACGCCTAACCTTAGGCTCTCCAAGCTCTGCACCTTGGCTATCCAGACACTGTTTTATTTGATCTGAGGAAGTGGTCTGTGCTCTGCGAAATGCATTATCATTTTTGTGTCTGATTATTATAATGTCTTTCCTATATTGGCATTGCCCCTTCTTCTTAGAGGTAAGCCATTTTATAATTATTACATCCATGGTTTTTTGGGGCACCTTCTCCCTCCCAGTGATATTGTTTACAGCCCCCTAGCTATTAGAGGTTGCTGTATACCCAAACAATCGGTTTTTCTGGATTGCGACCCATACATTTGAAGACAAAAAGCCGGAGTGGGGACGGGATTTCCTCACTTGTTTTTATACTGTGGCTGCTGGTCTTGCAAGTGATGAGTACCTCATTACTTTGTATTTGTCCAGAACTTGGACCTTAACCACCTTAGCGGTATGGACGAGCTCAGCTCGTCCATTACCGCCAGAGGGTGCCGCTCAGGCCCTGCTGGGCCGATTTACATGAAATAAAGAGCAGCACACGCAGCCGGCACTTTGCCAGCCGCGTGTGCTGCCCGATCGCCGCCGCTCTGCGGCGATCCGCCGCGAGCAGCGGCGAAAGAGGGTCCCCCCAGCCGCCTGAGCCCTGCGCAGCCGGAACAAATAGTTCCGGCCAGCGCTAAGGGCTGGATCGGAGGCGGCAGACGTCAGGACGTCGGCTGACGTCCATGACGTCACTCCGCTCGTCGCTATGGCGACGATCTAAGCAAAACAAGGAAGGCCGCTCATTGCGGCCTTCCTTGTTTATTCTGGGCGCCGGAGGCGATCAGAAGAACGCCTCCGGAGCGCCATCTAGTGGGCTTTCATGCAGCCAACTTTCAGTTGGCTGCATGAAATATTTTTTTTTTTATTTAAAAAAAACCCTCATGCAGCTGCCCTGGCGATCTTAATAGAACGCCAGGGTGGTTAATATACTACACCATAAGGGGCTCCTGGTCTCTCTGTGCTTTTCCTGTATCCGTAGGAAGTCTTGGGACTCTGCTGGACAACACACCTCCTCACATATACTTCAGATCAGGAGTTTTTGTGGCTACACTTGTTATGGGTGTGGAGATCTTGTTTTATGACCCTTGTGAGATGTGCCCCAAGGCCATGAAGGGCACCTTGGGGAGGCAAGGGATGCGGGGTGAACATTGGGGGGCATCTAAGTTTTGTTGAGGGGCCCCATGAATTGTAGTTACTCCAATGCTGACAAAATTATCTGCATGCTGGTTTCTGGTGTTATTCAGACACTACTGCAGCCAAATAGATCTGCAGGACTGCCAGGCAACTGGTATTGTTTAAAAGGAAATAAATGCTTAGACACTGGCGGGTGTAGAGTGGCCATAATGCGTTGCTGAGGGAACCGGAGTGGTGGATGAGCTCGGCTAAGTGCAGGACGAGTGCATTGTTCGCCTACTTGCCTCACCCGCCCAAAGCGCTCCGTTGTGTGTCCTGTCATCTTTCCTCAGCACTTGGCCCCACACTGTCTCAAAACTTATTATGATAAAAGGAAAATTGATAGACACTCGGCACTGCTTGTGAAAATGTAGCATGGTTTATTCTGCAATAGCAATCAAAAGTATGTCACTGTAGCGGTGCAGATAAACAGCCTTGGAAGAAGCGCCGGCCGGTATGAAACAGCCATCAGGCTCATCTCTGTGCGCACCACCCATCGTATGGCTCTTCAGTCTATGGTATGTTTGCAATTTATCTGCACCGCTACAGTGACATACTTTTATTGCTATAGCAGAATAAATCCAGCAATTGTTTCACAAGCAGCACCAAGTGTCTATTAATTCTCCTTTTATTGACTGCCCTGTTTGCTCTGATATTTACGAGGAGAGTCTGAAGCCATATAAATTACCTCTTTTTCTTGCACAGTTATAGTGGCTGGATAGTGTACTGGTTAAGGGCTCTGCCTTTGACATGGGAGACCAGCGTTCAAATCCTGGCTAGGTCAAGTATCTATTCAGTAAGAAGTTCAAGGCAAGACTCCCTAACACTGCAGGGTGGCCTCTTGAGCGCGTCCCAGTGGCTGCAGCTCTTGAGCGCTTTGAGTCCGACAGGAGAAAAGCGCTATACAAATGTTCAGATTATTATTATTATTATCAGTTATCTTAAGCATTAAGATCAAAGCTGATTTGCCGCATTCCCGGAAAAATTCTGCGATGGTTTCCTGGTAGAGGCAGAGCTTTGTGCAGTAGCTCTGCCTCTGCTCTAGTCAATCTCTGCAGATCTCCACCTCTCCCCGCCCCTCTCAGTCTTCTTTCACTGAGAAGGGCAGGGATAGGCGGAGATCGGTGGAGATTGACTGGACTGTATGCAGAGCTACTGCACACAGCTTTGCCTCCCCCGTGCAGCAAAATCTACGACCCAAAAAGTAGTGGAATTTTGCCACAGGATTTTGGGGCGATAAATACCTTGTTCTGCCATGGGAATGCGGCGAATCAGCTTTGATCTTAATGCTTAAGATAACTGTGCAATAAAAATAAGTAATTTATATGGCTTCAGACTCTCTTTTGTGAGTTAGCTTGCTGTGGGGTCCTCACACCAAGTTGTCCATTCTTGCTGGTGGAGATTTTGTAGTGCCGACTGTTTTTTCAAAACTAAGATTTAAAGGAAACCTAAACTGATGAAGAAAAAAAGAGTTTGACTTAACTGGGGCTTCTACCGGCCCAACGCAGTCACTCTGTGCCCGCACCGGTGCTCAGTGATCCTCCGGTCCCCTGCCGGAGCTGAGTTTTTGATTGTAGCAGTCGATTGCTACTACACCTGCGCCCGTGCTCATTTGCACGCCCATCGCCGGGAGCGTCCTGTGCAGGCGCAGTATAGGTTTTCTCCCCCCTAGTGGCAGGAGTGCGAACAGATAAGCGTGTGGCAAGGGCCACGCGGCCACAGTGGCCATCGACTGGCTCCGTCGGCAGAATCAAAGTGGCCATCAACTGGCTCAGTCGGCAGAACCAAAGCTGAGCCGCAGCGGGGGACTGGAGGGTCCTTAAGTACTGGCGCAGGCACAGGGTAACTGCAGGGGGCAGGTAAAAGCCCCAGGTAAGTTAAAGTCTTTTTTTTATGTTTCAGTTTAGGTACACTTTAATGGGTCGGCTATGTCTGACAAGGCCAAGTACAATACAATACACTACAATACAATAACATTTGTTTAGCGCTTTTCTCCCATAGGACTCAAAGCGCATGTACCCCAAGAAGCATACATATAAAAGCGCTGCAATGAAAAATGGGCAGGAGATATTGCCAGTAGTAGCATATCTGTAATTTTACCAATTGTCTAGTATCTTCTGCTATCGATAGTAGAATATCAGTAGTGTTACCGATACTCTACTATCGGCCTATCTTATAACCAGATTTCCAAGGGTGTTTATTGAAAATTCACAAGTAAAATATAACAATAGAATTAAACAGTGTTCCTCACATATGAGGATATTCACATGAAAAAGATATCTTATAACCAGGGCTGTGGCGTTGGAGTCGGAGTCTGCCGTACATATGAAAAAAGCCTAAAATACGTAATTTTTGCTGAATATTTTTCCCTTGATCCCCCTCCACTGCCTGGATTTGGGTACACTTTGTACACCTTTAGTAAAGAAATTGTGGCTGAAGAAATGCCATGAAGGTTTCAGAAGTTCACCGTGCCATTAAAGTCAATGGGACTGTGCTATAACGAGCATGTAAATAAGGAAGTGGAACTGTGCTATAATGAGCATGTGTATAAGGAAGTGGAGCTGTGCTATAACGAGCATGTGTATAAGGAAGTAGAGCTGTGCTATAACGAGCATGTGTATAAGGAAGTAGAGCTGTGCTATAATGAGCATGTGTATAAGGAAGTAGAGCTGTGCTATAATGAGCATGCATACAAGCTGTGCTATAACTGGTCACACTGCATACAGGCCTGCCACAGTCATTGCTGGGCTGTGTAGTTCTATACGCTTCTATCTATATTGCAAGCAAGCCAGCACACTTTCTATCATAAGCTGTGCTTAGCTTGCTACTGTATCTGTTATAGATATCTGTTTGTGTGGGTTATACTTACACTGCATACAGACCACAGTGAGTTGCTGGACTTTGTAGTTCTACTATACTCTTCTATCTATTGCAAGCTATTTTTCAATTTTCATCATCATCGCCTGCACTCTCGCCAACGTGCGCATGCGCACGGCCATCACCACACAAACATTGCCGCCGAGAGGACTGACATTTTATGTCCTGAGAGTGTCAACTAATGACAACCCTTTGCAGCTGTTTGTGGCAGTGCGTTAAACAGTGAATTTGGTCAGTGTGAAGCAGTACACTACTTACACTACCTGATCCATGCATACACACGCAAGATGTTTTAAAGCACTTTATGTTTCCAATTTAGCAATGCAATGTGATTTCTGCCCTTTAGGGATTGTAACCCTACTGTGCATCAAATACGTAATTTTCCGAGGGACTTTTAGCATGTATCCCACTCCACCATTCCCCCCTCCAGGTGTAAGACTTCTTGAAACAACTTTTCCATCACTTTTGTGCCCAGAAATAGTCCCTGTATATGTTAAAATTCGCCTGCCCATTGAAGTCTATGGCGGTTCGCCAGGTTCGCGCAAACTCAAACTTTTGCGGAAGTCTGCGTTTTCGAACCCAAAATCTGAAGTTCGAGCCATCTCTATGTCAATGTGAACTACAGCTCCTCACTTACAATATGTCAGTGTGAGCTACAGCTCCACACTAAGGGACCGTCCATTCTTATATTAATTTGCATGCGTTTTGCGATTTGCCAAAATCAGGCTTGTTGGACATTATATGTATTTCAATGGTGTCAATTTTTACAAGCATTTACAATTTTCCTGCAGTTTAAAACTGCACGACAGGTCTTTTTTTTCTTCTTTTTCGTGTGTGCGCAGTTTGCGTTTCAATGCAAGTCAATGGTAACACAGAAGAATCTATCTTTTTCAAGAAAAATCATGCACTCTTTTGAAGATACTTAGATTACATGTTATAAGTTATTTTTGATTACAAAAACCGTCATTGATATGCACAGAAAAATTGCAAACCAAAAAATTGCATTCAAATACAAATTGCATCCAAATACGCATAAAAATTGCAAAAACGCACCACAAAAGTTTGTTAAAAAAATAGCGCAAAATGCTAATTTGTCTATGTGGTTAATCGCATGCAAAATTATCACTTACAAGTCCACAAAGGCTCTAGCTATGGACACACCTTAGATTTTCGCTGCCTGAAACAATTCTTTATAATTGTCAATGGCGAAAACCTAGGGTGAGTACAGGTGACTCTTGATATACTTTGCCTCCCTGTCAGTGATTAAACTCATTAGATCCCTCTTGTAGGGCTGGTGCACACCAAGAGTGGTTCTGAGCGTTTTTTAAAACGCTTGCGGGCTGTAAACCGCTTGGCTAATGTATTGCAATGGGATGGTGCACACCAGAGCGGTTCGATTTTTCCCCAAACGCAAACTGACTTCTGAGGTGATTCTGCCTCAATGTTAAGTTTATAAAAGTGGAAAACCACTCTGAAAAATGCTATATCAGTGCGGTTTTTCCAAGCGTTTTTGTTACAGAACCTGTTCAGATAGGCCTTGTTCCCATCTAAAATCGAAATCGCTGACGGCAGTGATTTTATATTTTTTGCGCGTTTTTATTTTTCCCCCTCCCGACGCTCCACTGCACAGTACGATTTTGTGCAAAGTGCTTATGTAGGCACATAAGTCAGGAAGTGAAGTCTTTGAGCCGGAAAAGAATAAATACAATGTATATATTTTTAAAACCGCAAACACAATCACTGCATAAATCGATTTTGTGAGCGTTTAGCACTCCTATACCTTCCATTAGAACAAAACCCAAAAATGGTACAGGCACCGCTTTGCGCAGATATGAACCTTCTCATAATTGCACAAGCATTTTGTGAGCGATTGTGAAAATCGCCTGCGCTTGAAAAAAGCCCGAAAATGCCCTAGAGGTGAAGAGCCCTAAAAGCTTTACTGTAACAAAATATAAAATATAAAATATGGCATGAAAATCTCTCTAAACATGCCTGGAATCGCTCTGAAAGACAGCTTCAAAAACCGCTAGCGTTTGTGGATCCGCTAGCGTTTTTGGGTGTGCACTGGCCCACAGTTTTGTTGTACTCCACTCAGCAGGGTGTCCTCCCCCAACACCTCTCCATAGAACAGCACAGGCCACTCTCTGCAGATAGTTGAACAGGCTGTACTACAGTACTATACAGTGATTGTTCCTAAACTGCTTCCCAAAACACTCACAACTGGATCGTTAGGTTGACAGTTATCTCAGTTATCGCAAGCTTGTACACAGCTTCAGCTGATATGAGAGTGATCTTTGCTTTCACAGTACAAACTGTCAATACCTAATAGATGTAAAGTGAGATTCCTGAGCTGTTTCACCAGAGAGACAATCAGCACATAACTTCCTCCTTTCTATGCCACAACAAAAGCATTGCAGAAAAGCAGCATATTTCCACCTTTGTGCAATAGATGAAGACTTGAGAGGAGGGAGCACAGCCAGGTACAGTAGGCGTTGTCAGGTCAGGTGATGAGCTCTTCTCCCAGGTGGAGGGACAGAAGCTGGAGAACAGGGAAGAGGAGGTGTGGTTTGGGACAGGTGGGCTCATCCCAAACACAGCAGCCAAGGTGGTGTCCCCACCTTCTATTACTCAACTCATGTCTGACATTAATGACAGAGATCAGCTGGTGTTGCTTCATTTCCCTGGCAGTGAGACATCGGAAGCATGCACAGATAGGCTGTCAGAGGGACTGCTGCTGCCTCTTCAGGGATCTGTTAGGGGACTTCTCAGACCCTCTCATCTTCTGCAGGTGTATGTCATGGAGGAAGGCATAGATAACCCAGCCTTCACCTCTATAGGCGAGGTGTCTCTGCAGTCCATTGATGGAGATGCTAAGCAGGGTGTCCCCAATGGTGATGCCAAAGAGAAGAAAGCAAAGGAGCATGATCTCTGCGAGGAGTTCAAAGAGGGGCCATGTGGTTGGGGGCGCTTCACTCCGAGCTGCCTGCAGTGCTGCAACAACCCCACGGGTTACTTAGTGATGTACAGCCTGCTGGCTGTCATGCAAGGTGAGCAGCATTCCTTTCCTCTACTGCTTTCTGCTGATATCCGCGATAGAGTGATAATAGGAGTGTGTGAATGAACCCGGGGACTGAAGCCTGGTGTGACCAGCATGCCCGTGTTCTGTGTACTAACATAAGCTGTTCCTGACATAACCTGCTGAAACTCCAAGGCTCGTGGATTCAAGTTATTCAAACCATAATAAAGTCATTATTAAACTGCATCTACAGACACCGAAATTACCGTGGATATATATATATATATTTATAATATTTTTTTGCAACCCAATCATTGATTCAATGTCTTTGTATGATAAAATGCAACCTATCCTAGCTCTATTCTCACACAGAACCATCCTCTACTGGGCAACTAATAACCCCCCCTGGACGGAAGTAATAACCCTCCCCCCTACCTTGGTGGACAACTAATAACAATAAATAATAATATTAATACAATTATTATTATGTATATAGCACTGACATCTTCTGCAGCACAAAGTCCTGTATATGACTGTCCTCAGAGAAGCTTAGAATCTAATCCTTATCAAAGTCATAGTCCAGTGACCTACCATATTATTATTATCAGGGCCAGGCCGAGGCAGAGGCAAGAGAGGCTTCAGCCTCAGGGCGCAGTGTAAAAGGGGGGCGCAAAACTCACTCAGCTATCATTCCCCTATTGTGTTTGAAGCAGAGCGAAATAAGAAAAAGGGATACATGGCAGTGACTGCAAGCCATATAACTAGAGATTAAGGTGTCTGAGGGAATGGGGGCCCTGGGGTGCCTCTTAGTCTAATAGCAATCAGTGTGTGACGGCAGGGGTGGGAGGGATGGAGGGGCGCACTTTGGTGTCTCAGCCTTGGGTGCAGGAGGACCTTGTCTCGGCTCTGATTATTATTATATATTTATGCAGTGTTGACACCAGCAGTACTTTACAGAGAACATAGTCATGTCACTGATTGACCTTAGAGGAGCTCACAATCTAATCCTAATACATGTATGGTAATTAGGGCATTATTGTTTATTAAGGGAGTAGTGCTTTGTCCAAACTGCTGCTGGACAAGCACATTGGGCTTGATTCACAAAGCGGTGCTAACAGTTAGCACGCTCGTAAAGGCACCTCTTCACGCCTAAACTGAGTTTAGGCGTGTTAAAAAGATCTCACGCACAAAGTCCCGTGCGCAAAACTTTGTGTGTGCACCTATAAGGTCGCATAGGGTGCGACGTTAACGTTGTACTATGTGCCGTTAAGGTCGCACCCCATGCGACCTTATAGGTGCATCGGGTGCACCGTTTTCGTCGTACCGTGATGCGACGTTTCGCGCACACCAGGCTGTTTTGCGCGCGGGACTTTGCGTGCGATCTGATTATGAAAACGGTGCTAACCTAGTTAGCACCCTACTTATCACGCCCAAAGTCTTTAGGCGTGCTAACTAGGATGGCACCGCTTTGTGAATCAAGCCCTTTGTCTTTAAATTAGACTGCCGGTAAGTTCATGTCCATTTGGACCCGCCCATGACTCATCATGACCACGTCCACTTTTCTTTACATGGGTACGCCCATTTTTTGTCACGCTCCTAGCTCTCCCGCCAGTTGACCTGCATAGATCGATCAGAGAGTGACCGGTCTTGTGACCGATCTGCCCAATCATCACCTGATGTATGGGCACTTTAATGCCTGGGACACGATGCAACTTCCAATCAGATTGATGGTCAAATCGATAATTTCCAACAGGTCCGATCTGATTTTCGATCGTTTTTCTGATCTATTTTCCGATCACCTCTATACACAATCGATCAGAAAAACTATCAGAAATCAGATCTCGGACCTGTCAGAAATTATTGATTCGGCCGTCAATCTAATGGGAAATTGCATCGTGTGTACCAGGCATAAAACTACATGAAAACGGGAAGATTGTACAATCAAGATTTTATAGTTAGTGGACAGCACCAGGGTCGGCGCCTGATGCAGGATAACAACATACCTCTCCTCCCTAAGCAGCTCTGTGTCACACTATTCGTATGTTTCAGTGTGCATGTGTAGATGTGGGAGGGGGGGCATTTCCTATAACCTGGCATGCAATCTGGCAGTACAAGGAGAGCAAACAGCCACATTGCAGAAGTAAGACCCTCCATACGTGTTCTGACCACGTCCTGTGAGGTTTGTCAAGATGATTCATGTATTTCTACTCATGAATGATGTGGTCACATGCAGAAGAACATAAAAACATGAACAAACAAGCAGTGGGTTGCACAGCCGCTTAGGAAAGAGGGTAACATTTTAACACATTTTAGACAGTCTGGAATCTTAAAGGGTACCAGAGCCGAAGCACGGGTACATAATGAGATACTTAACTAAAGAGAGGGAAGCTCAGGATCCTATTGAGGCTTCCCTCCCTGCTCTGATATCAATGCATTGTCGCTAATCATATCGGGGGGGCCACGCAGCTCTTCTTCCTCCAGCGTGGCCACGCAACAGCCAACCCAGCCCGCCCATGCACAGTAAGGCAGGCCCGCATTTTAGAAGGAAGAGCTGCACGGCCCTGATGTGGAGGGGAGCTTCAAATCAGTGAGGAAAGCCTCATTAGGAGCTTGAAGCTTCCCTCTTTTAAGGTATGACTCTGATTTTGATCCTGAGCTTTGGACTGTTCAAGCTTCCGTCTTGAAAGAGCAGAATTACACAGTTTAAAGTGCAGGTACAATTAGGCAAAAGGCCAATTTGTTGTCAACCATAATAAAAACGACATTTTGCTTTATCTTTGGTGCTATAAGCAGTCCTAATATTTATCACAAGAGCTGTTTGGGTGCACCTAGGTCCAATGGCGTGTCCAGTAATTGAGGGGTGAAAATGTATGTTATTATCTGATGTCAGCGATAACAGGGTAATGAGATAAGGATTCCTGAAGCAGGCAATTTGGGCACCCGCTAGCGCCAGAAGTTTGGGCACCGTCATAGGCGCCTATAGAAATATCAGCATTGAGACGTAATTTGGCTATAGGTGCCTGTGGCGGTGCCTGAGAGCTTATGTGTTTTTTTCTTGTGTCAGGATCGGCGTCGGTAAGGAGCGAGTGTTTAGTGTTTGGAGTCAGGCAGTTGGTTTATGTGTGTGAGTGGGGGTTAAGGTGTTAGGCAGGTAGATAGTGCGGGGGAGGGGGTTTAGGGTTAGGCGTCAGAAGGTAGTTTGTGGGGGGGGCGAATTTAGACGTCAGTTAGGAAGTATGTGCAGAGGGGGGTTTAGGGATAGGTGTCAGACAGGTAGTTTGTGCGTGGGAAGGTTAGGGTTAGGCTTCAGGAAGGTAGTTTGTGTTCGGGGGGGGGGGGGGGGAGTAGGGGAAGGGTTATGTGTTAGGCAGGTAGTTTGGGCTTGGGGGGGAGATTAGGGTCATGCGGCAGGCAGGAAGTTTGTGCTGTGGGGTTTAGACGTCACTTAGGAAGTATCGTAAAGGGTTTGGGGTTAGGTGTCAGACAGGTAGTTAGGAGTTAGGCACCAGGCAGGTAATCTGTGCACGGGGATGGGTGAAGTTGGATGTTCTAGGCATCAGGCAGGTGGTGTGTGCTGTGATGCGGTTTAGGGTTAGGTGTCAGGCAGATAGTTTTGCGGAGGTGGGGTTGGGGTTAGGTGTCAGGCAGGTAGTTTTACCGGGGGATTTAGGGTTAAGCGTCAGGGGGAGGGTTCTGTTACCGATATTTTACACTTTAATAGTAAAATATTGGTATTAAATACCAGTATTTTACTATCGGCATTACTGGGCGCCCACATTTCTGTGTGCCATTTCTGTATGTACTGTATACCCCTGTCACAGCTTATGAGTAATTGATACCAAATAATTTGCCATATCCAGAGGGGGGCTTTCCTAACATCAAGATAATGAGAGGCTCCATCGAGATGAGTTCCCACAGGAACCCAATTGCCTAGCTACGAAGCATTGGTATTGGTACTATATGAATAATTATCATGATACAGCTTACCAAAACTGGCTTGTGAGAAATGGTTTGTTAATAAGAAGGATAGTGACACATTACAACAGGACCTTGACCACATGGCCATATGGGCAGGCACATGACAGATGAAATTTAATGTTGACAAATGTAATGTCATGCACCTTGGGATAGTTGATCCAGGGATTTATCTGACTGCTATCTGGAGTTCGGGAAGGAATTTTTCCCTTTTAAAGCTGATTGGCCCAGGCCTTGTAACCTTGTAAAGTTTTTCACCTTCCCCTAGATCAACTGGTATATGTGCAGGTTCAGGATGGTATTGTTTTTTTTTTATTGTTTTTTTCTGGTTGAACTTGATGGACTGAAGTCTTTTTTCAACTAAACTGATGATGTAACTACTATGGGGTTGATTCATTAAGCTGCACAGCTAAAGAGCCAATAGCAGTGCTGTACTAGTATACTGGCAGTTCTGGATTAGGCAATGGTCCTGTGTGCATATAAGTGACAGGACGATTGCCCAATCCAGAACCGCCAGTATGCTAGTACAGCGCTGCTATTGGCGCCAAAGTTAGTACGGGCGGGCTTACAGAAAGCCCCTACGGTTGTATGTGCTGCATGACAGGCAGCATTTTGGCCCTTTAAAGGAGGTGTATTACAGCAACCTCACATCTCATGCTAGGAGTGGCGTGGCCAGTACTGTACAGGGAGCCCCCTTAATTTACGAGTGCACGCTACGCAGTACCACCGCTCACATTTTTAACTTGCGCTGCTCAATTTAAGCTATGCTGCTTTAGCAGCTTAATGAATCAACCCCTATGTAACTATGATAACCACTATTCAACTCACATATAGCGTGATCATTATCACTACAGCCCCAATAAAAAAAAACTGATGCAGCAGGGGCCTTGGTGCAGTCGCACCCAGGGCCGGACTTAGGCAAAGGCCTCCTAGGCCATAGCCTAGGGCACCACAGGAGCAAGGGCACCAAAGCAGCAGGCTAAACTGGTGCAGCATTTGCAAGCCTGAAAATGCTGCAGTGCAGGGAGATCAGGGGAGCGCCTGACCGCGGTGCTCTGTTGCTAGCCGCCTGTGCAGCAGCCACCTTGCTCTCTGTGCACGCTTGCGTTGTGGCCGGCGGCTATAGACTTGGGCAGCATTGGAGACATAGGGGAAGAGGAAGCTTTTGCACTGGAGATGAGCAGAGAAGTGAGTGACACTGATGGCTGCTACGGTGTGGAGGCGAGCTGTACTGAAAAAAAGGGAGTGGGAAAGAGAGGGATTAAGGGGGTCATAAGGGTACCTATACTAGAGGGATGGGGGGAAGGGTTCATCTCGCTACCTATACTGAAGGGGGGCTGCTGGTGACATTGGCCTTGGGTGGTAAAAAGTACAAATCCGGCCCTGGTCGCACCATCCCCACCCCATATTGCAACGCCACCAAAACCTTCCATCATTTTACAGATGAAATAAAATATTGCAATAATCTGTGTATTTTTTTTCACTTTTACTCTTATTGCAGAAAGGCAAGGGGTCGATTAGAGGGACCCTGTAGTCATTAGTCAAAGTAGGGATGCTTATCTGATTACTCTGTTATTAGGATGATTGGGATAGCACCATAAACCTCCACCCCCCTCTCTTAAAGCAGTAGGATCAGTCATACTATGCCATGGAAAAAAACCCACATATATAAGTAGATAAATACTTGATCTACTTATATAACACATGTATTGTACTGGGTCCATGTTTTGATTTCAGTTAATTTTATATAGTAAGAGAATTCTGTTCCTGGTGGGGGGCCATTTCTTTTGCCCACAGTTTAGGCTAAATCCTGATGTCATTTCTGCCTATTACTTTTTTTTTCTTTTCTCCTTCCATCGCTTAGTCACCTCAGCCTTGCTTGTAAACACAAGTGAGCAGGGGATCGTGTTTCAGATAAGCAGCTAGGCAGGGAAATAAATGGAAGAGGAGGAATATATTATAGATACAAATAACACCCCAGCATGCAACTGTTTGGCACTGACTATTTAAAGGGTCAGTGCTCCTAAAGTATGTGATAACTCCAAACCATGCCAGCAGAAAAAGTTTTGCAAGTTTTGAATGCAGGATTAGCATCTTTATCACTTAATACACTCAGACCAGTTGCTGTTAAAATGTGATTTTTATGGTGACAATCCCGCTTTAATGGACCCCTGAACATAGCCGGCCTTTGATATGAGCGACCGGAGCGGTCGCTCAGGGCGCAAGCTTCCAAGGGGGCGCCTATGGCTGGTTGCCTATACTGAGGGTACCTACACCTGATTTCCTATACTGAGGGCACCTATAGCTGGCTACCTTTACTGAGGGCTCCAACACCTGGCTACCTATACTGGAGGCACCTACGCCTGGCTACCTATGGGGGATGGAGACCTTCAACTGTCTTCCTATACTGGGGGCACCTATGCTTGGCAACCTATATTGAGGGCACCTACACATGAGATCCTATACTGGGGGCACCTATGCCTGGCTACCTACCTATACTGAGTCTGAGGGCGTTTTTCTTTGGGGGCAGGAACGAATCCAAACCAAGTTGAGCCTGGGGCAAGGTCAGGTTTTTGGCGCCTAAACTGCCATTCCCCATCCAAATTTTTTAAGAATACAACAAACTGCGCCTGGGGCAAGATACCCGCTTGCCCCCCCCCCCCCCAGATCCGTCCCTGTTTGGGGGGGGGGGGCACACTGCGGCTATAACACGTGATGCAAATTGTCAGTGCTGTGCTATCATTCTAAATGGGGGGGGGGGGGGAGGAGGCTAACTGTCCCACAGGTTCTAGCCTTCATTTTAATGTGTATTCAGGATAATGCACTCTATCTATCCTTTCGTGGTTATTAATAGTATTTTTTCTATTATACATATGTGAAGTTTCACGGAGATCTGAGCATTTGGTGTGATGTGTCACGACGTCAGAAAGGTTGGGAACCACTGTCCTAGGAGATATCTCAGGGGAAAAGGGGAATTATATATGGACCTGTGTGTGTGCGCGCGAGCGCATGTGTGTATATGCATGTGGGAAGATGATGAAGAGGGGGGGCACAAAAATCAGGTTTTGCTCAGGGCGCTGTGAAACCTAAGGCCGGCCCTGCCCCTGAACTCATTAGTCAAGGCAGGGATGCTTATCTAATTACTTTGTTATTGGAGTGATTAAAATAGCACCATACATTTCCACTTTCCTCCACTATTGGACTCCTCATGAGGCTAGGAGGTATCTGAAAATGTGTTCATCCTTTGTAGGCATAGAGGCTGCTGGTAACTAAGAAATGAAAGGATGGGAAGAGGGAAACTCACCTGAATATGGATCAGGGAATCTCACAGCAATGCCTCCTGATGAACCAGGGACCCTGATCCATCTTCCAAACCCGCGGGAACAAGTGACGTCATGCGACGGCACACGATGGGCGCGAATGGTAAGTCAATCGTTTTTGGTCATTTGCCCAGGAGTCGTCAAGGATCTTACAGATCCATCATGACGGGAGTTATCACCACATGTTGCCTGACATAATTCGTGCAATTGTGCGCCAGTTCCCATGTCACGAGATCGTGAAAACGATCTCTAGTCGCTTAAAAAATGCCAGTCATCAGAAAGATCACCAAGAAAATCACTTAGTGGGTGCAGGCCTTTACAGTAGTGTGAGAGACAACTTTTATTACTAATCTAAACTACAGGGTGGGCCATTTATATGGATACACCTTAATAAAATGGGAATGGTTGGTGATATTAACTTCCTGTTTGTGGCACATTAGTATATGTGAGGGGGGAAACTTTTCAAGATGGGTGGTGACCATGGCGGCCATTTTGAAGTCGGCCATTTTGAATCCAACTTTTGTTTTTTCAAAAGTTTTTGAAAAGTTTCCTCCCTCACATATACTAATGTGCCACAAATAGGAAGTTATTATCACCAACCATTCCCATTTTATTAAGGTGTATGCATATAAATGGCCCACCCTGTACAGTACATTCCATGTAGACATAGCAATGCTCCTGTGTGAGTATGCAGACAAGTGATGAGTACTTGGCTCTTCACATCTGAGTACTGATAGGTTTACATGGCTTGTACTGCTATAACAGCTGCCTTAGACAGTAGTGCCAGGACTCTCCTTACATTCCCACTACTACTTATATGTGTTGGTTCAATCAATGTCGGTTCAATCAGTTTTCAATAGATTTCCTGCTGGAATTATAATTGAGCCATATATGACTACCTTAATCCCAGTATATGAGAATGAACATTTCTGAATAGACTTAAACAACAGTTTGCTATCAGGCTGTATGAACACAACTGCATTAGGCAGAACAATGTGAGTAAAGTCTTATGCTGGGAATACACTAGTAGATTATTTGGCAGATAGATGGTTTGATAGATAATTTCTGACATGTCCGTTCTGATTTTCGATAGTTTTTGTCATCGATTTCTCATAGAAGTAAATGGAAATTGATAAGAAAAGATAAGAAATTCGATTGGAAAATCGAATGGACAGTAAATCGGCTGAAATATCTCATTGTGTATTCCCAGCATTACAGCACAATGAGTAGAGCAGAATGCAAGAATTACATGCAATTGCATTACAGTCTACTCATTATGAGATCTTACGCGCAGTTTATTGTATACACTCAATTGAATATTAACCTGGCCACATGGAGAGAACAAATATCCTATTTCGGTGATTGGAAGTACACTTTATAGTAGACATTGGGACATATTCACAAAAGGACATTAAAATTGCCATGCACAGCAACATATGACTTATGGAGAACCTGTTGTGCAATTACGGCAACCTCTGTTACCTAGGTAACATGCACATTGCTAGGGTAACATGCACTACATTACTATCATAATAACACAGGCTGGACCATTTGAGCAACGATCGCTACGTGACTACCGTAAGTACTGGTAAACCTGCTGTGTGCTGCCTGCATTCGACAATGTTAGCATACTTTCGCGACTATGGCCCCCTAACATTAGCCTACTCTTTACTCTACATGCAATGGGTAACAGAGAAAGTCTAATTATTGGGCTGTAAACATATGAAAAAAGTGTGTTTGTCTAATTATACATATATATATAAATATATATATATATATATATATATATATATATATATATATATATATATATATATATATATATATCCTGAAATGCAGCTGTTTGCCACCAGCTTTACCTTCACACCTTGAGGATCATTCCATTGCTTGTCGTGCTGCACGTCGGAACATCAGTGCCTGTTCACACTTGTTTGTCTTCCTGCAATTACACTGTGCTTCAAAAAACATTTACTGTACGAGTTATTTCCACTCTGTGTGCTTAGTTCATGTGCATTTGCATTCTAAGAAAGTGCACAATAGACAGGACACAATATTGCACATCATAAACAGACTGACAGCGGTGGGTGTGACAGCCTTATAGTCGAGGCCCGATTTATACTTTTTTTTGCACCTAGGCAAGGTATGCTGTGGCTTCCCTTTCTTGTGCAGCATCACCCCCTCCCCTTCCCATTCCATGTGCAGCCCCCTCTTCCATGTGTATCGGCCATGCACTGTAGCCCTTTTCGTTCATGTATATCTCCCTTGAGTGTCAATTTTCCTTTTCCATGTGTTGCTCCCCATTTTCAGCCTCCTCTTTTATATGTAGTTCCATGTCCAGGTAAACACTTGCGCTGCAGCTGCCCAAGGCCTGGACCTTTGTGGTCTTTCCTGAAATCTGGCCCTGCTTGTAGTTGGATGCAGTGGGAGGAATCAGGCATGTATTGATGTGATGACTGAACAGTGCTATACAGTGGCGTAGCTAAGGAGCTATGGGCCCCGGTGCAAGGTTTACATTTAAGCCCCCAAGCGCTCTATATATAACAATTGGTACGGCACACCAAAACCTGCCAAGGACAACCACAGTGTCAGAAGTGTAAGGAGGGGATGGGGATCAGTTTGTTAATGATTACTACTAATACAAGCACCTATAGAAGTGATTATTACCAGCATAGGATCAATACAGAGCTAATACTGTGGTTGAGGGTGGGCCCCTCTGGCCCAAGGGCCCTGATGCGGTCACTACCTCTGCACCCCCCATTGCTATGCCACTGGTGCTATACCCTCCTCATCAGTATCTGATCAGGAAGCAGTCACACAAGTCACAACAAGCTTGATGTTACAGGCAGTGGTCGGTTTGTTCCATTTGGTTACATACAATTGCGGCCGATTTCAGGTGCCTAGGTTCAGCCAACTGCAAGAACTTAGCTTTAACAGCCCTAAGAATACTGGGGGAGGTTTAATTAGTACAAAGCAATATTCATCATCTCTTTATTTGAGGTCATCGGTATTAAATAAATAGAACTTCACAGCTGTCTTCATTAGAAACCTTTGTTAATTGTCTATCATACCAACTATGGAGAACAGTCTGACATTCCCACATTTCTGTCTCCACCCCTGGAAACAGGCAGGCATGTAGGCTGCTGTGAGAAACAAGCTGTCAGTCTCAGTTTCTCCCATTTGTCAATGCTGGAAGTGTCTTCATTTTTTTTTATTTTTTTTTAGGAGGCAATTAGTGTAATCTAACCCTTTCAAAGAGACTTGTCCTTTTTCCCCCACCTTACTTCTTGACTAATCTTTTCACTAGAAGTGACCAGATTCTTCTAATTTATTTCACTTAAAGCGGACCTGAACTCAGAACTTCCTCTCTGATCTAAAAGATACGCAGCAGCATAATAACCTTAAAAGAAAATCATTTCTTTGTTACAGCTGATCCAAATCCTGCAATAAATCTGCAATGTTTCTACGAGATGGAGACATATTGTTAACATCCTGTGCTTTCAAATGAGCTTGTCTGTCCTATCTGCCGTGGCAGTCAGGTGACACAGGGGAGAGATCAAATTACAACTTGTGATTAGACACAAACGAGAGGGAATTAGACTAAACGCTCTAATTACATACAGGGTGCATTTCTCTATGTTTCCTTTCTGTCCTATGCAAGAGTTCAGGTCCACTTTAACCAAAAACTGAAGTTTAAAGCCCCATCTACACAATACAATTTTTTGTGCAATTCGATTGGATTGAATTTGATTGATCGATTAAATCCGACATGTCCGATTGGGATTCGATCAGTAGTGTGATCGATTTGCCATTATTTTGCAATGACATTCGACCACACTATCGAATCAAATCCCGATCAGACATGTCGGATTTGATCGATCAATCGAATTTGATTCGATCGAATCGCACAAAAAATGTATTGTGTAGATGGGGCTTAACAAGGTCGTGTTATTGTTACCATCCAATCAGACTTCAGATTTGAAACAACCACTTCCTGTTTTATCCTACATGATTTTGGGTATCTGGTAGTCCACGCCTTCATCATGTCCTAATTCACGCCTTCATTACATCCCGGCTGGACTACTGCAATGCCCTTTATGCTGGCCTCTCCAAAAAGGACCTGCGTCGCCTACAATTAGTGCAGAATGCTGCTGCCAGATTGCTAACAAACCAGCCTCGCCACTGTCACATTACACCGATCCTTCGCTCACTGCACTGGCTACCATTAGAATGGAGAATACTCTTCAAGATTGGACTGCTGACATTCAAATCCCTGCACAATCTTGGCCCTGGATACATGAAGGACTTGCTGAAGCTGCATCACACCTCTCACAACCTCAGATCAGCAAGTTCTATAAACTTGGTCACTTCTAGAGTACACCTCAAAAAATCTGGAGACAGAGTCTTCTGTCATGCTGCCCTTACTCTTTGGAACTCCCTGCCACACCCAGTAAAGACAGCAACATCCCTGGAACTATTCAAATCCAGACTGAAAAGCCACCTGTTTAGCCTGGCATTTCCAGACTTATAAAATTCTTTCTCTGTACCACGATGGTCTGAGCCATGCTTATGCGCTTTGAGTCCCATGGGAGAAAAGCGCTTTACAAATGTTATTTGTTGTTGTTGTTGGTAGGAGAAAACATAAGGAAAATTGCTTGACACTACCCCGGACCCCCACCCACAAGCTACATCTTGGCATCCTGGGGTTTTCCAGCAGGTAACACCTCAGGTGCCCTCCTCACCAGGGATACCACACCCACATGTACCCTCTAAAATACAAAACACAAGGAATGGCATATGCTCACTCTCAGGCAACAGGCAGCACCTGGCTGTTTACATGATCTTCAGAATTATTATTATTATTATTAAGTGAAAATGATGTCTCTTTCTAAGACAGAGGAGATAATCATTCCATCAGTATCATTATTTCAGCCCTTGCTAGATCTGGTACTGCAGGTGTAGGTAGACTTGCTCTGCTTTTAAATGTATGTCAGGCTTATCCCGCAAATCTTTTCAATAGCCAGGTACTGCCTGCGAGTGAATACATGCCATTCCTTGGCCCATATGCAATTAGCTTTTTCTGCTGAGTTTTCTCCTAGGAGATAATTTTTCAGCTTTTTTAAAACAACTTTTTAGCACTCTGTAATTGAAAAAGTACCCCAAAATAGGTGAAAAGGTATTATTTAAATTATTTTGAGTATTTTTTCGCTTGCTAGCGGTTTAAAAGGCATTTTATTGACAAGGCGTGGAAATATCAGCTAGGAGAAAATTCCTGAGAAAAAGTGAATTGTATATGGCCCCTTGTGCCTTGTATTTTCTCCCTGGTGGTGAGGGCACTTGGGGGGCTAGTTTCACTGCCTTTGGGTATAGCCTGTGGTGAGGGCCCCATGGGGGGGGGGGTGTTTAGTGCTTGAGACCCCACCTGTACAGCTCACCTCCTTTTGAAAGCTTAAACTGTCTTCTTGTTAGAGCCTTCAATATTTTACAGTCACCTGGGGAATGATATTTTTCATTGCAACCAGGCCTTGATTTCCATAGGCTGAATCCACTCTCGGGGAGGAATGTATCCACCTGATAGGCTGTGTGACCTTTTATACATCATAGCCCAGTAGTTTCATGACCTACATATATTTGTTCCACCCATATGAAAAGAGAACAGCAATTAATCTAGGTGTGGAGAGCTGCTTATGAGTGTTTCCCAGTATTCTGTTAACTAACACCGGAGTAGCACCACCTTCAATCAGCTTGCCGTGTGCAGTGTCCTGTACTGAAGAGAGAAATTATGTGTACACTGAGGAGACCCTAAGTGAGATCATGGCCAAATGTGGGAGAGCTAACTATGTAGTCTACCTATACCTCAAGCAGATTAACATTATTTTCATCATAGTGAGATCCGCATTTTGGACACACAAAGAAAACTGGTTTAAAAGTGGGGTTAAAGAGACCAATTATGTAAAGTGGCAATAGTCATCACTAAATCAGAGGGGGCTCTTGAGACCATGCATCAATGACACAAAATGTTTTTTTGTACTCCATACGAAGATGATTTAAAGACAACAGACGCATTCAGCCAGCCACTTAAAGTGGACCTGAGCTCTTGCACAGGACAGAAGGAAAACATACAGAAATGCATCCTATGTGTATTTAGACACTTTAGCCTGTCTAATTCCCCCTCATATGTGTTTGATCACAAATTGTAATTTGATCTCCTCTTGTGTCACATGACTGCCAAGGCAGAGATGGCAGATAAGCTCATGTGAAAGCATAGGGTGTTAACAATATGTCTGCTTCCATGAATCAGGAAGTAGAATCTAGTAAAGATTTATTTTAGGATTTTCATCAGCTGTAACAAAGAAATGTTTTTTGTTTAAAGGTTATTATGCTGTTGTGTATCCTTTAGAGCAGAGAGGACATTCTGAGTTCAGGTCCGCTTTAAAAAAGCAACATTGCCACAATGAGCGTCATTTGACTTTTGTTGGCAGGAGCAAGTTAATTATCAGTACATGTACAGTAAGGGCCTGTTCAGACTATGCGCGTTCCTAGACGTTTTCAGGGAACGTGTCTGGGTACCAAAAACGCATAGAAACGGCTCCTAATGCTTTTGAATGGGCTAGTTCACATGTATGCGTATGAGACGCATACGTTTCTCATCCGCATTGCTGCACGCAGTTCTGTGCGTCACGCATAGAAACGGACGCAATGAAAGTCTATGGACGCGTATCAAAAACGCGTACTATTGCGTTTTTAGCGTCCGTTTTCCTCTGCGATTCCCATAATTCTTTTTTTCCCCCTGGGTCACGTGTGTGTGCAAAACGCAATAGAATACGCATTAGAACGCAAGAAAAACGCATGCGTTTTTCAACTTGCGTTTCTTTGATTTTAAACGCATTCTTCATACGCAGATAGTCTGAACAGGCCCTAAGTGTCTGAGTTTTTCTTTATCACTTCATTTCAGCTGTGGAAGTTTCTTGCTGTAGCAGTGACATGTCTTCTAGGCCAGGGCACACAAAGATGTCCAGTTGAATATTTTATTTTTATCTGTGGCTATTCATTCAGTTAGGTTTTTCGTATTCTGTTCTATATGTTCTAAAGTAGCCAACTAACTCAAATTATTTACATTGATCTGTACATCATCGTATTCTTACAATTAAAGTGCTAAATACTCATGTAGCCTACTTGTTTGGGAAATTCCAACTAATCTCATATATAAGTAGATAACTACTTGTTCTACTTACATAACACATGTATTGTGCTGTCCAGGGTTTGATTTCAGTGAATGTTATATAGTAAATAAAGAGAAAAGTGTCCCTGGCATTTTTCCATTTTTATTTCTTCTGACTGAAGCTAATCCTGATGTAATTTCCTCCCTTACTCCTTTTTTCTCCTAGAAACTGCACTGTCATATCTAGTTTGCCTTGTAAATACATGTGAGCACAGCATAGATCTGATTTCAGCAGCTTCTCCCTTCTCGGCCTCCTGTCACTCTGAATTGCCCTCTGCCAATCACTGAGTAACAGCAATGTGGGAGCGGAGATGTCAAGCTTCCTTCTTGTCGGCAATGTACCAAATAGAGCCAGGCTGACTAAGTTAACCAGTTCGGCCTATCTGGACGAGCTTCCTCTTCCAGATCGGCACTGCTGCTTCTGCCGAATGGTGCGCGCGATCGGGCGCGCTCCCGCGCGCGCACCCGTCGCCCGCCGCTAGCCCCCGAGCAGATCTAATTTCCCCGCAGAAAAACCGACGCTTTCTAGTGAGAGAGCGCGGTATTTCTGCCCCCCAGGAAACTTCTCCGTGAACTTTAGTTCCTGGATGCGAGTTTGTTCGCATCCAGGACTTTTTTTTACTGTGGCCATCTTGTGGCCAAATAGTAAACTGCACCCACATACACTTTTAATAAAACAATTCTATTATTTTACATTTAAAATTAGGAGTTTCCCTCCCACACCAAAAATTACCCACATAGATATTTTATTTAAAAAAATAAATAAAAAAAAATACAGTAAAAAAAAACAGAAACAACATAAATAGTTACCCAAGGGTCTGAACTTTTTAAATATGCATGTCAAGAGAGTATGTTATTATATTATTTAAAATTATAAGCTTATAAATAGTGATGGACACAAATTGAAAAAATGCACCTTTATTTCTAAATGAAATATAGGCACCATAAATTGTGATAGGGACATTGTTTAAACGGTGTAATACCTGGGACATATGGGCAAATAAAATACATGAGTTTTAATTACGGTAGCTTATATTAATTTCAAACTATAATGGCCAAAAACTGAGAAATAATGAATTTTTTAAATTTCTTTCTTAATCTTCCTGTTAAAATGGATTTAGAAAAAAATAATTCTTAGCAAAATGTAGCACCCAAAGAAAGCCTAATTAGTGGCGGAAAAAACAAGATCTAGATCAATTCATTGTGATAAGTAGCAATAAAGTTATAGGAGAATGAATGGGAGGTGAATGTTGCTCGGATGCATGAGATTTTCGGCACTGCTGTGCTGAACCGGATAAGATTTATTACAGCAGAAACATGTATGATTAGATTGAAATGCTTGTAATGCAGGGTTAGGTTGCAGGCTGCATAATAAACACAACGCAGTAGGTAAATTAAATTTGATTTGGTGGCTGACAATCCTGCTTTAAGTAGTTATCAAGAATAAGCACTATAAGCACTCTGATGCATATGTTTTTCCCAGACTGTAGTTGAGAACAGCATGGAAGTTAGTTAGGTGGTTTACACTCTTGTCTTGCCTTCCTAGAGTCCTGGATTTAAACCTAACAAGAGCACAATCTGTATCCATTTGTATTTATTTGGCACCCACCATAATCTATTAGACATTTTATTTTTATATACTATACATGGATATAGTGCTAACACATGGCCTCAATTCATAAAGCATTACCGCATTCAGTAAGGCAGAAAACAGCTGACTTTACGTAGCATTTAGCAAAATGTCAATTCATCAAGGCTGTTACCGCATGGAAAGCTGAAATTACCGTGCGAGCAGTAAGGTAAATTACCGACTTGTGCGGTAAATACCTCAACAGATTTCAGTAAATGTCAATTCATCAAATCTACAGCATGCAGTAAAGCAAAGTATCAGGTTCGATCATCACTGGCAGCTCTGAGATGGCGAAAACCGGCTTTGAATGCCTTCCGTGTGGATATCCCCATAATTAACAGGAGCAGAGCCAATAGAAACAGCCTCTGTCTCCTGCAAGTCACGATGATAGGATGCTACCTCCCCCCCCCCCCCCCCCCCAAAAAAAAAATACAATTGATTAGCTTATAACTTTATTTATATCTCGGGTTCACTTTGAAGTATACATGAAATGTAAAAAACTAGCATACCTAACGCAATAGTATGAACTTAGCCTCTGGATGTCCGGAGGTTTCCTGGTTTCTCCTGCTGTCCACCAATCCAGTGAAGGGACCCTCTTTATCTATTTGACTCAGCAAAAGTCAAATAAGCGTCTTCCAGCTGCGACCCAGGCTGTGGACAAGCATATCCATACTGAGCTTTCACGAGTAAGGTAAAGATGGTCCCTACACTGGATCAGTGACTGCAAGAGGATCTGGCACTACTGTGGTAAGTGTGTAACTTTTTATTTTACACTTCTTTTTGATTCTGAGGCCACAATTTCGCATAAGGCAAATTGTTGTGGGTGATTTGCCTTTTTCTTTTCGTTCATCCAGTGAAGTATTCCCAGGTATCCTTGCTAAAACATCCGACCATATAAAGCCTTATGCTAGCTGCCAATAGGAATTCTGGACATTCTGATCCTGCTGTCATTATGGCTGTAGGGAGAGATTAAAAAGGCTAGTGAGTGCATAGGGACAAAAGTAGTGGTAATTTTTAGGACTGCAGTCAATGCCTTTGGTAATGCATCATTGTGTGGATTTGAGTTTTTTTTTTGAGGTTTTTTTTTTCTTTTCACGTGAATATGGTTAATATTGTGCAAATCTGTATATAATTCTGCATTATTACGGATATTGTAAAGGTTAGGTTAGCCATTGTGCACATTTGTACATAATTCTGCATTATTGCTGTTATAGTAAAGGTTAATGTTGTGCACATTTGTACATAATTCTGCATCACTACTGTTATTGTGAAGCGTAATATTGTGCACATTTGTACATCACTGTGTGTTCTTGCTGTTGCAGTAAAGGTCATTATTGTGCACAATTGTACATAATTCTGCATTACTACTGTGTACATTTGTACAATTTGTAACTTTAAGTTACTACTGCTATTGTAAAAGTTATTTTTAGTTATTCTTGAAACTTTGCAAAGAAGAGGTAACTTTGTGAAAAGTTTAGCAAATTTGTTTTTGGCTGATTCGCTTGTCTCTAGTGCAAAGCAATCTAAAAATTATCCTGATAGAAACAAACTGCTTGGCTACCTGAAGACCAGACTGTTCTGTCCTGTAAAGATGGGAAGAGAAGAACAACTGCAGAGCAAGGGGGGCACATTTGGGAGACCTGTACACACAGTAAAACTTAACCCAAAGCAATCATGAATAATCCCTTTAGGTTTCCAAAATTCTACAGTGTGTGTGTATAACTTATTTGTCCCTTAACGAGGCTCAGGATTTAATATCACTACCAGAATCTTTGCAGAATTTTAGAGACAGGCCATTTTACTCACCAGTATGTATTTGGATTAGGAAATCATAACATACAAACTCCATGCACATAATGTCATTCTTAGGTTTGAATCTGGCACTCTAGAATTGTAAGCTGCTACCCAACAGTGCCAAAGTTGTTTGATTTTGCTGTGTTTACAGGGAATTTATTTCTGGGTACTCCAGTGTCTTCCTACAAACGTACCGATGAGTTCATTCATTGGCATCTTGACAAATTGATGTTATTGTTTGTAAACATTAGGAGTATTAAGCCTTTTGCACACCCTAGATGGTTCTCAATTGAGGTGAGTGGTTGGTGCTGCCTCTACCGAGAATGTAGCTTGTGTACAGTGGCCCCCAAAGCCCCCTATGCTTGAGTGAGAGATCCGAACTGCCAGATCATGTCGTCCGAGCACCCGCGGTGGCCATTTATCTCTTCCTTAGCACTCCTGCTACAAGCGATCAATTCCAGTGGCAGCATTTGTGCCTATGAATGCCCCTTTAGACTATGAGGAACATTGTTCTCTGAAATTTGCATCAGTATCAGAATAAATAAGGTGGTGGCTCACTCCGATGATGGTAAATCTTTGTGTTGTAGATCATAAACAAAAATAAGACATTTTTGTTTAACTAAAGTATTAAATAAGTGCAAGGTGCCACAATGTTGCACTGGAAGCACACTGACATGTATAGAATGCCATATAACGTACAGTGTCATAAATGCTGCATTGTACTGTATAATAAGGGGGATGATTTTCATATTTATTCTTTAGGTAAGTGATCCATGCTATGCAGCAGTATAAATAGCTGCACAATAATATTAGGAATGTAGACCAGTAAATAATTGTAATTAAACATGATGAAACTATTGGAAAGTCTCATGGCGGAAAGGACCCAGTCAGTTTGTTCTCTCCATTGCAGTGGCAATTTGAGCCAGAACTAAAGTTTCTTTTTTAGAAGCAGCTAATCCCAAAATTGAGCAAGGCAACTTACAAAAGCAATCATGTTGGTAGAGCTAAATAGGAAAAAGCTTGGTGTAGCTGGGCTTCTTGCTGCAGCCTCTTGTGCTTGCTATTTCCTGTTACCAGAGATGAGGTCTTGCAATCATCTGCTTCCTGGCAAACAACACTCGCCACCTCAGGGATATACATGGTTTCTACTACTGTAAACCTGGTATGTGGTCTATTAAACAGGTAACCCATCCTCCACTAGGGATACCGATTCCGAAGATTTCCAGTTTCAGGGTAGTCTTTTTTTGGTCCTTTTTTTTGCATTCTCTGATTGGCCAACTACTTCCGAGTTGACTCAGCATTCTCTGATTGGTCCAATGCTTCCTTGTCCAATGCTTCCCTTGTGATTGGGCTAAAATGGAGGGAGGTTAGTGTTAGGAATAGGTGGAGGGAGGTTAGTGTTAGGAATAGGTGGAGGGAGGTTAGTGTTAGGAGTAGGTGTGGGGGGAGGTTAGTGTTAGGAGTAGGTGTGGGGGAGGTTAGTGTTAGGAGTAGGTGTGGGGGAGGTTAGTGTTAGGAGTAGGTTAAGGTGAGGTTAGTGTTAGGAGTAGGTGGTGGGAGTATAAGTAAGCAGAACACTATATAGCCCATAAATTAGCACTCCACATGTATGTACAAATGTAACAAATTTTAACTCCAATATCAATAGTCACTACAACCATTAAAATGAATTAAAAAGCAAGAAAACCTCTCCACAAAAGGCCGCATAATAATCAAACATGTCCCAATAGACTCCAATAATCAATGTCATAATTGTATCACATAATAACCTATGGTTTGAACTGCCTATAGGTTAAGGAACCAGGGTTCACTAGTATTGCATCAGAGAAAACAGTGAATAACAAGTGTATATGAGGACCGTAAGAACCGTCCAGTTCATATAATAAGTATACAAATAAAGTGCATACAGTAAACAGTGTATATGAAAAAGGATTGGTGAAGTGATGAGGTGACTATGATCGCAAGAGCAATATGGCAGTGCACAAAATGGAGGCAATACTGTACCCAGACCAATACTGATGGATGGATAGGTGTGGAGAGGAGAGGGGAGCCCCCGGCAGACGACTCCTTTGGTTCCGCGGCATCCAAGCCGCTTTATCAAGAGATGCTGGGGGTAGCTCCTATCCTTTTATAGTAGGTGGAGGGAGGATAGTGTTAGGAGTAGGTGGAGGGAGGTTAGTGTTAGGAGTAGGTGGAGGGAGGTTAGTGCTCGGAGTAGGCGAGGGAAGGGAGGTTAGTGTTAGGAGTAGGTGGAGGGAGGTTAGTGTTAGGAGTAGGTGGAGGGAGGTTAGTGCTCGGAGTAGGCGAGGAAAGGGAGGTTAGTGTTAGGAGTAGGTGGAGGGAGGTTAGTGTTAGGAGTAGGTGGAGGGAGGTTAGTGCTCGGAGTAGGCGAGGGAAGGGAGGTTAGTGTTAGGAGTAGGTGCAGGGAGGTTAGTGTTAGAAGTAGGTGGAGGGAGGTTAGTGCTCGGAATAGGCGAGGGAAGGGAGGTTAGTGTTAGGAGTAGGTGGAGGGAGGTTAGTGTTAGGAGTAGGTGGGAGGAGGTTAGTGTTAGGAGTAGGTGGGAGGAGGTTAGTGTTAGGAGTAGGTGGGAGGAGGTTAGTGTTAGGAGTAGGTGGAGGGAGGTTAGTGCTCGGAGTAGGCGAGGGAAGGGAGGTCAGTGTTAGGAGTAGGTGGGGGGGGTTAGTGTTAGGTGTGCGCCTTTATGTACGCCTATGAGCAAATTCCTAGCACAATTAGGAAACAATAACTACAAATGAGAGGCTCCCTGCACACTGCAAATCTGATTTGCGTTTCCGATTTTCCCTGGGTCATATCAAAGTAAGAAGAAAAACCACACTCAATGACTTAAAGACCAGATTTTCCAATGCTCGGCTAAACTGGTGGGTATATATGCAAATCAGACACTTCCTGCAACATATGGGAATAAACCCTACCGCAATCAGTGGTCCCACAGAATTCAAATCCTTATGTCATACCACAGGTCCAATTCGTAAAACCTTATCAGCTTTATATGCCTTGCTAATGGATCAAACAGTAGACTCTCTCACTTATTTTTCTGCCTGGGAGGGGGAGCTGGGAATGACCTTCTCCAAAGCACAAAAATCTAAAATGTGCATTTATGCGCGTAAAACCTTGACAGCCTCCCGCATCCAAGAAATGAACTACAAAATACTGACAAGGTGATATCTAACCCCACTAAAATTATCCCATATTTACTAGGGTAGGAACCCTAATTGTTGGAGATATGATGCTGCTGCGGCTCTCTCCTACATATATTATGGGGATGTTCTCTCTTAGCTCCCTTTTGGCAGCCAGTTAAGAAACTAATTAAAGGGATACTGTAGGGGGGTCGGGGGAAAATGAGTTGAACTTACCCGGGGCTTCTAATGGTCCCCCGCAGGCATCCTGTGCCCGCGCAGCCGCTCACTGATGCTCCGGCCCCGCCTCCGGTTCACTTCTGTAATTTCTGACTTTAAAGTCAGAAAACCCCTGCGCCTGCGTTGCTGTGTCCTCACTTCCCCTGATGTCACCAGGAGTGTACTGCGCAGGCACAGACCATACTGGGCTTGTGCTATACACTCCTGGTGACATCAGCGGGAACGAGGACACGGCAACGCAGGCGCAGGGGTTTTCTGACTTTAAAGTCAGAAATTCCAGAAGTGAGCCAGAGGCGGGGCCGGAGCATCAGTGAGTGGCTGCGCGGGCACAGGATGTCTGCGGGGGACCATTACAAGCCACGGGTAAGTTCAACTCATTTTCCCCCGACCCCCCTACAGTATCCCTTTAAGGAAATGACTAACAGAGAAACACCATTTACACCTCAGTTTTACCTCCTTAGTTTAAACGATTGGAGAATGAAATCTTATAGGCTCAGTAGTGAGGCACATTCTGAATGCAGCCAGGACTCTGATTGTGAGGAAATGGGGAACTACTACAATACTGACATTACCTGAATTGGCTAAAGAACTGGACCTGATTTATGACCTAGAAAACACCATATACTCTATACAAGGAAGATCTGAAAAATTTAATAAAATTTGGAGAATCTGGTTGATATATAGATACTCTGATGAGTTTAAACAACTACTTGCTATAGACCTATAGACTCATAAAACTAACCCTGAATGAAGACCCATTACATTGATCGAATAAGTGCATTATCTCTCGTTAAATGGTTGGGATTCTCCGCTGTACCTCTAGACCCCTAGTTACTAGTTACTGTTAATGTTTCATTTAGTTTATAGTAAAAATTTACCCCTGGTCAACTAAGGACAAACCATGACAGATACTCATCTCTTGCAAACAGCTGACTACCCGTGGATGAGCGAAACAAATGGCAAACATAGGATGAGATCCACTGTGACCATGCTACTTTCTGCTATTGCTATATAATATGCAGGATCTGATGTTACACATATCTACGTGATTAAAGAGACTCCGTAACAAAAATTGCATCCTGTTTTTTATCATCCTACAAGTTCCAAAAGCTATTCTAATGTGTTCTGGCTAACTGCAGCACGTTCTACTATCACCATCTCTGTTATAAATCAACTTATCTCTCTCTTGTCAGACTTGTCAGCCTGTGTCTGGAAGGCTGCCAAGTTTTTCAGTGTTGTGGTTCTGTGATGCATCTCCCCCCTCCAGGCCCCTCTCTGCACACTGCCTGTTTATTATTTAGATTAGGACAGCGTCTCTCTTCTCTCTTATCTTTTACAAGCTGGATAAATCCTCCTCTGAGCTGGCTGGGCTTTCACATACTGAGGAATTACATACAGGCAGAGCTCTCTGCACTCTGCAGGAAGAAACAGTCTGACACTTCAGTGGATAATAGCTGCAGGGGGAAAGAAACACTCAAATGATCTCTTGAGATTCAAAAGGAAGGGTGTATACAGCCTGCTTGTGTATGAATGTATTTTCTATGTGTGGACATACTGTACATCAACCTACTTCCTGTTTTGGTGGCCATTTTGTTTCTTTATAAACAAACTTTTTAAAACTGTTTTTAACCACTTTTAATGCGGAGAGGAGCGGCGAAATTGTGACAGAGGGTAATAGGAGATGTCCCCTAACGCACTGGTATGTTTACTTTTGTGCGATTTTAACAATACAGATTCTCTTTAAATCATGTCTTAATGAACTTGTCAAAATTGCCTTTTATACTATTGTCTATAATTGAAAATCTATATCTGTTCAATATATTGTGATAGATGTATACTTGTTGGCTAAAATAAAGTATTTGAAAAAAAAGAAGAAAAACACAGAAAAAACGCAGCATGCAGTACCAATTAAAAATCACAAATCAGAATTGCATGTAGTGTGCAAGAGGCCTAACAATCACAGTGTATTCCTGCAGCTTCTCCTCATGCATTTGGTGGTATGGTAAATTATCTTCAGTAGAGGGCAGGTTGTACCGTAGTTGTTATTACTTAAACTAAATGTAAACAGATTACCACAAATGATGTTGGGGTTAGTCATCAGGGTAAATCCAGTAATCCAGTATATTATACGGATAAGCGGGGTAGGCTGACAAAAGAGGTGTGAACTGATTTAGTTATAGAAGCAGGGAGTCCCAGTACTTTCTACACCATCTTAATCCTTTAATCTGTTTTGTGAAGGTGAAGGAGGGATGATATTTGATGCTGGGTGTGCGGCTGATAATAATAACCCTGCATAACCTTATGGGTGCAGATGACATGACAGAACCAGGCATCATTTGTATTCATTATGAGGAGGCTGTCAAGCTGAGTAGGTGTTTGTTCATTTATTGATTGTATTTATAAAGCGCCAACATATTACGCAGCGCTGCACATTAGTTAAGATTACAGACAATATTTAGGGGTGACATACAGCAATAAGACAATATAGGGATACATGCAAACCAGATCACACAGCACAGTATGAATACAAGGTAATGCTTAGTCACTGGATGGGAGCATGGAGATTAGGCAAGGCAAGTTCACTCCGATCCATAGGATTTGTACGGTGATGGAGGTGTGTGCACACATAGGACATACAAGGAGGAGGGCCCTGCCTCTACAATCTAGAGAGAGAGGTGGGGACACAAAGGTAGATGACCAGAGTTCAGTTGCAGGTTTAGAGCACTAGTGAAAAGGGGGTCGGCCAGAGTGAAAAGGTGAGTTTTGAGGGCCTTCTTGAAGATGTTGAAGGAGGGGGAAACCCTAATGGGGGGAGGTAGGGAGTTCCATAGTGTTGGAGCAGCTCTTGAGAAGTCCTGGAGGCGTGCATGGAATTGGGTGGTGCGGGGGGCAGTCAGGCGAAGTTTATTGGAGGAGTGGAGTGAGCGGCTAGGTGTGTACCTCTGGGTAAGATTGGCAATGTAGGTTGGACAGGTTTTGTGGACAGATTTGTAGGCCAGACACAGTATCTTGAATCTGATTCTGGACTGGATAGGAAGCCAGTGGAGGGATTCACAGAGGGGAGCCACTGTGGTGGAGCGATGGGAGGAGTGGATAATTATGGCTGCCGCATTTATGACGGACTGCAGCGGGGCAATTCGGGTCATAGGGAAACCAGACAGAAGGGTGTTGCAGTAGTTAAGGTGGGAAATGATGAGGGCATGGATGAGGAGTTTGGTGGTGACAGTGGTCAAGAAAGGTGTTTACTAAATTTACATACAGTATGCTGCACTTCTTGCCTTTTATATATTGCATATTATAAAAACACTTTAATTTGTTGGCGGAAAATCTACTGCTTAGGCCTTAATTCACGGAGCATTATCAAACGTTTATCAAACACTTTATCAAACGTTTGATAATTTACCTCATGGGTAAAATCTCATTTTAAATTCACTAAGGTGTTATATATTTATCGAATGTTTTACCGATAAAACATTCAACAAAAATATAACACCTTAGTGAATTCCAAATGAGATTTTACCCATGAGGTAAATTATCAAACGTTTGATAAAGTGTTTGATAAACGTTTGATAATGCTCCGTGAATTGAGGCCATAATAGTCTCTTATTTATACAGCAAAGGGCACCACATGAAGGCTGTATGCACACTATAGGCCTGATGATATATAAAGGCTGCATAATGTATTGCAATTGCAATATAAATTCAGGTCAAAGATTTAAAGCACACCTGAAAGGAGAGGGATATCCAGTCTGCCATATTTATTTCCTTTTGAACAATGTAGATTGCCTGACTGTCCTGCTGATCATCTGCCAATAATACTTTTTAGCCATAGACCCTGAACAAGAAGAGTTAGGTGCTCTGACTGAAGTCTGATTGGATTAACTGCGTGCTTGTTGCAGGTGTGTGATTCAGACACTACTGAAAGATCAACAGGACTGCCAGGCAACTGGTACTGTTTAAAAGGAAATAAATATGGTGGCCGCAATAACCCTTTCACTTCAGGTGTCATTTAAGGAAAAGTCCAATGTCAAGCACTAGCGATTCCTCATTAGCAGGGCCATTTTTTAACCAAAAGCATTCCAGGCCATTGCCTGGAGTGGCATTGGTTCTGGGGGACACCATGCCCCTGGATTAAGTCCTGCCCCAAATGAAGCCCCGCCCCAACAAAGTCCTGCCACTATAAAGCCTGCCCTAAATAAAGCCCCGCCCCTGCGGGCATGGCTGGATTTCAGGCTAGGGCACCAGGAAGCAAGGGGTGGACTGGCACACTCATGCCGTCAAGCCGCCAAACATGTGAATGCAACAGTCAGGCAAGTGCGTGGGACTCGGGATGAAGGAGCAGCAAACCTGGGCAGCTCATTGTCTGTGACCTGAGCTGTCACTCATCATCGCCGTCGGCTGCTCTTCAAGTCCATCTCAAAGCGGAAAGCATCGATTTGGCCCATAAATGGAATAAAAATTATAACCGTTCCATTCATTTTAGATGCAATTGATCCATAAAACAGATGTATAAAACTATTGACAAATTGGTCATTTGTAGTTGCTTGGCACCATCAGCACTGTCCAATTCAATCAATTGGAAGCTAAAATTGCATCGTTAATAAGTATCTTGAAATACATTGATTACTGGGGCCAATAAAAGTGTGTCTGTGGTAGGGGGTTTGCTGTTTGCCTGGGGGTGGTTGGTGATAGTGGCCTTGGGCGGTAAAACATACAAATCCGGCCTTTCCTGCGGGTGCTTAATTATCTTCCTCTGCCCCCTGTGTGTCCCTCTGTCCCCCTGTGCCTCCTTCTGTCCCCCTGTGCCTCTTTCTGTCCCCCTTTGTGCCTCCTGTCTCCATGTGCCTCTTTTAGACCCCCATGCCACCACTGCCCCCCTGTGCATCCCTATGTGCCTCCCTCTGTCCCCTTGTGCCTCCTGTCCTCCTGTGCCTCCTTCTGTCCCCTTGTGCTACCTCTGTCCCCCTGTGTATGCCTCTGTCCCACTGTCCCTCCTTCTGTCCCCTATTGTTCATCCTTTCTCCCTGTGCCTCTTTCTGTCCCCCTTTGTGCCTCTTTTTGTCCCCCTTTGTGCCTCTTCAGCCCTCCTTTGTGACCCCTTCTTGCCCTTGTGCCTCCTTCTTTCCCTTTCTGCCTCCTTCTGTCCCCTTGTGCATCCTCTTCCGCCTGTGCATCCCCCTGTTCCACTGTGCCTCCTTCTTTCCCCCTTTGTGCCATCTTCTGTCCCCATTTGTACCTCCCTCTGTCTCCCTGTGTCTCTTTATGTCCCTTAGTGCCACTACCTGTGCCCCTCCTGTGCTCCTATTATGGCTGCAGCTGTGCAGCAACAGACTAAGCTGAGGGATCTGGATTTGTGAATATCTGGGTTACTTCATTACAACCATTACTTTCGTTGGGCAGAAAATTAACTGGGTTGACACTTCAATGATCATTAGGAGGATTTTAAATGTTAAATAGCATTGACACATTTTCTGCAGGGGTTTACATAACAGTCACAACACTTTCTTTCAAATGGGTAATATCTCTACTAAAATCAAAACCAAAGGCAATTTTATGGAAAGCCAATTACCTTACCATTATATTTCTGGAGGTATGGTGGGAATCTGGAGTACAAGGAGAAAACCCATGCAAACACATGAAAGTAATGCTGAGAATACACAATGAGATTTTTCAGCAGATTTACTGTCCGATCGTTTTTCCTATCGATTTTCCAATTATTTTTATCATTGATATCCATTCACTTCTATGAGAAATCGATCAGAAAAACTATAGAAAATCAGATGGGACCTGTTGGAAATAATCTATCGAACCATCTATCTGCCAAAAAATCTCATGGTGTATTCCCAGCATTATACAAATCCAGGCAGGCAGTGTCCTGACTGGGGAATACCGTATATACTCAAATACAAGTCTACCTCGTGTATAAGTCGACTCCAATATTTGACCTTCTTAAGCCATAATTTTTTTACTGACTCAAGTATAAGTCTACCCAGCAAAGTTAATGGCTGCACTTGGGGACCTGGAAGAATTAACAGCTGCACTTGGGGACCAGGAGGGGTTAATGGCTGCACTGCATACAGTATTGCAGCCATTATCACTTCCTGTCCCTTATGTGCAGCCAATAACTTCTGCAATTATTCACTCCCCCTCCTGCAGCCCAGTATCTTTCCCACTGCTCCTTACCTTGTTAATTGTTGTGGCCAGGACTTTCAGACCTGTGTTTTCCGGACATTTCCTTCATCACTTACTACTGGGTAAATTGCTGCAAATAGGAATGTCACTAATAGTACACACATTACTCAGTGTTGCTCGTGACTCGTGTAAAAGTTGACCCCTATACTTTTATTTAGCGAATTAGACCTACATTTCTAGACTTATAGTCGAGTATATACAGTACAGTAAGGGCTAGTTCACACTACGTCCAGAACCGTATCCGTGTCTCGATTTTTTAAACCGGATTAAACCAGACACACAGACAGCAATGTTAAAAATAGCAGCCGTCTTCACCCAAACAAAAAATGGATCCCTATGTGTTTGCGGGGACCCGTTTTCAAATAATTCGCGGAGGGTACGGATTTGCAGCATTTTTGCAGAACGCATATGGATCCGGATACACGCAGGGGTAGTGGCAGGCGATAGAAAAAAAAACGGATCCCCCTCTACACAGTCCGTTTTGGACATAGAAACGGATCTGTTGCTGTATCCCAGCCTACAGGGGAGAGAGGGGGCCGCCATGCTGGAGGGTGATAGCAGGCAGGACGGGGGTGACAGTGGTCAGCGGGGAGGGGGACGTCTCCCCCTCCCTCACCTGGGTCCCCCGTCCCCCGCTTCCCCCTCCAGCTAGTTTCCTCAAAAGTTGTTCCAATGTAGAAGAGCGGGGACCTTACCTCCTCCTTACTTCCTCTGCTCGCCGCGTCACTGCCTGCAAGGCCGCCCTCCGAAGTATAGAGGGCGGCGTTTCAGGAAGTGACGCGGCAAGCGGAGGAAGTACAAGGAGGAGGAGGTAAGCTCCCTGCTCGCTGCTCTTCTATAGCTGGAGGGGGTAGCGGGAATGGGGGACCGAGGTGAGGGAGTGGGGACACGCCCCCCCTCCCTGCTAACCGCTGCCACCCCCGTCCTGCCTGCTATACCCCCTCCATCCAACAGCATGGATCCGTTTGCGTTCAGGTTTGGCTTGGTCCACGGACCGCTAGGATCATGAACCACAGGCTCCGTCCTGCAACCATGCCTAGTGTGGACCTAGCCTAAACCTGGGATTTAATGCTATGAGTGCCACAGTGCTGCCCATGTGCAAATGGAACAGAATGATGTGAAAAAACGATGACTACAGTATTTGGCAGATGCGTGGCCACTGGCCATTAAATAATTATATGAATCAGCTGCTGTTCCCAGACATGGACGGCTCTTGCAGGCTACTAGAATCCCAGCATACATTGTGTCCTTAGCATAATGTTATAAGTGTATGTTCTGTTTCTACAATTTCATGGAAGAGAAGCAAAGCAAATATCATGATTTGTAGGCAGGTGACTCATAAACATGTCCCTCTAATTATAACACGGTTTCAGCTAATATGTTAACTAGATCATGAAAATGGGTGTAAGTCTGTCAAGTGATATCATTATTTGAATATCAATGTAAATGAGTTATTCTTCTCTTTGATGGGGTGTCTGAAGACAGATTCAGGCTTTACTTGCTCATCCACAATGGGGTGTATTCACTAAATGCTGGTAAAGTTGCCATGCGCAGAGAGCACAGTCATTTATTGGTACTTCTGACAGGTAGCATGCGTTGCGCAATTACTGTAATCTACATTACCTCGGAAACACCTGCATTGCTAAAGTAATGTGCATTATGCTATTTGTATAGTGTATGTCCTACACTGACAGTGGGGGCGTCACCTAGGTAACATGGGCTGTGCTTATTTTACAATGCGTGCTATGTCAGTGGTGTAAATGCTGGTAAAATTGACATGTGCAGCCTGAGCTTGGCAATTTTGCAGCTAGTTAGGTAATATGCCCCATTGTCAGTGTAAAGTGCAGTGAAGTGTTAACCTCTACCTTGCCTATTATTCCCTTGTGGTTTGCTGGTTATTGAATATGCCACACTATCTGATACTCCTTTCAGCTTTATTTTACTTTTTTTTTTTAATCTAACCTTTACTGAATGGTTACTGCTTCTTGGTATAGCAGCAATCATTCACTATTGAGTGGCAGGGCACATGCAAGCACGAGTAGGTGCATGAGTGTTGGCAATGGGGACGCACATACGGGAGCGTGTGCATGCACAGGAGCACGTAGCATTGGCTTTCATTCATGTTAAATTCATTTCCAGGAACCTAAACTGGATAAATGTGCTTTGTAAAGCACTGAGTAGGGACAGGGGGACAAGGCTCTGTGAAGCTTTAGCTGCAGTACTGGCCACAAAGAGATGAAGCTTTAGCTGCAGTACTGGCCACAAAGAGATGAAGCTTTAGCTGCAGTACTGGCCACAAAGAGATAATCTATCAGAAACAGAAATGTATAGTCGTATATAGTGTGAGCCTCCTCCCTAGATAATTATTTAATAAGAGAATTACCTGCTACTTTTGGTTATGCCATCATCAACTACCGGTTTATATCTTGCCCATCCAGCAGCAGGTGCATATATAACATCCTCATACTGGGGCAAAGATTGTTGATGGGATATAACTGGTTATTCTAATAGATACCAGGAAGATTGCGCTATTTTACAGGAAGTTTGGTAATAAACACACCACTCATTTTGTTTTATGTGTTACTAGACTCTAATTACAGTCACACTGCCAGCCACTAATACTGCCATATAATGCATCCCTTTGGAGTTAGAAAATCCATTGCCTCGTTTCTTTAAATAAGTGAGGCTGTAAATTTACACATTAACCACCCATACAATTACAGAGTCTTGGTAGATCCAAAGGTTGGTGAATTCTGACCTTCTCCAAAACAGCTGCCAAGAGCTGTGCTATCATGGTACATTAGGTTCCGGCTGTGTCTGTGTATCATAATCCACAGCTAACTTATTAGAGTAGCCACTGGACACAGCATGCAAGGCCCGGGATTAACAGCACATCTCCCTACTGGCTTCTCTGCACCAGACTACAATATCAGTTATCAGTTATCACCTCTTTGCCTCGAGTGCATAGGATAAAGTCAGGTCTAGCAATTGGCCGCACGAATTATGCAGCAATGCAAATCAATTGGCGATGCAGCAAGTGTGCACGACAGGAGCGCTGTGCGGCATGCATGCGCGGATCAACGGGAATCCCAGTGACCTACTTTTCCCTGCCCAGCAGGGAGAACATCACTAGCCGGGGGTCCAATGCATGTGACCCTGTTGCCGCACGGTGCCCCAGGGCAATTTGGTATCTGGGGGAGATCTGGCTGGCACTAGGGTTAAACTGAATTTAGCATGCAACTGTGCATAGAGACCCAGTAAACTATGTGCTCAAGACTGAAAGTAAAGTCCTATGCAAAACATCCAAGAGAGTTCAGAAGTCTGGCACTATAGTTTATTAGCAATGATGTGGAGACATTACTTGTATGGCATGATGCAGTAGAGACAACAAACGTGCTGTAAATAACTGACATACATCAAAAGAAATGTGTTTCCATCAAACAAAATGCATAGTAGCAAATATGTTTGTGAGCTGTACCTGGGTGGTGGGAGGTGGCAGGTGTAGGTGCCAATGGGTGCACCCATTGGTGCCCACACCTGCCACCTCCCAGGTACAGCTCACGAACATATTTGCTACTATGCATTTTGTTTGATGGAAACACTTCTTTTGATGTATGTCAGCTTTTTACAGCACATTTGTTGTCTCTACTGCATCATGCCATACAAGTAATGTCTCCACATCATTGCTATTAAACTATAGTGCCAGACTTCTGAACTCTCTTGGATGTTTTCCCCAGGGTAATATGAAGGCAGATTTTTGAGTGCAATGAGTGCAAAGTGTAAAACTGGCCTCAAGTGAACCTGTAGTGAGAGGAATATGGAGCCTTACATATGTATTTAATTTTAAATAATGCAGATTACTTGGCTGTCCTGTTGATCGTCTGCCTCTAATGCTTTTAGGGCACTTTTACACTTAATCTGTTTCTGTGCGTTGTAATGCAACGCAAAATGTGTACAAAAATAAATCACATGTATTCTTAATTAATTTATAAAAAAAGTCCCGGCTGTCTGTTGCCCCAGAGAGGATGTTTTATAAAGAGATTCTGGGATACAATCCTTTATATTGTGAAGGATCAAAAAACACAGTCCTTTTTGGGGCAGTCCACCTTGCCCATCAACACTTGTTTGTACCTTTAAAAAGGACTATATATACCAGTGCTGTCCAACTGGCGGCCCGCGGGCTCTAGCAAGAACCTTCGGCCCTCCACCATGGGGTATGAAAAAAAAATGGCCCTCCATGCCCATGAAGTTGGACAGCACTGATATATACTATAATGCAATCTCAAAAAGGCAAAAAGAAGTCTCTGAAAAAACTTTATTGACACATATAGAAAAGTAGAAAAATTGGTTCTTCAATATCACAATAATAGGTCTTAAAAACACATTGGTTAACTTGAAACAACAAGTGGTTGTAGCTTTGTGGGCTTTTAAACTTCGAGGCAACGACACATGTTCGTTTCGGGCTTTTGTATAGAATTATATGTGCCCTTCGTCAGGCCGTGATGCCCAATTCTATAAATAAGAACAATACATAACAACATGTTAAAATCTCAAAGTATAATTCATCGATTGCGACAATGAGATTTGTCGCAGAGAGGAAAGCCACCACAAAGTAAAATTATTGGCATGTACACCAGGTTCAATCCAGGAACCTACATACCCAAGTAGCTCCGAGTATGTGATATAGACAGGAAGATTTAGACCAAAGTCCATAATAGCCAGAAAATGTGTCAAAGTGAAGATAAGAGCAAAAACCAGTAGGAATTACTTAAAGTGAGAATGAATAGGACCACCTTGTGAGAGCCAGTAAATATCGGTCCCCACGTTAGCAGGCTGGTCCACACAAGAGACAAATATAGACATGCAACCCATATAGAGCATTACCATACCAAAGATTTTAGTACAGAGATAAAGGGAATGGTGAACAAGAGAAATAGTAGAAAAATGAGAGGATGTCTTACGACTGGGGAGAAGAAATGAGAAATGAGATGCAAATTATTCCAGTGTGCATGCAGATTTCATGCGAATTGTATGCCACTTTGAATTGGGCCAATCAATATCGTCTGGACGTTTGTTTGATTGGCTATATGACAAGTTGTATACAATATGCATGCAATATGCATGCAAGCCAGAATTATAGCACATTAACAACTTAAGTACCAGTGGTCTCTGCCCCCTTAAGGACCAGAGACCGCTGGTACAGAAACGGCGTAAGCCTAATGAATCGCCCCAACCGCCGTCACCCCCTCACGTCGGGAACCTGGGCCACCTACTCTGCCGTTTCTATGACGGCAGAGTTCCTGTGAGCCGGTCAGGAGCTGCTTTCATTGGCTCCTGACCCTGCCTGTCAATGTAAGCCAATGGGAGTGGCTTACATTGAAAGACAGAGCCTGCTGTCATAGATACAGGCAGAGCCAGTGAGCTGCGGCGGGAGATGGCGGGGATTCAGTGGCGAGTTCGTCGGGAGTGACGAAAACGGCGGATGCGCGCAGCGACGGTGAGTTGAAATCTACGCCCTGGCAGCCAGATAGCCATCAAAACAGGGCATAGATTTCAACTATCAAGGTCCTTAAAGAGGAACTGTCGCGCAAATCTTAAAATGTAAAACACAGACAAATAAGAAGTACGTTTCTTCCTGAGTAAAATGTGCCATAAATTTCCTCTCTCCTATGTTGCTGGCATTTACAGTAAGTAGTAGAAATCTGACATTACCGACAGATTTTGGGCTAGTCCATCTCTCCATAGGGGATTCTCAGCATGGCCTTTATTCTTTACTAGGAGACCCAAGCCCATTTAAAAATGGGCTCTAGGGTCTGTGTTTCTAGCCGCCGGCCATCACATGTACTGCGCACGCACATGTGCACGCACGCACACCAGCCGCCCGCTCACACGCCGGCCCGGTTCCCTGGCCCCGTCCCTGTCCTCCTGTCTCTGTGAGGCTGGGTCCGTGCTGTGCACATGCGCAGTAGCAAGAAGCACGGACCAGCTACACAGGGACAGCGTGACGCAGGGACACAGGGGTTTTTCTTTATAAAGACACTCCCTGAAAAAGATTTCTCTGCACCCCCTATTGCTACACCACTGGGTTCTGTCAGATTTCTACTACCTGCTGTAAGTGACAGCAACATAGGAGAAAAGTAATGTATGGCTCATTTTACTCTGGAAGAAACGTACTTCTTAATTGTATATGTTTACATATATTTTACATTTTAAGATTTTCGAGACAGAGGTCCTTAAGGGCTGGTTCAGACGGGCGTTTTTGTGGCGTTTAACGCAGCGTTTCAGACGCAGCGTTTTTTGGGATCTACTGCCATCCCATGCAAGTGAATGGGAGCGTTTAGAGCTGGCTTTTGCAGGCTTTCATGAAAGCCTGGCAGTAGATCCCAGCGTTGCGTCTAGTCTCAAAAGCAACATGCTGCTTTCAGAGGCAGTAAACGCGAGGAAACAATAGCAGAGACCAGAACTGCTAGCCTTGAACGCTTTTCAAAAGCTTTCAAAAGCTAGCTTTTAAACGCTGGCCTTTAAACGCTGGCGTTTGAACACAATGCCTAGCAAAAGCTCAGCAGACGCCCGTGTGAACCAGCTTAAGTAGTTAAGTTATAAGCGTGTCACTGATAATAACATAGGAACCCTCTGTTTAATTGCTAATGTAATATAAATAACAGGGAGTCAATTGATTTTCTACAGTTATGTTAGTAGCATTTTCTTTTCTCTTTTCAGCTGTGAAGTTAAATTTACCAAAAAGTAACAATGTGCTGAAGTTTGGTAAATGATTTCAGTATGTTTACTGACAGTGCTTTAACCTGTTAAGAAGCCTGTATGCATTACCTCGAATTAGATAATGCATGCCAGGGCGTCTTTAAACAGCATATGCTGTTTTACGGCTTAGCTAGGGTTTTCAGCACCCAGGTAGTGTTGGGCGAACATCTAGATGTTCGGGTTCGGGCCGAACAGGCCGAACATGGCCGCGATGTTCGGGTGTTCGACCCGAACTCCGAACATAATGGAAGTCAATGGGGACCCGAACTTTTGTGGTTTGTAAAGCCTCCTTACATGCTACATACCCCAAATTTACAGGGTATGTGCACCTTGGGAGTGGGTACAAGAGGAAAAAAAAATTAGCAAAAAGAGCTTATAGTTTTTGAGAAAATCGATTTTAAAGTTTCAAAGGGAAAACTTTCTTTTAAATGCGGGAAATGTCTGTTTTCTTTGCACAGGTAACATGTTTTTTGTCGGCATGCAGTCATAAATGTAATACATATAAGAGGTTCCAGGAAAAGGGACCGGTAACGCTAACCCAGCAGCAGCACACGTGATGGAACAGGAGGAGGGTGGCGCAGGAGGAGAAGAAGGCCACGCTTTGTGAGACACAACAACCCCGGCCTTGCATGAGGGCAAGAAGCGTGCGGATAGCATGCTTTGTACCGCCATGCAGTCATAAATGTAATAAAGATAAGTGGTTCAATAAACAGGGACCACGCGGCAACGCTAACCCAGCAGCAGCAGACGTGATGGAACAGGAGCAGGCGCAGGAGGAGAAGGCCACGCTTTGTGAGACACAACAACCCAGGCCTTGCATGAGGGCAAGAAGCGTGCGGATAGCATGCTTTGTACCGCCATGCAGTCATAAATGTAATAAAGATAAGTGGTTCAATAAACAGGGACCACGCGGCAACGCTAACCCAGCAGCAGCAGACGTGATGGAACAGGAGCAGGCGCAGGAGGAGAAGGCCACGCTTTGTGAGACACAACAACCCAGGCCTTGCATGTGGACAAAAAGCGTGCGGATATAGCAGCAATGCTTTTTGCCGCCATGCAGTCATAAATGTAATACAGATGAGAGGTTCAATAAACAGGGCCCGGAAACGCAACACCATCCCAGATGTTCATTGGTCATGTTACTTGGTTGGGGTCCTGGAGTGTTGCGTAGTCATTTCCAATCCAGGATTGATTCATTTTAATTTGAGTCAGACGGTCTGCATTTTCTGTAGAGAGGCGGATACGCCGATCTGTGACGATGCCTCCGGCAGCACTGAAACAGCGTTCCGACATAACGCTGGCTGCCGGGCAAGCCAGCACCTCTATTGCGTACATTGCCAGTTCGTGCCAGGTGTCTAGCTTCGATACCCAATAGTTGAAGGGTGCAGATGGATGGTTCGACACAGCTACGCCATCTGACATGTAGTCCTTGACCATCTTCTCCAGGCGATCGGTGTTGGAGGTGGATCTGCACGCTTGCTGTTCAGTGGGCTGCGGCTGCATGGGTGTCAGAAAATTTTCCCACTCCAAGGACACTGCCGATACCATTCCCTTTTGGGTACTAGCTGCGGCTTGCGTTGTTTGCTGCCCTCCTGGTCGTCCTGGGTTTGCGGAAGTCAGTCTGTCTGCGTACAACTGGCTAGAGGAGGGGGAGGATGTCAATCTCCTCTCTAAAGTCTCCACAAGGGCCTGCTGGTATTCTTCCATTTTGACCTGTCTGACTCTTTCTTCAAGCAGTTTTGGAACATTGTGTTTGTACCGTGGATCCAGAAGGGTATAAACCCAGTAATTGGTGTTGTCCAGAATGCGCACAATGCGTGGGTCACGTTCAATGCAGTCTAGCATGAATTGAGCCATGTGTGCCAGAGTCCTACCAGAATCCTCATCATCCTCTTGTGAGCGTTGTGATAGTTGTTGTGATGCATCATAGTCGTCACCTTCCTCCTGGTCTGCTTATGCTGACCATTCGCGTTGAATTTTGGAAGTCCAACGTGCACCGCTCTGGCCCTCGTCAGTGGTGGCATGAAATTCCTGCTCCAACTCCAGCTGTTCCTCCTCCTCTTCTTCGTCATAGCTGCTGGGGCCAGCGTTCCCTGAGGCGGATGGCCTGATGTTGGTACCATCACGCTGATCGTTTTCTCCTTCAGATTCCCCCAGTTGCATCATGACAGCTGTTTCCTTGATTTTTAACATCGACCTCTTCAGTAAACACAGCAGTGGTATGGTAATGCTGACTGAAGAGTTGTCACTGCTCACAAGCAACGTGGATTGCTCAAAATTTTGGAGGACTTGGCAGAGGTCCAACATGTTGGCCCAATCGGATCCACAGAAGCTTGGCAGCTGGCCGGATGCGCCTCGGTACTGCGCCGTCATGTACTGGACCACTGCACTCTTCTGCTCGCAAAAGCGGGCTAGCATGTGCAGCGTAGAATTCCAGCGCGTAGGGACATCACACAGCAAGCGATGGTGGGGGAGATTGAAGCGCTCCTGCATCTTGGCGAGTGCCCCCGAAGCAGTACTGGAATTTCTACAATGTTTGGACACTCGACGCACCTTCAACAGCAGATCGGGCACGCCTGGGTATGTCCTCAGGAACCGCTGAACTACTAGGTTCATCACGTGCGCCAGGCAAGGGATGTGTGTCAGCTTAGCCAACCTTAAAGCGCGAATGAGATTACTCCCATTATCACACACAACCATGCCCGGTTTCAGGTCCAGCGGTGCCAGCCACAAATCCGTCTGTTCCTTTATTCCCCTCCAAATTTCCTCCCCTGTGTGCTGCTTATCCCCAAGGCAGATTAGCTTCAGCAACGCTTGCTGACGCATGCCAACAGCTGTGCTGCACTGCTTCCACGATCCTACTGCTGCTGGGTTAGCGTTTCCGGATGAGGTACAGCTTTGAGATGCGTTGGAGGAGAAGGAGTCAGAGAGGTAGGTGCTGCTGTTATCCAGTGGGAGGGACGGCGGTGCAGCTGTTTGTGGCGTGGGCAACACCCGTGCCGTAGCAGGTGAGGAATCGCTGCCAGGCTCCACAAGGTTCACCCAGTGCGCGGTAAGGGAGATGTATCGACCCTGGCCGAACGCACTCGTCCAGGTGTCAGTGGTGAGGTGAACCTTGCAGGCAACGGCATTCTTCAAGCTTCGGGTTATTTTGCTGACCACGTGCTCATGCAACTCAGGCACTGCAGAGCGTGCAAAGTGGTAGCGGCTGGGAACCACGTAACGTGGGATGGCCACTGACATCATGCCCTTGAAGCTGTTTGTCTCCACCAATCGATATGGCAGCATTTCGCAGGCCAGAAGCTTGGCTATGCTGGCTGTTACTGCCACGGCCCGGGGGTCATTTGCTGGCAATTTCCTCTTGCGCTCAAACATCTCCGACACAGACAACTGAACCGTAGCGCTGCACACGGAAGGGCTGTTGGTTGTTGTGTTTGATGAACACTGGGAGACCTCAAGAGCACTACTCCGGAAAGTGACAGTGTCAGCGTCGTCTGATGTTTGTGAATGTTGTGAACCACGCAATGGCTGGGCTACTGCTGCTGCTGAGGCGGGTCTGGTGAACCCAAGGGAGGCAGTGTTGTTTCTGGTACCCTGTCCTGACGCGTTTGCCCAAAGAGTGGGATGTTTGGATAGCATGTGACGGCTCATGCTGGTGGTGGAGAGGTTGTTAATATTTTTCCCCCTGCTCAGGCGGGTCTTGCACACCTTGCAAATCGCCATGGTAACATCCTCAGTGCAGTCTTCAAAGAAAGCCCAGACTTTGGAGCACCTGCCTCCTTGCTGGCGATTTCTGTTTGCTCCTCTTTTGCCTCTCACTTGAACTTCCACGCTTGTGGTGCCTGAAATTGCGCGCCGCCTACCTTGTGGCACAAGGCGAACTCGTGCAGCAGTGTGTTCTTCAACAGACTCATCTGTGCTGCTGCTACGACGGCGATGTTCTCGTTCACAAACAAAATCTGGGTCTCTGTCCACATTGTCCATACCCTCCTCTTCCATCTCCTCAAACTCGTCATATGTCATTGTGGGCCACCGCCGTGGAGTAGAGCTCCCCACAACAACCTCTGCGCAGCACACTCCAACGTCGTCTTCCAGATCTTGTCGGCCGACCTCCTGCAATTGCAACCCCTCCTGCCCAAATTGCTCTGGGATTTGGGTTTCCGAGTCCTCTTCGGACTCGCCTTGTATTTCAGTGCGCGGTGCATTTCCCACAGTTAACGGTTGTGAATCCAGGCACAACATTTCTGGCTGTTCCTCCATTGACCTTTGAAAGGTGGAAGTTTGTTGGGCTGGGAATAGCTCCTGCGAATACCCCATTGTGTCCTGAGGTAATTCATCGGACTGGTTATCTGGCAGTTGTGTGCGTGGTGTCGCTGCCGGTTGTGTCAGCTTTGTGCCCACTGGCTCCTTGTAACTGGCTGAGGACTCGGACCTCGTGCGTGATGTGCTGGTGCTGCTTAACCCACTGCTGGACGCTTGAGAGGTCATCCAAGTAATTATCTGGTCCTGTTCTTTTGGATTTGTGAGGGTTGTTGTCCTGGACAACATGGGCGGTATTGAGTGGGTTTTCTTGGGTGCTCCCCTGTGGCCTGTACGTGAACCGTCAGGGGAAACACCTCTTCCCTTGCCCCTCCCTCTTTCACCGGATTTCTTCCTCATTTCACTTATCCTTACAGTACACGCTGACTGGCAGCAGTACAGTGGCAGTACAGAAATGCTATACAGTACCACTATTCCCAGCAGCGACACAGAGCACAATGCTATACAGTGACGGGTGAGCGGTGTACCACTATTCCCAGCAGCGACACAGAGCACAATGCTATACAGTGACGGGTGAGCGGTGTACCACTATTCCCAGCAGCGACACAGAGCACAATGCTATACAGTGACGGGTGAGCGGTGTACCACTATTCCCAGCAGCGACACAGAGCACAATGCTATACAGTGGCGAACGAGCGGTGTACCACTATTCCCAGCAGACACAGAACAGTACACAGAATGCTATATAGTGTGGCTGAACGAGCGGTGTACCACTATTCCCAGCAGACACAGAACAGTACACAGAATGCTATATAGTGTGGCTGAACGAGCGGTGTACCACTGTTCCCAGCAGACACAGAACAGTACACAGAATGCTATATAGTGTGGCTGAACGAGCGGTGTACTACTGTTCCCAGCAGACACAGAACAGTACACAGAATGCTATATAGTGTGGCTGAACGAGCGGTGTACTACTGTTCCCAGCAGACACAGAACAGTACACAGAATGCTATATAGTGTGGCTGAACGAGCGGTGTACCACTGTTCCCAGCAGACACAGAACAGTACACAGAATGCTATATAGTGTGGCTGAACGAGCGGTGTACCACTATTCCCAGCAGACACAGAACAGTACACAGAATGCTATATAGTGTGGCTGAACGAGCGGTGTACCACTATTCCCAGCAGACACAGAACAGTACACAGAATGCTATATAGTGTGGCTGAACGAGCGGTGTACTACTGTTCCCAGCAGACACAGAACAGTACACAGAATGCTATATAGTGTGGCTGAACGAGCGGTGTACCACTGTTCCCAGCAGACACAGAACAGTACACAGAATGCTATATAGTGTGGCTGAACGAGCGGTGTACCACTATTCCCAGCAGACACAGAACAGTACACAGAATGCTATATAGTGTGGCTGAACGAGCGGTGTACCACTATTCCCAGCAGACACAGAACAGTACACAGAATGCTATATAGTGTGGCTGAACGAGCGGTGTACTACTGTTCCCAGCAGACACAGAACAGTACACAGAATGCTATATAGTGTGGCTGAACGAGCGGTGTACTACTGTTCCCAGCAGACACAGAACAGTACACAGAATGCTATATAGTGTGGCTGAACGAGCGGTGTACCACTATTCCCAGCAGACACAGAACAGTACACAGAATGCTATATAGTGTGGCTGAACAAGCGGTGTACCACTATTCCCAGCAGACACAGAACAGTACACAGAATGCTATATAGTGTGGCTGAACGAGCGGTGTACTACTGTTCCCAGCAGACACAGAACAGTACACAGAATGCTATATAGTGTGGCTGAACGAGCGGTGTACTACTGTTCCCAGCAGACACAGAACAGTACACAGAATGCTATATAGTGTGGCTGAACGAGCGGTGTACTACTGTTCCCAGCAGACACAGAACAGTACACAGAATGCTATATAGTGTGGCTGAACGAGCGGTGTACTACTGTTCCCAGCAGACACAGAACAGTACACAGAATGCTATATAGTGTGGCTGAACGAGCGGTGTACTACTGTTCCCAGCAGACACAGAACAGTACACAGAATGCTATATAGTGTGGCTGAACGAGCGGTGTACTACTGTTCCCAGCAGACACAGAACAGTACACAGAATGCTATATAGTGTGGCTGAACGAGCGGTGTACCACTGTTCCCAGCAGACACAGAACAGTACACAGAATGCTATATAGTGTGGCTGAACGAGCGGTGTACTACTGTTCCCAGCAGACACAGAACAGTACACAGAATGCTATATAGTGTGGCTGAACGAGCGGTGTACTACTGTTCCCAGCAGACACAGAACAGTACACAGAATGCTATATAGTGTGGCTGAACGAGCGGTGTACTACTGTTCCCAGCAGACACAGAACAGTACACAGAATGCTATATAGTGTGGCTGAACGAGCGGTGTACCACTGTTCCCAGCAGACACAGAACAGTACACAGAATGCTATATAGTGTGGCTGAACGAGCGGTGTACTACTGTTCCCAGCAGTGACACACAATGACTGGGGGGGACCCTGGCTAGCGTGGCTGGAGCGCGAACTACCCTGCCTGCCTACCCAAAGCTAAACCCACAGACAAATGGCGGAGATATGACGTGGTTCGGGTATTTATTTACCCGAACCACGTGACAGTTCGGCCAATCAGAGCGCGTTCGGGTCCGAACCACGTGACCCGTTCGGCCAATCACAGCGCTAGCCGAACGTTCGGGGAACGTTCGGCCATGCGCTCTTAGTTCGGCCATATGGCCGAACGGTTTGGCCGAGCACCGTCAGGTGTTCGGCCGAACTCGAACATCACCCGAACAGGGTGATGTTCTGCAGAACCCGAACAGTGGCGAACACTGTTCGCCCAACACTACACCCAGGTACAAGGTTTTTGCTTTGTGTCCACGTCTGGACAAAATGGGCGTGGCCACACATCAGAATGTGATCCTGGTCATAGGTGGAGTAAAAAATGTTGTTTAGATCAGAGTTCCCCAGCCTTGTTCTCAAGGTCCCTCCAGCAGTGCATGTTTTGCAGGAAACCACAAACATGTACAGGATTGAGGTGAGGTAATTTAGTGCCTCAGCAGAGCTGATTTACTACCTCTGTGGCTTACCACACAACATGTACTGTTGGTGGGCCTTGAGGACAGGGTTGGGGAACACTGGTTTAGATAGCTAGTTGTGCCCCCTATATGGCCATAAGTGCCCCCCTTCCCCGTTCAGATATTCCCCCTTTGTTTAAATAGCCAAATGTACCGCCCTTTATATAGCTAGATGTGCCCCCCCTTTAGATAGCCAGATGTACCCCCTTTCCCCCATTTACAGTAGATAGCCAGATGTGCACCACATCTGCTGCTGCTGTTAATGCTGTTGCCCTCCTCTGCAGAGGGAGAAAGAGAAGCAGGGTCAGTTTGGGCATCCAGCAACCCGCCTCTCACACACGTGGGGGTGCAGCGGCCTTGTTGAGAGTCCTCACAGTGCTGCACCCGGGGACATATGTCCTCCCTTGCTACCTCCTATAGCTACACCTCTGTTTTGCTGCCCAATGCAGCTATGCACAGTGGCACAGAGAGCCGTCATTCAGCTCACCCTGCGCCCAACTCACCAGCGGCCGTACCATATGCACTTCCCTGGTGACCCTCACAGCCTGGGGGCCCATCTTCCAAGGGTCATTAAACAAGTGTGGACATTGTAATCTTCACACCTAAATCTACTCTTCCTTCAACCCTCCACCACCACCAGTCGGCACTGCAACGCTGACACCATCCACTGGGTAGGAAAGGACTTATATCATGTGATCGGAACTGAGAAGAGGATATCGGCATTGCAGTGCCGCAAGTGGAGGAGAGGAGGAGCCGACCCACCTGCCTGGAACAGATAAATATGTCAGCTCCCTGTGCCACTATGCATACACTGCCAGGCTGGGGAAGACACTCTTCCCCAGTGGCAGAACAATCGGCCCTGCAGCGCGCATATAGCTTTGGTTTGACAAAGCCAACAGTGTGCCCCTGTTCAGAATAAATGAAGGGGCCCCATGTGAGCGGCCGTAGTCATAGCTGGTTACAGGATCCACATAATGTCGATAACATAAAAGTACTTGAATCTAGGTTACATTCTGCAGGCACTGTGTTAATGTAGCACACATTTCATACTTGTGTATGACTGGGCCACAGGTAGATATCACTGTTCCTCCTGCGTTTCAGAGAGAAATACACAGAGAAGAGCTTACAGAATAAACATACCTTAACTGTGGTGCAGCTGCATGGGCCCTAGAGGGCATGGGGCCCCTGTGCGACTGCACAACCTGCACGGGCCTATGTCCACCTCTATATATATATATATGTGCTAAGGGGTTAAAGGGAAACCGAGGTGAGAGGGTTATGGAGGCTGACATGTTTATTTCCTTTTAAATAATGCACCTTGCCTGGCTGTTCTGCTGATCCTCTGCCTCTTCTACTTTAAGCCAGAGACCCTGTTTCAGGTGTGTGATTTAGACCCTACTGACCAGAAAGATCAGCAGCACCGCCAGGCCACTGGTATTGTTTAAAAGGAAATATACTGTATATGGCAACTTCCATAGGTCTCACACCTCGGGTTCCTTTTAATCTCTTGATGTTGTTAATAATGATATATTTACATGGTGTGTAAGTAATTGAGTGTTAAACGTTGTTATACTGTGAGCTGTTTCCTCTGGAAGATAATTAGCGTGGTTCATCCCTCAGGGCAGACAAGATAAAACCACAGGGGAAAGAGACATTGCTACACCACATGGCTCATCCTCTTTGTTGCACATTATACCACAAGCTAACATTACATATGTACATTTAAAGTAGGAGTAAATTAAAATAAAAGGCAGCCCAGCAAGGAACAACATCATAGCAGATACAGTGAGCAATACCCTACCTTTTAAAACGACATCGTTATCAGGGTATTATGTTATTTGTCTTTTAACATAGTGTATTTTTGTTCATTAAAGCAGCAGTTTTCCTTGTGTTACAGCCTAAAGGTAACCATACACTTATAGATTTGCAGCAGAATCGACCATTAGATAGATTTCTGTTAGATGCCTTTCAAGTCAAATCTGACAGGAATCTATCTGATGTGTGCCACACACTAAGAACAGATTTCCAATAGATTTCAGAATGAAATTGATCTAAATGCATCATTGGACCATCAGATCTAATGCAACTCTATATGCCATCGATGTGCTGCCAGCAGCAGATTGGCCTAGATTTTCCATCCTGTCAGATAGATCAAATCGATCAAAATCGGCTGCAAACCGATCGATAGATTCGATAGAATCGATTTCCAATGTATCGATTCGATAGAATTGATCGATCAATCGATGGCTAAAATCGACCAGTGTATGGGCCCCTTAAAACATATTTTCCTTCTTTGCAAGCAGATCTTGTAGATTGTTAATTAGTGGGAGGGGTTACCTTTAAAGAGGCATGCTAAATTTTACAATATTAATTTATAAATTATTTAGTCCGTTTTTGACTACTGTAAAATCTTTCTTCTCCCTGAATGACATTCTGAAATTTATCACAACTTTAGTCCTGTCAGGCGCAGCTCTATGGAATATTTGTTCACTGAGCGTTCCAAAGCCAGTGCAAAATATACCTGGTCTCCCAGAATGCTCTGGGAGGAGAATTCCACATATCTAAACAACCTAGGCTAAGAATCACTGGGAGGCCCAATATACCCCAATATATAGATAAAGGAAGTCTTTTTGTTGCTGAAACCAGGAAAATTACTGAATGTGGGTATCCTGAATAATTGACTGCATTCTACTGTATGTCACTACAGTGCCTCTTTAACAGGCTTTTTAAATTCGTAACTTGCTCAGCCTGTAGATTGTTCTTAAAGTGGTTCAAATCATGTGGTATAAAGTCAGTATGGAGAAGAGTTTGGAGCTGTCTGCACCAGTGCTGGCTGGGATCAATGAAGAATAGGGCAGACAGCATCCAAAGCAGAATAGACTTGTTGGGTCACAGTTGTAAGAAGGGTTGGAGGCAAGGCCGGTTCTCTCATGAATCAAGTTGAAACATTTGCATCAGGCGCAGAGATTACAGGGGCAGCATTTTTGTAGCAGCATGCAATCAGAGTAGGAGGAGAAGCGAGATGAGAGCAAGGTAAATAGGTCGTCATGGGAAAAAGCAGCTTGTTGTGCTGTGTGTGGATTCTGCCAGTGAGTGAGGAGCGGGGAGGCAGGAGAGCAGCAGTGTTTCATTTGACTTGCACAGCAGAAGAGAGAAGGTGGCACTTTTGTCCTGACTGAGGAGGGGGCACATGCTCACAAGTTTGCCTCAGGCAGCAAAAAGTCTAGAACCGGGCCTAGTTGGGGAAACATGTAATTGCTAGTGCAAAATAAGCATGTTTTTCAGACATGGATGGTTGCTAGCCATGAGATTATAGTAATTATGGGTATAGTGTGATTATAAATGTGGGAGGTTTGTCTGTTTGTTAAACCTTCTGCCACATTCAAAGAAATGGGTGAGTCTGTATGTATAAATATTCATACTTATAGTAAGAGATAACAACTACTTACTTGGGTGTGTCATAAGTAACTACACATTAATGACACTGAGAAAGTGAATGAAGTCACTCATTCTAGTAAAAAATGAGATTTGTATCAACACTACAAGATCATCATTACTTGATGTCAACAAGAGAACAAAGCCTGCTTGACCTGTTCAGTACAGATAGACTGGACATTGTTTCAAATGTGCAGCTTTAGATCAGATCCGGAGCACTTGGGAAATAGCGATCACAATATGGTCACATTTGGTGGCCATACACTGGTCGATTTGCCATCAGATTCGACCAACAGATATATCCCTCTCTGATCGAATCTGATCAGAGAGGGATCGTATGGCTACCTTTACTGCAAACAGATTGTGAACCGATTTCAGCCTGAAACCGATCACAATCTGTTGTGGTGGTGCTGCCGCCGCTCCCCCCCGCCCGCATACATTACCTGCTCCGCTGGTGCGACTGCCCCCGGTCACCGCTCTTCTTCTCCGTCTCCGCTCTGGTCTCCAGGTCCAGCATGCTTTACTTCTTCCTGTCTGGGGGAAGTTTAAACAGTAGAGCGCCCTCTACTGTTTAAACTTCCTGCCGGGACAGGAAGAAGGGAAGCATGCCGGAGACCAGACCAGAGCGGAGACGGAGAAGAAGAGCGGAGACCCGGGAGTCGTGCCGGCGGAGCAGGTAATGTATTGCAGCTCTATTGCATCGGTCGTCGGGCACTCGAACGCCGCTAGCGATGCGCTCTTTACCCGCGGGCGATCGACGGTTATCTTCCGCACGGCGCGATCGATGGGATCGGACGGAATGGATCGAAATTCGGCGTGTAGCGTGAACGATTGGCAGCAGATTCAATCCCAGTGATCGAATCTGCTGTCTAAACGGGCGCAAATCGGGCCAGTGTATGGCCAGCTTTAACACTTAAAGTGGATCCAAAGTGAACTTTTACTCATTGCATAATTGTGTTCCTTTCCTATTGTTTATAGGGCATTCCTCAAGCCAAATACTTTTTTGTTTTAATACTCTAATTCCCTATAAACTAAATAAACCACGCCCACATGTTTTCAGAGAGCCTTGGCAGTAGCAAGGGCTCATGGGAGCTCAGTCTGGGCAGGAGGAGGAGGAGGTGTTACTAGCCATTGATTTCAGAGGCAGAGGGGAGGCGGGAGGAGGGGGGATTAGGTTTTTTTCACAGGCTTAGTGATCAAGATACAGAAAAGCCTGCCTCTGTGTAATGTTTACAAACAACATGGCTGCTGTCATTGTATCACAGGAAGAAATAATAATGTTCTATTAAAGCTGTTTGCAGCTATATTATAGATAAGATATATAGACAAGTTGCTTGTTATAGTTAGTTTTTTATCTCGTATCCGCTTTAAGCTAGAGTGCAACTAAAACTATGGATTTTTAGAAAAGCCATGTTTAAACAGCTCAAGATTCACTATTGGCTTTGAGCACTATATTTGTATGGCACATACCAAAGGGGTGTTGGACAACTTGTAATTATTTGAAAATGTTATATCACATAAATCTCTGGTCCATACCATGGACTGAAGAAAGAAAAGGCACATTTCTGGAACTGTTCCATTGTATTGTTTGAATGTTCTACAAATCTACGTAATGCCTCTTTTACTACCTTCTCTTTTTCTTTTACAGGTACTGCTGTGAATGGCTTGGTCAATGTAGTAATATCAACTATTGAAAAGCGGTATGACTTAAACAGCTCCCTCACTGGACTCATCTCTGCCAGCTATGACATTGCATTTTGTGTATTATCAATGTTTGTGTCTTTTTATGGGCAAAGAGGACACAAGCCCAGGTGGCTAGCCTTTTCAGCACTAATGATTGGACTGGGATCCATAGTATTCTCTATACCTCACTTTGTTACTGGAGAGTACCAGTATGGAAACCGATATAATGGTGAGTTGACCAGTTCCTTAAAAAGATGGCGTTAACAAAGTAAATTATTTTGATTAGTTTTATTCACTTTATTGCTTTTTTATCTAAGGTTTGGTGTTAGAGAAATAATTATGGGCCTGGTAACCATCTTATAAATTAACACAAAATTAGCATTATACAATTTTGCACATATTCACAAATGGGAGTAGAGGCACTTTAGAATTGTCTCCTTAACCTTCCTGGCGGTAACCCTGTAGTTCGGGGTAAGCCGCGCAGGAGGTTTTCTCAGGCCCTCCTGGGCCGATTTACTTAATTTTTTTTTGCTGGACACAAAAACACCGATCGCCGCCGCCCCGCGCTCAATCGCCGCTATCCGTCGCGCCGCGCCCCCCCCCCCCCCCCAGACCCCGTGCGCTGCCTGTCCAATCAGTGCCAGGCAGCGCCGAGGGGTGGACCGGGACTCCCAATGACGTCACGACATCGCTGACGTCGGTGACGTCATCCCGCCCCGTCGCTATGGCGATGGGGGAAGCCCTCCAGGAAATCCTGTTCTTTGAACGGGATTTCCTGATCGGAGATCGCCAAAGGCGATCGAACCGGGCGGAGGGGTGCCGCTGAGCAGCGGCTATCATGTAGCGAGCCCTAGGCTCGCTACATGATTTAAAAAAAAAAAACTGCTGCGCTGCCTCCTGGCGGAAATAATTCAACCGCCAGGAGGGTTAAGGTACCCGCTAATGATGCAATTTTGATTGTACAATCCTACCACCTCTGTGTAATATGAGGGACTACCTAAAATATCAAGTCAAAGTATGTTTGCTCAGCTTACTCTTCTACTACATGAATTTGGTAAGATTGTGCAATCAAGATTGTATCATTAGTGGGCACTTTTGCACAGATATTGTTAAGCATTCTTTGCCAACTACAAGCAGACAGTAGTCTTGCTGTGTTGTGACAGAACACGGTCAGTTGATATATTCCCCCACTGACTTAAAGAGAAACTGTAACCAAGAATTGACCTTCATCCCAATCAGTAGCTGATGCCCCCTTTCCCATGAGAAATCTATTTCTTTTCTCAAACGGATCATCAGGCGGGTCTGTATGGCTGATATTGTGGTGAAACCCCTCCCACAGTGTGATTTCAGGACCATGGTCCTGACATTATCCTGTCTGTGAACCTCATTGCATTGTGGGAAATAGCTGTTTACAGCTGTTTCCAACTGGCAAAAAAACAAGCAGCATCTCCTTCATCTGCCATCAGTAAAAATGTCACCATGTGATAAATGTCAGAATGTAAATCAGGGAGAGGAAAGCTGACTACCGTAAATCATTTATACATAATTATTGGAAAAATGTAACACTTTTTTTATCACATTATTTTCACTGTAACAATGCTAATGTTAGAGTGAAGAAGTCGGTGCTGTACAGTTTAGACAGCAAGGAAACTCTTTACTGCTTTATAAGTAGTGGTAGGATAAATCAGTTGGCTATGGTGCTGATTTAGCTTCAGCTTTAAATCAGCACTGCATTCAAGTACAAATAAAAACAACAGTGCCAGACCTCCCATAATTCTGTCCAGTCAGTTTTCTCATTCAGATGGCCACAAGTACACCAGCCAGCTCCCTGGCCTCACTTTTGTCCACAACTTTCCATCAAATACCAGCAGGTCAGCTGACTGAACTGTGCAATGCAGCAGTGCAGGAAGAGGCTGTGTACACAATCAAGTACTTAAGATGCCCATACATCTAACGATTTTGGCGGCTGATTGACCAAAAGACAGATCTGTTGGCGGCCATAAACTGCAGGTCAATTCCCAATCGATTTAAGCATGAGAACTTTTGGGAATCTCCCTGCTCATCACTAGCGCTGTCCCCCCTAGTGTTAAATGTGCCCCCCCTGGTGCCCTTGCATGAATATTTAACCTGTCCGCCACTGTCTCTGTCCTCTTCCTCACACACATACCCACGTGTTTGCTGTCATATTGCACGTGGGCGAGTGTGTGGCGCCACACAGCGGTGGACATTGACAGACAAAGTATTCATGCACGGGTACCAGGGGCACATTTAACACTAGGGAGGACGGCACTGGTGGTTCTATTGCGTTCCTTGCTCCTCTCGATATAGCACGCAGTTGCCGCCAATCAAGCATGTCGGCCCAAGATTTTGCAGCATGTCTGATCTATGTGATCTGATATATGTGGCCAATTTCGGCCTAAAACTGGTTGCATCATCAATCGGACAGGCTCTTGGTGGCACCGATTTTTATTCGATTCAATTATAATCATCGAATCTCATGGTTGATTGGCCGCCAAGTCACCTGATGTGTGGCCACCTTTAGACTAGCTGTATATAAAATTGATGTAATTTTGAAATTAATGCAGTTAAATATTTTTGTCATGTTTGCTTGATGTTCATCTGTAAAGGGTTACTCCACTTTAATATAAACACTTATATAACCTGTGTTATCACTATAGATCTATTTGAAAGCATGAAAATGGTACGTGCAGAGTACCAGTTAAGTTGGCCATATACTCAACAATTTTTCCTGCTGATATTCAGCAGATTTGATGGAAGCTGATAAAAATTGATGACGCAGATGGGCTGCCCCCTAATCCCCCCACTGGTCCACCGCTGGTCCCCCTGCCCACTCATGTACAAACAGTGGCAGCTTACCTCTGCTTGGATTCCAGCGTGGAGCCTGGAGACCAAAGCCGCAGACCTCTCTCTTCCTCCTGCTTTTTCCCAGATGCTCAGTTTCTGCTAATGACACGATCAGCGTCATTAGCAGAAGCTGGTCACTAGGGGGAACAGCAGGAGGAAGAGAGAGGTCTGTGGCTTTGGTCTCCAGGCTCCACACTGAAGTCCAGGCAGAGGTAAGCTGCCACTGTTTGTACATGAGCGGGCATGGGGACAGGCGGGAGACCAGCAGAGGGGGGGGTGAGAGGGAGTGAAGGGTGAGCGGAGTCACCACGATCTGAGGTCTGAGGAGGAGAGGGCGGCTCATGGGGCACGGGGGCCATAATAGATCCGGGGCACCATGGCAACAGGTTCATGGGCGGTGCCCCGGATCAAATGGCCTAGCGACGCCGCTGGCAAGGTGCTTCTGGGACTTCACTCTACTAAAAAAAGTTGATTATGGCATACATAATCAACTTAACCACCCAGCGGTAGATCAAGGATAAAAAAAGTAATAACAAAAAACCTAGTAAAATAATGAAATACATAAAAGGAAGTGCAAGTGTAAGCAGTCACATCAGGCTAAATGGTGTCACTCATGAGGTGAGCAGAACAGCCAATGAAACGTGCTATTCTGAGTACCAAATACAGTTGAGTGTGATTAGCTTGTTGTTCCCATCTTTGGGAAGTAAGCCAACAATTGTACTTCCTTTTATGTTTATAAGTAGTCTATTAGGTTTTGGATATCTCCTCTTTATCAGTGTAGATTATCCACCCAGACTTAATCAAGGCCAAAGTGTCCAGCCACGGTGATGTTGTTGTGTACACGTGTCTTATAACTTCCTACAAATTGACTCAAAATAACAGTGTCTCAAATGCCAATCACAGCTCTGCACGTTTGCTACTTTATGCTTCAAATCTCTTGCAGACCCCAGTTGTGAAATACCAGCAACACAATTCACAGGGCCACCACAATCACTGTCATTTTAAAGCCATCTGTGAAAGGTTCCCCATACTGAAGGACACTGTTTCCTCAATTTCCCCTGTAGTCACAGCTATTTTGCACGCATTGTAGATATACACATATAGTTAGCCACATTGCCGGTACTCTAACTACTACGAGCTCCTTGCTGCTACTGTGTGTAAAGATGTTCATTGGTTAACATGATATTTAGGAGTTCTTAAAGAATACAGGTCCAAAGAGTAACTTATCCTCTGCCTGGGGGTCCCATTGGAAGAAAAGGTAGTAGAAAATGATAAAATCAAGAGAAAAAAAGCATTTTACTGAACTGATGCTGCAACTTTTCAGCACCCCTTTACATCTTAAAGGGAAGGTCCAAGCAAAATAAAAAAATGAGTTTCACTTACCTGGGGCTTCTACCAGCCCCATGCAGCCATCCTGTGCCCTCGTAGTCACTCACTGCTGCTCCAGTCCCCCGCTGGCAGCTTTCCGAACTCGGAGGTCGGCGGGCCGCATTGCATACGTTTTTACGCATTCCCACTAGTGCAGGAACATTAACACATACATTTTTACGCATTACTGGTTCAATGTGTAAAAATGTACGCATAGAACAAGTAACGCGTAAAAATGTATGTGTTAATGTTCTTGCACTAGCGGGAATGCGTAAAAACGTACGCAATGCGGCCAGCCGACCTCCAAGGTCGGAAAGCTGCCAGCGGGGGACTGGAGCAGCAGTGAGTGACTACGAGGGCACAGGATGGCTGCATGGGGCTGGTAGAAGCCCCAGGTAAGTGAAACTCATTTTTTTATTTTGCTTGGACCTTCCCTTTAAATGGCAAAAACAGTGGTGTAAATAAGGAGCTTAGGGCCCCAGTGCGAATATTACATGAACCCCCAAGCACTCTATTGATATGGAGCCCTCGGACCTGCCAAGGACAGCCACAGTCACTATCATTTTAAAGCCATTTGCTGAAGTGAGAGCAGCGTGGTATGTTGTCTTTGGACCCCGGCGATACGGCGCAGCTGAGAGCAAGCCAGACGGCCCATGTTCAGGGTTGGGACAATTTTACAGGTTGGCCAATTTGAAAGGTTTTAAGCATGTGAGTGTGCATTCTCAATTCAAATAAATTGTCTGGTTTTACGCTATGGAGGCTGTTGGCTTTATCCAATCCAATCTGATCCAAAAAAGCTTTATTGACAGGACCGAATACATTTAGCATCGTAAAAGCAAAACATTATTGTTAGCATGGGAGGGGATGGTTGTGGGATTATAGGTATGGGGAGGGTATAAGTGACATTATAACGGGTTTATAGTCCATAGGGATAGGAAGGGTATAGGGGGCAGTATACAGGGTGTACAGCAAATGGGTTATCATGTTCCTCTCAGGAACCACATGGCACGCATGTATGGAGAACGCAGTGTGCCCAGAACCAGCCAGGGACAAGTGCAGGCTATGGACAGGTAATGTATAACTTGCACTGGGCAACGGGGGAACATTTAACATTAGGGGGATAGCGGCAAGGCGGTCGGATGCGGCGTCACAAGGCTGATTCCGGAGTGATTTCAGCATGAAATTGATTGGGAGTCGGCCTGCGGTCTATGGGCAGCCAACAGATCTATCTCTAATCAGATTTGATTAAAGAGAGATTGGTCTCTTGGTCGAATCCGCCTACCATTGCCAGATGTATGGCTACCATAAGTGTGCAATTTCAAATCAGATAACAGTGCTCATTAACCAATGGCTTTGTTTTCCAGATTTCTGTGAAGCGTCAGCAAACAGCAGTAGTGTGGAGCAATGTACTGGCAAACGAGGCTCCACCCTCTCTAACTACCTGTATGTCTTTGTCCTGGGCCAGATGCTGATGGGAGTTGGTGGAACACCCCTATATACTTTGGGGACAGCTTTTTTTGATGACAGTCTTCCACCCCACAAATCTTCATTGTACATAGGTATTCAGACTTTACTTCTCTCTAGGTTTTCTTGAGATAGCTTGAGGTTATTACACATTTTTTATCTATTGTTTATGATTTGTATCAGTAGACCAGAAAATGTTTCCAATTTTTTTCTGTCTCCGCTCTACTAGCAATATTCTCATGTCTTCCTCTCTGGTCACCTCTTCTCACTCTCGCTTACAAGATTTCTCTCGATCGTCTCCCCTCCTCTGGAACTCCCTCCCTCAATACATCGCCCACTCATCCTTTTTAGGTGCAATCTGAAAACTCACCTCTTCAGGCAAGCATACTTCCTTACGACACTTCAGTCACTGACCACCATTGTTACCATCTCATACACAGCTTCCCTTCACTTATTGTCCTATCCCTTAACCCTTTAGACTGTAATGCTGGGCATACACGGACAGTTTGTTTCCTTATCAATCGAGCCGCTGATGGCTCGATTGATAATATCCGACAGGTCTGAGGACCTGACGGATAGATTCCCCGCTCGATCCCCGTAGGCGGACAATAGCAGGGAATCGAGCGGCTGATAAGGCATGCCCACAGGGACGAGCGGGAATCGATCCGCGCGGACGAGCGGTGACGCGCCGGCATCGAGCCGTTGGCTTGATACCGGCGCATAAACTGTCCGTGTATGCCCAGCATAAGGCTGATTGTCTAGGGATCTCTTTCCCTTCTGTCTCTCGATGCTGTATAATGTGTGTACACATCTTTCACCCGATGTGAAAATATGTAGTTCATTTGTTCACTGCATCAGCTGTAATCCACCATTGTTTTGTATTGGCAACTATTATATTGTTTGTTTTGTATTGCTATACCTTATATTCTGTTGTAGAATACCATGGAAGATGCTAGCGCTAGATAAATCAATAATAATAATATTAGTATATAACTTTATGTACCTTACATCAGTACAAGCAGTCTATAAACATGACTATTCATTAAATACATACACTCTCTTTTTCTGCCAAGGGATTGCCTATGGAATGTCCGTAGTGGGCCCTGCTATTGGATATGTGATTGGTGGACAGCTCTTAAATATTTATATAGATTTTGAAAAACTACAAACGTAAGTGTGTAATTCATACTGTTTTAATAAACGAAATCCTGGACTTATCAGATTCATCAGCTCAATACCATTAACTGATAATATTCAGATTAATACTCAAAATGTATATAATTTTGAAGAAATCATCATACATGCATTCTATTATTAATAGCATATGTGTTTAACGCAAAAATCCATGAACTTGTGATGACATTATAATGGCAAATCGTGCTGGTGGTAGTCTGTCGCTGTGGTAGCCCTACTATAACCTGATGCACACTCAGTGGGATAGCAATAGGGGATCTAGAGGTTGCGACTGCAACGGGGCTCCTTGACCAGAGGGGCCCAATAGGGGTCCTCCTTCATCCATCGTATTAGCGCTTGTCATAAAATAAGTGCTGCCATCAATGGTCATGAAGAGCACCAAAGGGAGGCAAGGGAAGGGGTGTGAACATTGGGGGCCCCATCATAGTTTCACTGGGGGCCCCATGAATTGTAGTTATGTCACTGGGTGTACTTCAAAGGACACCCGAGGCGAAAATAAACTAATGAAATAAATGATTGTATCTATCTTCCTTCTCCTAAAAATGGCTTTTTAAAGATATTCCACAGTTTTATATTTAAATTTACTTTTTAAGTTTTAACGGTTTTATTGTTTTTGCTCAATGACACGTGCATTGTGGTATGCCAAAGCTAAAATCTATGAACTATTGACCCTTTTTATCTCTTTTCTGCTCTCAGAAGCTATTTCCTGCTAGGAAAGTGTTTTATAGTTAGAATTTCTTATCAGTGAGGTTCACACTGTAGTCACTTCCTGTCTGAGTCGGGACTGAGTCAGCCACTTACATACCTGATATTTAACTCTTTCAAGTAGAGAAAGTAAAAAAGGAACACAGCATAGTTATCTGTGTGCTAGGCACTGTATATACACATGTCTATCTCATCATGTCACATGTCACTTCGGGTATCCTTTAATTCTTGTCAATTTTCTTGCCCATGAAGCACTCCTCTTTCCCCAACGGATCCCCGCTGGCTTGGTGCATGGTGGATTGCATTTGTGATTGTTGGATTAGTCACATGGCTTCTCATTGCGCCGTTCTCCTGTTTTCCAAAACACTTGCCAGGTAAGACGCATGTAGTGACATATATGTGCTAAATCTGAATTTAAACTTTATTCATCATAATAGAATATGAATCCATGCGTTGTAAATTAAAAATGTGACATTATATTCTAAATGTGCCAAAGGCTAACATATTTATGGCTACACTGTAAAAAAAAAGATATATACAGTATAAGACTCTAAAAAAAATCACTCTGATGTGTACTTGAACCAGTAAGCCATAAAGCCATATCATGCTATGAAATGCTGTGGTCTTCTAAACACTTGGAGTCACACCTTGCTCCACCAGTTGCTCTACTGCATACGTGTAAAAAAGGCACCAGGCAAATTTGGGCAAAGCCGATATTCTACTATGGCTTCTACCTCCTCCTAACACTAATCCTACTCCCAACTTTTTGACTCGAGGGCCACATGGGGTTCTCAAGTTTGACCAAGGGGCTGGACCAGATTAGGAATGAGTTTGGTCATGACAGGATGTGGGCCGAGCTAACTGTAATGTAACAGTGTAATGCAAAGACAGTGGGTCATGTTTTCTCTCAAAACACAGTAAGGCAAAGTGACCCTAAAGGTAAATAGACAATGTTTCCCCCGCCCACAAACAACACATGGCAGTAGCCAGACTTCTTTGTTACCAAACACAGGCCCAGGGACAGTAGGCAGACCCTCTCAGACAGCAACTGAACAGCAAGCTAAAATGAAAAAGGATAATGTAATGATCCACTCAGCTGGCTGTACTGGCAGACAGCTGTTTGACCGTTCCTCTAGTCTGTGGGCTGCAGGTCTCTGGAAGAGACCTGTCTTTCCATTACAAGTTTCTGGTCTGTTCTGCTGCTGAGGAATTTGCATACACTCGTTATGCAAATCCCCTACCTGCCTCCTTTGATGAGTGGCAGTATAAAGAGCTATGTTTCCCAGAGTCCTTGGCTGGTCATAAGGGTTAGTCCTGAGAAACACTCTTGGAGTGTCAGCCTTGCTCTTTGTTTGAAGATTAGCCTAGATGAATTCCTGGGACTGCACTAGGCAGGTTCCCTAGTGCAGTTAGGATTGCATATCTGTTTTGTTTGTCTGTTGCGATTGTCCTGTCCCAGCGGTGGTCGACAGGAAGTCGTTCTGATCTTTGTTCTTGGAGTGTAGCTGGAGCAGCGGTTGCTACCAGCTATCTCATCTGATCTGTTTTGCCAGGATCGCACTCGCCTTGCGCTAGTGCTGTGGATCCATCTGATCTCCATCTCTCTTTCTATACTTGGATCGCACTCGCCTTGCGCTAGTGCTGTGGATCCTTCTGGTCTGCTACACTTTTGCTGTACTTGGATCGCACTCGCCTTGCGCTAGTGCTGTGGATCCTTCTGTTCTGTCTTCCTGGATCGCACTAGCCTCTTGCGCTAGTGCTGTGGATCCTATTTCTCACTTATTCCTGTTTTCGTGTATCTGTCTTGTCTGCTACGAACGCTTGCTGGAGGCTCGGTGAGGTAACCGTTAAGCAAGCGCTCGCGTCCTCTGTTTCATATTTGTCTGTCAGTGGTTAGTTAGGCGTGCTTGTCTCTGTTGTGCTTATCACGCGGAGACCGCGCATAAACGCGTGCACTGTTGCGAATGAGTGCGGTTTTCGCGTTTAGCTAGCGTTTGTTATTTTCCTTATCTTCTCATTGTATGATTTGCTGTGCCTTTGCTACTCTCGTGCTCTGCCTTGCTGTAGCCTTGTGTCACCTCTGGCAATCGCCTCTCTCGCGATTGCGTTACTACTTCATATCTGCTGTTGTGTATGCACCGTCGCGGGTTGGCGACTAGTTTGGTGCACACACATACAATCTGTCCCTTTGCTCAATCTCATTTAGGGCTATCTTGCCCTGCGTTTCTTCCCTTCGTGCAATTCCTGTCTGGCGTGTGTGGTAGGGCAGAGGAGCTGTTCCTCTGCACTCCACAGCTCCACCTGCCGACAGGAATTTCCCTCTACAGGTGCATTGCACCTTTTGCTGGGTTCCCTCAAATTACACGCTTGTGGAGGATTTCCGCAGTGTCAACGCACGTCTTGTGCGCTGATCACGGAGAGAATTCCTCAATCGTTACAGATAACCATGCTCAGCTATATATTTGTCTTCCACAATAATAAAGGTGTCATGTTGGTAAGTACACAGTGTGTTGAACCAGAATATTTTTCCTAAAATAATTTTCTGGTATAACGCACCATTCCGTGCACTATCCTACATGAGTAGTGTATTGCACATTTACATGAAAGAAAAACATATAGCTGAGCAACAACATTTTAAAACACATTTTCACATTTACATAAAAAACCTGAGTAATTAATGTGGAGTTTCACCAAAATACACATAATGCGGCAGCGTTTCACCAAAGGACACGTAAAGCACTTACGGTAATTTTCCCTCAAAATAAATATAATGTTACAAAATACACACAATGTGAAAGCAATTCCCTAAAATACATATAACTGGCAGAATTTTGCCTCTTAAAAAAGCAGCATTTCCTTTATAAAATATGAGGCAGAGTTTCTCTTTAATATAGCACTGTCTGGAGACACAAATAGGCTTCAATGCTGGGCTCCAGTCAAGTCATTTTTTTGTAGCCCTTCTGGCAGAATACAGACGCCTGTAGCCTGGATCAGGTGAGCTGCAGCCAGTAAACTGGCGCGATCAATGTCCATTGGACTTGTCCGTCAGACACTGCAAGCCATTGTCCCCACCTACTGGGGAAAAAACATAATCAGCTGTCTTCCTTCTTATCTGTACTCACTGGCCTCAACAACAGTTTGCACTACTAGTAATTAGTCTGATCAGTATATATGCTAAATACACATAATAATACTGGCATCCGATACTATAGTAACAGGAGAGCAGGGAACCACTGTGGAAAGTCCCCACTAGATAAGCTCAGTTGCCAAGGACTGGAGTAGCTGCAGGGCTCTCCTCATTCCTGCTTCCTAGGTGCTGCCATTGTTTTTCCCAGAAGCTCTAAGCCCCAAACTACTTCTTGGTGTGGTTACAAGTTTTTCCTGTACTCATCTCACCAAGCTGCATACGAGAGAAATCACCGCCAGGAGACTTGGGTGCAGCAGCAGGACAGCCAATATACGGCTTACCCTGCTCATGCACAAGTGCCGGCAGCGTTAATTATTATTCCCCCTCCAGGTCCACGTGGATGGTGGGGAATGATGTAATTCTGCTTCCAGCTAATGCTAGTGGCCGAATTACAGTGTTTTAAAAGTAACTTCAGCTCCGTCTTCTGACTGCGCCGAAGTTACTCACTGTGCGCTGTTATAGCCGTAATTCCTGTTACGGTCTATTGTGGCGCCAGCCGGGCTAGTAAAAAAGGGCGCACAGGGATAGTGGACAAAAAGGGCGCCGCCATAGACTGCAATGCAAAATATCGGCTATTCGGCGCCCGACAGGAAAAAAGGGCACCCGAGAAATAGCGGTTACAGGGATTGTGTTAACAAAAGTTTTCGTTTACAAAATAAGGTTTATAACAAATATCGTTTACAAGTTCGTTTTGAGTTTGTGTTATACTTATTTTTTCGTTTTTAAATTTAGCTTATATCAGTTTTAACTTAATTTTTAGTTTTAAAATTTCGCTTACAAAAGTATGACAACTAAATTTTCATTTACACTTCTTTGATCATTTAAAAATTTGTTTTCATATGTATAATGCTTAAATACCGTTTTCAACCTTATTGTATTAGAAATACATCGCTTTTGGTATTAACTTTGTTTTTACTCTTATAATGCGTTGATTATAGTTACTAAAATATCGCTTTTAATATTACTGTTATTTTAAGATTTCTAATGCGTACATGATTTTAAGGCTATCTATTGTATTGTATATATTTATATATACTTTTCTCTATTTATAATATTAATGTATACGTGATTTTAAGGCTATTTTAAGGCTATTTATTCTATTACAAATATATAAATTATTTTATTCAAGTTATTTGTAGAGAAGATAAATTATTTTATTCATGTTATTTGTAGAGAAGTATTTTAAGGACTAAATATATTATTGTTTATGTGTGTTTAGAGTGTTTGTGCGGTGAGGATGGTTAGGTTTAGGCATTACCAGGGGGGTCTAGGGGTTAGGGATAGGTACAGGGAGGATTAGGTATAGTTACAGTATAATCTACGCAACCAGGGGGTGGTTAGGGTTAGGCACCACTAGGGAGGTGCTTAGGTTTAGGCACCACCAGGGGGGTCTAAGGGTTAGGCACCACCAGGGGGGGTCTTAGGGTCAGGCACCACCAGGGGGGGTCTTAGGGTTAGGCACCACCAGGGGGGTCAGAGGGTTAGGCACCACCAGGGGGGTGGTTAGGGTTAGGCACCACCAGGGGGGTCTTAGGGTTAGGCACCACCAGGGGGGTCTTAGGGTTAGGCACCACCAGGAGGGGGGTCTTAGGGTTAGGCACCACCAGGGGGGTCTTAGGGTTAGGCACCACCAGGGGGGTCTTAGGGTTAGGCACCACCAGGGGGGTCTTAGGGTTAGGCACCACCAGGGGGGTCTTAGGGCTAGGCACCACCAGGGGGGTCTTAGGGTTAGGCACCACCAGGGTTTTCTAGGGGTTAGGGATAGGTACAGGGAGGGCTCTGTGTGAGAGTAAGGTTAATTATAGTCACAGCATAATATATGTAATATATACAATGTATTAAATTATGTATATTTAAACAAAGAGGGGGTCTAGGGGTTAGGGTTAGGGATAGGGATAGGGAGAGATCTGTGTGAGCCTACAGTTAGGTATAATTACAGTAAAATATCTGTAAAACCTACCATTGCATTGCTATGCTTAATACAAGTGTAAATATCGTTTTTGTTATAGACGCAATTTGACGTTTTTTTCAGAATTCGTTTGTTGTTATAGACGGTATTTTGCCATTTCATTTCCATTTATTTAACCTATTTTGCACTAAATTTTCGTTTACAACCTCTAAAACGAAAAATATGGTTTTGGATTAAAACTTACAATTTCGGCTATACCCCGCGCCCTTTTTTCCAGGCGCCCTTTTTTGATACACGCGGCGCCAGCTGCACCCAAATCTCCTGTGCTCTAAATGACGTGCTTGCACCCAGCTGCTGTGGATCAATGGCTGAGTGTAAAAGCGCAAAATTAGCAGTTCAGCAGGCAGTTGCAGCTGTGAGTCAGAGACACATATTCAAAGTAAACTGGCCAGCCAGCAAAGAGTGCGGCCAGGGCAGTTTATCCAATACAGGCAGTAGCACATTACTGTACAGCATGAGAGTATGGAAAAAGGAGTGCAGTGGCGCCCTATATACTAAATGGCGCTCCAGGCCTTTGCCTATATGTTTGTGCACAAAAACCGGCCTTGATTAGAAGCCCTGAATCGGAAGGAACAAGGGTAAAACGTTGTGGAAATTTTACAGCTGTGGGTCCCTTGTGGTTGCAGGAGCAGCTCCCCCTATTGTTACACTGGCCAGACAGTGTACAGAAGCAAAGTGCTGGGTAGCATGTCTTTTTCATGGGCTCAGTGTGCCAGAATCTCTAGTAGAAGGTACTTTCTCCTCTCTTTGGATTCAGCTTCTGGAAGATCAGTCAGGTTTGGCCATGTGACACACAAAGTATGGGAAAACAATAGATGAGTGATTACATTTCCCAGAATCCTAGCATTACTGACGAAACCATGCCAAACAAATGTAACAGCTGTGAAAAAATGACATATTTCACAATTGCATTGCTTCATTCAAATGCTTGACTTATCATTAACACACATAAAAAGGAAAGTTTAATGTCATCTTACTGTGACTGTGCTTGATTTAAAGTGAAGCATCATTTCATGCATGACAAACATGCCTTGATTAGTGCATAAGGTATGTGATCGTGGACTAGTGCTACTTGCATGCAGTGGCATAGCTAAAGATTATTGGGCCCCATAGAAAAACTTTCTTGGGGCCAGAAACGGATTAAAGTGTAATGGGGCCCTAGACAAAGTAGTAAATTTGGGGATCCCTAGTGGTCTTTTTGGTAAGCTAAAGTGGAGAGAGGTAAGAGAAGGTGAGTGGTGGGCCCCTTAACGCCCACTAGGCCCCAGGCACCTACGTAGGTTGTCTGTTGGAGGATCCTGCCCTGCATGAGGCCAGGGTTGCCAACCCAATTTCTTATTTTTCCTGGACAAAATGGTCAAAAAATCTGGACACCCCAAGGTTTAGACGGACAGGGGGTGGAGTCCGGGGGCGGAGTCAGTAGCGGGCTTTTTAGGAAACTTCTTGTTAATTTCGGGAGGAGAGAAACATAGCTGAAGCAGGCGATTACTGCATAAAGCTCATGTGAAACAGTCCTACTGAACTGACACAAAATGCTGCCCTGCAGAAGTCTGCCACACACAATACTGCCCTGCAGAGGTCTGCCACACACAATTCTGCCCTGCAGAGGTCTGCCACACACAATTCTGCCCTGCAGAGGTCCGCCACACACAATGCTGCCCTGCAGAGGTCTGCCACACACAATGCTGCCCTGCAGAAGTCTGCCACACACAATTCTGCCCTGCAGAGGTCCGCCACACACAATGCTGCCCTGCAGAGGTCTGCCACACACAATGCTGCCCTGCAGAAGTCTGCCACACACAATTCTGCCCTGCAGAAGTCTGCCACACACAATGCTGCCCTGCAGAGGTCCGCCACACACAATGCTGCCCTGCAGAGGTCTGCCACACACAATGCTGCCCTGCCGCAGTCCGCCACACACAATGCTGCCCCAGTGTCACCAGAAGCTACATGCACTGTCCAACACACCTGCTTTCGAATATTAAAGCAAATTTGTGAGTCCCAAAGGACAAAAATATGAATATTTAGGTTACTGCATCGGTAGAGAAGGGGTTAGTATCAGAATAGGGATAGGTAACGGTTAGGTGGGAAATATCAGCAAAGATTGGACTAGAGGGGGGGCACAGGGGTGCTAAAGTGACACAAGGGGGGGGGGGGGCACAGCTGAATGTGACACAGGGAGGGGATCACTGAATATGACACGAAGGGATGCGGGGCCTAGCTGAATGTGACAGAGTGATTGTGTGTGTGTGTGGGGCGAGGGTCACAGGGGTGCTCAATGTGGCACACGCGGGACAAATCTGAATATAACACAGGGAGGAGGGGCACAGGGCTGCTGAATGTGACACAGGGAGAGGTAGCCAGCAACAGGGGCACGTAACATAGAGAGGGTGAGACAACTACATGATGGTGAGAATGTTCAATTTCTGGCAGCATTCTAGATAGGAAGAGACAGCCCCATGAGAGTCAGTGTCACTGAATGGGAAGATGGGGAGATAGAAACACATGGAGGAGACACAAAAGAGAAATAAGAGAAAAAAGCACACCCAGTGATACAGGCTAAGTAGGGAAATATACAGGGAAATTAACAGCCACACATTGAGGGAAATAAAGATGGAAATAAATGAGTTCATACACTTCTCATGGTGGGGGCTGGGGAGAGCTTCACTCACTGCAGATGAACGTTATCCTGCAGCCAGAGTACAGAGCAGCCCTGTATTAGATCTTCCCTGAGAGGAGATATGAAGCAGCAGCAGGAGGAAATCTGAATGAGGCTGCAGGCTGATAACATCTCACTCCTCCGTACTCTTTCTGTGCACAATCTTCCTGGACGGGAGTTGAGGGGGACGCGCTCTCCTAGCTGCTTCTCTGTCTGTCTGGCTCTCTCTCATTGGCTGGAGAGAGGCAGAAGCAGGAGAAAGAGCACTTCCGATTGGAGGGCGGGAGGGAAGAAGGAAAAAAAGCCTGGGGCTTCTTACAGAGCTGCCCGGCTTTCTGCCTGCCCTGAAGCTGCAGTGTGCACATGCGCACACCAGATCCCGGCTCAATACTTTTAGACGGACGCCTATTTCAAAGTACGGACAACTACGGACAGGGGAAATTCCTTCTCTGTAGTACGGACTGCCCGTACTTTCACGGACGGTTGGCAACATGAGGCCATTAGATATAGTCTTGAGCAATGCCACCTGCCCATACCCAATGGATAGGAATTAATTAAGCAATTTACATTCTCGTGCAATCTACACTGCATATTGCCCATGGACACTGAGATAAAGTCAGAGGGTGGAGGAACACAAGAAAGTTAATATCGAATTCATCAAGTACCACCTGGGCCCCCTCTGCTTCAGGGCCGCAAAGCAACTGCTATGGCTGCTATGGCTATTGCTGCTTGCATGGCAAACATTCTGCACATTAGTTTCACATGCAATTTACTTACTGAAGGAATGCTGTAGTCTCTTTAATCCACATGCGTGCATGGGTATCACTTGTTGTTTTTATTGTGTTTTTCCTTTCTGAATCAGTAAATAATATAAACTATGTGTGCCATCATTTCACAGGCACAGCTGCTGTTCAGGCCTCCAGAATCTCACAGGCACATAGTAATGGAAGCGAAGACATTGTTGACTCTAAAAACCTTGGTAAAAGCTTCAAAGACTTTCCTCTGGCTCTCTGGGTAAGACTGGACGCTAAAAGCAAAACAAAACACTAAACAGAGTTAATATTACAGACATAACCTGTGTAGGTCAGCTTACTTATGAGATTTTTCCATCTACCACTTATGAAAGCGTGCTGGTTGGAAGCAGGAAATTTGGATGCCCTCGGTTAATGGACAGTTTAGGGGCCACCATAGGCACCGATGTAAATATTGGCTATTGGGTGCCGAAAGCAGAAATTTAAGCGCCCAATAAATATTGATTTGCAAATTAGAACGTTATGGTTTTTGAAATGTATTTCATTTTGAGAACATTAGACGTTTTTATTGTTTTGAAAATTAGAAAGTTACAATTATTTACATTTTTGGTCTTTTGTAATTTACATTTTTTTTTATTATAATTTCCAATTTAATTAGAAAATTATGGGTTAGGTGTCAGGAAGGGGACTTTTAGGGTTAGGCATCAAGAAGGGGGGGCATTAGGGTTAGGCATCAGGAAGGGGGGAGGGTTAGGTGTCAGGAAAGGGGGGATTAGAGTCAGGCATCAGGAAGGGGAGCTTTAGGGGTAGGCATCAAGAAGGGGGGTGGGTTAGGTGTCAGGAAAGGGGGGGGGGGGTTAGGGTTAGGCATCCGAGGGGGAGGGTTCTGTGAGTAGGGTTAGGTTAACCTGTAGTAAAACATCGGTAACATTTACCAATGTTCTAACATTATTACCACCGTAAATATTTACAGTTTTTTATTCGCCGCACAATGCACAACGGTATTTATCGTTTACATTTATATTGGCTTCACCCCGCACCCATTTTTCCTTGTGCCACTATTTCATGCATGCTACTAGTTAAGGGTGTTGCCTTTGATATAGGATTCAAGTCTTTGAGCAGGGTTCGAAATCCCAGTTGGTAAATCAGGAAGGAGTCTTTGGGCAAGGACATCTAACGCTACTGGTGGCTCGTGGGGCACACCCTAAGTGACTGGCTGCAAATCTGAAGCTCATTGAATCATCCAGGAGAAAACAAAATATAAATGTTATATGTCTTCTCATGACGCTGTCCTGCCAGCTACTTGTTGTTCCATTTTGCGGTCTGACACTTATGACTATATACTATTTGTAATTTAAAGCATAACTGCACTATTAAAGTAAAGGAAAATTATCAATTTCTCCCCCGATGCACAGATAAATTGCAAATGGGACTCTCTACTTGGTATGTACCATTTTGGTAGTTTTAATTCTTATGGCCTAGACTCTAAATTCTTGCATGCGGACTTAGATGCGAAGCTGTTTACGCACACGTGAATGGGTGTGCTGTGCAAGGTGTGGGGAAGGATGTAAGGAGGTAACAACACCATGAAATGGAAGGAAGTGGAAACAGGAAGAACAGACATCAAATTATATTGATAGCAGTTTTTGCCATGGTTTGAGGTTAGTCATTACATTTTGCGTAACAGTTGTGTCTAATTTGTATCTTTTTAGCTCATGGTAAAGAACCCAGTTCTGATGGCGTTAACGTTCTCCAGCTGCGCTGATGCAATGATTGCCACCGGGTTTGCAACATTTCTCCCCAAATTTATTGAGAACATGTTTTCACTAACGTCAAGCTTTTCTGCCATTTTAGGAGGTAAGTACATTTCTTAATTTCTATGGCTACCCTCTCTCCTTGTAATGATTTATATATTTTTAATGCTTGAACAAGACATATGAATCAGATCCAGGTGTTTCTTGGTGCAACTTAAAGGGTTCCTGAACTGACATGTTACATGAGATAAATATGTGTATGTACAGTGCCATTCCTTCATAGAACTAGGTTGTGTTCCTTTTTTCTTTTTAATATTTCAGGCGTGCAACTGACAGTTTCTCTCAAATCAGATCTAGTCAGACTATACTGCCCGGCCAATGCAGGAGGAAGCAAGTCCAGTTTTGTATTGTAACTACTTTAATCATTAACCACTTAATGACAAGCTGACTTATAAAAACATCCTGCTAGAGCCTCTTAATGGCTCCAGGGCATTTTTATAAGTCAGACAGTGCTGCTGCAGCTGTGCGCGTGCACATGTGCGCCCCACACGTGCGCGCTCCTGCACATGCTTTCCCGTGCACGTGAAAATTGTGGGGAAAAAATGCACCAAAGAAAAAATACACCTTAATTTCCGAATACTATATTGTCACCATACTTTGCTCTAGGGACATAATATGTTGTGATAACCAGGTCAAATAGGCAGATAAAATGTGTGGGTTTTATGCACAGTAGCAGTGTTTATATTAAAACTATAGGGGATGAAATTGGAGAAATAGTGTATTTTTTCATTTTTTCCTTTAAAATGCATACAAAATAAAGTAATTACTGAAAACAAATATCAACCCCAAAAAGCTCAATTGGTGGTGAAAAAAACAAGATATACTGTAGATCATTTCATTGTGATTACTAGTGATTAAGCTATTGGCAAATGAAAGGGATGAGCACTGAAAGGTGAAAATCGCTCCTGTCCGTTAGGGTAAAAACGCCGTTGGGGTGAAGTGGTTGACTATGTTCATGAAAGTTTAATAAGTCCCCCTACTTGATTGATGCTTGATGCTAAGATTCGAGGACATTCGAGGTGAAAATAAACTAATGAGAAAAACAATTGTATCTATCCTCCTTCACCTAAAAATGACTATCCCACAATTGTATTTTATATTTAAATCTAGTGTTTAATACAGTTTTATTGTCTCTGCTCAATGACAGCTAGAACTCAAATATATGAATTATTACCTTTTTTATCTCTTTCCTGCTCTCAGAAGCCATTTACTGACAGGAAATTATTTTATGAGTGTAATTACTTATCAGTGAGCGTTATGCTAAAGTCTGACCCAGTCCAACGTTGTCCCGACCCGGACAGAAACTGTCACTTGCATACCTGATGTTTAAGGCTGCTTTCACAGTGGGACTTTAAAGTCCCACGTTCCTGCAGCCTGTAACGCAGCCCAACTCACAGTAATGAAAAATCAATGTGTTGTTCACAGTGCCCACGTTGTGTTACATTGTAACGCTACACGTTGAATGAAAGTGCAGCATGCTGTGCGTTATACTGGGCTTTAGCTGCGTTAGACTGTTTGCACATGCTCAGTGACTAGCCTCATGGCTAATTAATATTCACTGCACTGTGGTAACCTGGACTCCTAGTGTTGTCTGGATCATGAATGAATTGTTCATTTGATCCGCATCTTTTTTGTGAGTCGAATCATCTGGATCATCACAATGAACGATTCGGTTCACAGTGGATGTCTGACTGGAAGAAACAGGAACATACAGAATGTAAAGTCCTGTCCTGCTAGTCATTTCACCCCCAGTCTGCTTCCCTAGTAAAATGATTCAAATGATTCGGTTCAAAGATCCGGATCTTTTCAATGATCCGATTCGAATCATCCGAATCCTTGAAAAGATCTGGACTTCCCATCACTATCCTGGAGCAGCTGTTCTATCAGTATAGGTAGAACGAAAACAGCGCACCAAGAGTTGCATAACGCGGCTCAATCTGACGTCTAACTTCAACATCACCATGCGTTGCATTAGGGGCACGTTATGCGACCTTAACGTCCCCTAAAACGCAACGTCTTGGTGTGAAAGAGGCCTTACTCTTTCAGGCAGAGAAAGAAAAAAAGGAACACAGCCCAGTTATTTGTGTGCTTGGCACTGTACATACCCATGTCTATCTCATCATGTCATATGTCACCTCAGTTGTCCTTTAAATCACACGTAAAGAGTGTTTAACCTTTAATGCCATGACTACCCTCTCAATGTATTAAAATTCCACTAAAACTGCTTAAAGCACACCTGAACTGTGCTTAACCTTGTAGCCTTTTACTTACCTGGGGCTCCTTCCAGCCCCCCACAAGGTTGTGAATGCGCAGTCAACGTGATTCACAGTCGGATTTCACATTTTACAGAGCCGCCAGTGGGAGAGGGACTTCATGGGCTATGGAGGGGGAGGGGGGACTGGAAACTTAAATGAGGTCCTCTCAAATAAATTATTTAGAGTAACATAATATCTTGGGGGCTATAAAAATGTTTTTATTTAACCTCTGTAGCTGATTGAAATTGGCCAGCTGTTTGGAGACTACCAGTTTGTAGATCTCAATCTCTCGTCTCTGCATGCTCCCACTGCAATCACTGCTCTGTTGCCACTACACTCAGCGGTCTAATGACAGCTAAGCTCCATGTGCTGGTCAGGAAACAAATTTGTTGGCTACTGACCCTGTGATCGCTGTGAACCAATCACCAGGGGCGTAGCAATAGGGGTTGCAGAGGTAGCGACCGCATCAGGGCCCTTGGGCCAGAGGGGCCCCATGGGGACCTTCCTCAACCAAAGCATTAGCTGTTTATTGGCCCTGTGGTGGTAATAATCACCTCTATAGATGCTTTGAATCGTAGTAATCATTAACAAACTGTTCCCCATCCGATTCTTGCACCTCTAATACTATGTATGACCAAGGCAGGTTTGGTTGCGCCGTATCAAGTGTTATATATAGAGTGCTGGGAGGGGCCCCATGTAAAACTCGCACCGGGGCCCATAGCTCCAAAGCTACGCCACTGCCAATCACAGTGATCAGAACACTGAACTAGAAAAAAGCGCTGGTCCTTAAAGTAGAACAAAACTCAGAACTTCCTCTCTGCTCTAAAAGATAACCTACAGCATGATAACCTTTATGGAAAATTGTCTTCATTACAATTTATGGGAAATCTAGTAAAAACTAAAGTTTTAACTTTATTTCACTTTGCAGGGACACTGAAAGGGCTAACCCTCAGTTTTTACTGTATTGGGAGAGCCTCTGTGGCAGAGCTCCTGCAGTCCATTCACAGCTGCTGATAAAAATGTATTAGACATTTTTATCTGGCTAAACAATTTCTTCAGTAACTATATGTGAAATGAAGACTTTTCATTGTGAGCTGTGCAAGAGTTCAGGGCCATTTTAAGGGACCAGAGCCGGTAAGTCCGGAAAAGGGTAAAGTAACAATTAATATCTGAAAAGTAACAATTAGTAAAAGTAAGTAATAATCTGAAAAGTAACACATGAATGTGTAGAGGGTGTCTAAGTCCAATAACGGGTCTGCCCCATAAAATGAGCAAAAGTTGGAAGCCATACAGTATTAGGGTTATGCAGTATAGAAGGGAGACCAGAAAGATACTTAATTTGCCACACCTTGACATATAGAGTAGACCCCATAGAGTACAATATGAGCTTGGTTTGTGCTGTGCTGCACACCTGTCAGTAAACCAGCCAGCAATGTGAGAGGCCTTGTGCATGGAGCCATTAAGTCTGCACAGAGCTGAAGCCCTTCACAATAAACCATTGAGCGAGCAGACATAGATTCTCAGTCTGAGGGGTTCTCACAAGTATTGCTTCCGCATCAACAATGCTGATCACTATCACTGCAAGGAAAGATTTATGTGTTTTCATTAAAACAATCCCAAATCATATCACACATACTGTAAATAACATGTGTGGGAACCCCCTGCTATCATTAACATTGATATATTGCTATCTAATAAAAAGTAAAAAAAAAAAAAATCTGCGTGACAGCAGTTACTTTTTCTTGTAAATGACTGAAAAATGTACAGGTGTTTTTTTATTCTTTTGTATGGTATGTGCTCTGGGCTATAGCAGGAGTAGTATGCGTCATTTTATAGCTATAGCAGCATTCCTGGAAGACACATCACACAAGTCCGGCTACTGATTTTTTTTTTTTCCCCTTAAAAGTGTTAGTGTCCTTATACTTGTGTTTAAAATGTCTTAAAATTAGGAGCAGATCAACAAGGCAGAATGCTTCCAATCAGAGCAGGATCATCAGGTGCCTGGGGCCTAGTGGGTGTCAAGTAATGCACCAGCCACCTACTTTGACCTATCTCCACTTTATCTTATCAAAAAGACCACAACAACAACAAATTGCGCTTTTCTCCCATAGGACTCAAATCGCAAAAGCATGGCTCAGACCAATAATTGGTTGATTAGTAAATTGTGGTACAGAGGAAGAATAAGTTCTGAAATTGCAGGCTAAACAAGTGTCTTTTCAGTCTGGATTTGAATAACTCCAGGGAAGGGGCCGTCTTTACTGGGTGTGGTAGGGAGTTCCAAAGGGTAGGGGCAGCATGACAGAAAGCTCTGGCTCCAAAGGTTTTAAGCTGCACATGGGGGCCCCAAATCTACTACCCTGCTTAGAGCCCACGCACAAAAAAGCACTAAAAACACACACACAAAAAAGCGCACATGACAGAAAGCGTGACCTTTCACGCACAGCCATGTGTGCACCCAGCCTGAACTATACCAGTTACCTGACAGCCCTACTGGTCTATTTGGCTGCAGTAGTGTCTGAATAACACCAGTAACAAGCATGGAGCTAATCTTGGCAGATCTGACAATAATGTCAGAAACACCTGATCTGAGTATGCTTGTTCAGGGTCTATGGCTAAAAGTATTAGAGGCAGAGGATCAGCAGGATAGCCTGGCAACTGGTATTGTTTAACCACTTGATGACCACAGTGGTAAACCCCCCTAAAGACCAGGCTAATTATTACTAAACTGGCCACTGCAGCTTTAACGCCAAACTGCAGGGCCACACAACACAGCACACGAGTGATTCCCCCTCCTTTTTCCCCCCACCAACAGAGCTCTCTGTTAGTGGGGTCTGATCGCCCCCCAGTTGTTGTTTTTTTTCCACAAATATTTATTTCTATTTATTTGTATTAAAAATGTGTATTTTTTTTCCCTCTGTCCCTCCCGCCCACCCCCCACCAGCCAATGACGGCGATCAGCTGTCATAGGCTTTAGCCTACGAGAGCCGATCGCTCTCTGGTCCCCCAGGGGGACAGCCGTGTCACACGGCTGTCCCCAGTACAGTGCTGCTGCTGAACGCAGCGCTGTACTACATGTAAAGACGGCGGTTTCGCCGTTTAACAGTCTCCTGAGCGGCGATTGCCACTCGGAGACTGAAGGCAGGGCAGAGCTCCACCCCCCGAGCAGGAGATGCGTGTGCAGCTTGCATGCGATCTACTGCAAAGTGCAGCCCCAGGACTTGACGCCAATTGGCGTTAAGCGGTCCTGCCGCTGTCGCCGCGGTCACACCCATCGGCTCCATATTCCTCTTGCTTAAATTGCCCTTTAAATTAATATACATGCGATGACTAAGTTAGTTATCAGAATGTAGTCACCTTCACAGGTTGAAGACAAATTATGTGAAATAAGATTGTAGCTAGGGAGGCAAAATGCTTATATTCCTAGTGTGTACCTAGCTGTTACCTCACTGAGTGCTGCAAACAGTGCGTGCACAGTGCTTTCACAACCAGAGGAAAGAGGAAACATCCTATGTGAGGCAACAGGTAAGTGTTACGCATGGATACCAGTGAAATATATGATCTAACTCAGGAAACCAAAATATTACCTAATGGCACTAACCATCAAATAAACTGCTATATAGAAAAATAAAACTCCTTTTCGGTTCCTCAATACAAAGTAAAAACCGTAGGCTCAGCACAGTATTCTTCAATCCTTCGTAGTCACTATGGACCCCTTCATTGAGGAATACAATCATCAGTGTTTTAGGGCAAGCATAAGAAAAACAAAGAAGGAAGAGTATGATTACCTGAGAGGTTAGAAGAGAATGGAGCAACTGGGGGTACAGCGAGGACAGCCCCTTGTGGGGCTGGAGGAAGCCCCAGGTAAGTATAAATATACAAAAAGTTGCAGCGCTTGTAAAATATAGTATTAAAGGGCTGCACGGAGCATATGGGGTTACTCCCACCCCACCGTAAAGAAACAAAGTAAAAATGAATAAACTCCTGCGCCTTAGCAATAAAATGTTGCTTACACTTTAATAAAATCAGAGCATACAAAATTATTTAAAATGCATAAACTGACATTCAATCTACTGTTAGATCTGCAGGCCTAGTTTAGCATCTGTAAACACATGCCCCATAACCTGTATCTAAACAACCAGAAGTGGAACGTAAAATAAGTTCCCAATCCCCTTCATTTATATAGTCTGATGGGCAGCATATATTTGTTTGCATGCACTACAGCAATCTGCAATCTCACAAGTAATAATCAAAGAAAACTTAAAATAGCCCCTCAGAACCTCTTGCTATATATAGTTTGTTATGGTCTTGTTATATATAGTTTTGCCGTTTTTGCGGCTAGTTCAAAATCAATAAAAACTCTTGCATAAAGCAGTTCAAAATTAGCATATTCAAAGTCTCGTTTTTAGAATGCAGCTCCGGCTGCTCCTAACATTTATCTCTGTTTGCGGCTAATCAGAAAACTGGCACTCAAGTTTCCGAGATCGGGAGGGGAGGAGGCAGCTCAGCCTGAAATTAGATCGCACTTGCAGCCTGAGCCCCGCCCATTCGGTCTTCTTAGGGCTCGTTTCCACTATCGCGAATCTGCATGCGTTGATGCGCACATGTAATGCAAGTGGATGGGCCTGTTTCCACTGTAGCGTTGTTGAGGTGCGTTTTTTTCAGCGGTAAAAAAACGCACAAAAGAGCCAACGAATTCGCCTGCGAGTGGAATGCATGCGAATCGCCGCTAATGTATTTAATAGTAAAAACGCATGCGTTTGTTACATGCGTTTTTACCCGCGATTTCGCGTGCGATTTCGCACTTTTTTCAATTTTATTTTGCCCTGGCAGTGTCATGGTTAATTTCGCATGGCACCCTGCCATGCGAAATCGCACGCGAAATCGCGGGTAAAAACGCATGCGGAAACGCATCCGCATGCGTTTTTACAAGCGTCAGAATGCCGGCGAAATCGCGTCGCAACAGTGGAAACAAGCCCTGAGTGCTGATCTGCGTATAACAGGCTATCCCAGGTACCCGGAAGTGCTGGGGTGACGTCACCACTGTCTAGCTAGATTAAGGAATGTGTGTACGCAAAATAACTGTCACTCTTAATGATCGTGTATTGATTGTTAGTGTGACAGTTTAGGCAGAGCCGGGACAAGGTCCTCCAGCACCCAAGGCTGAGACACCAACATTTCCCACTGCAGCCAATAGATGTCACTGTCCCCTCGGCATTCCTCTCGGTCTGACACACATCGCGTGAACCGCGAAGATGGCAGAGACTGGGGAGAACAGTGACACCTACTGGATGCAGTGGGAGTACCAGAGGCGTACGTTAAAAAATGGCGCCGGGAAAAAAGGGCGCAGGGTTTTAAACGATAAGCATGAATAACGTTTAAAAAAAATTATGCTATATTTTGTTTAAAAATAATGTTTTATAAAGTTATAAATCATTAAATAATGTGTATGAAATCGGCAATTGTAAAAAACGTTAATCTTCCCTGTTTAAAAAGTGAAATTTATAATAACGTTTTATAAAACATTAATAAGAATGTTACTAAAGCTATACCTAACCCTACTCTCACACAGGACCCTCCCTGTACCTTCCCCTAACCCCTAGACCCCCCTGGTGGTGCCTAAACCTAAGACCCCCCTGGTGGTGCCTAAACCTAAGACCCCCTAGTGGTGCCTAAACCTAAGACCCCCCTGGTGGTGCCTAAACCTAAGACCCCCCCTGGAAGTGCCTAAACCTAAGACCCCTCTGGTGGTGCCTAAACCTAAGACCCCCCCCTGGTGGTGCCTAAACCTAAGACCCCCCTGGTAGTGCCTAAACCTAAGACCCCCCTGGTGGTGCCTAAACCTAAGACCCCCCTGGTGGTGCCTAAACCTAAGACCCCCTAGTGGTGCCTAAACCTAAGACCCCCCTGGTGGTGCCTAAACCTAAGACCCCCCTGGTGGTGCCTAAACCTAAGACCCCCCTGGTGGTGCCTAAACCTAAGACCCCCCTGGTGGTGCCTAAACCTAAGACCCCCCTGGTGGTGCCTAAACCTAAGACCCCCCTGGTGGTGCCTAAACCTAAGACCCCCCTGGTGGTGCCTAAACCTAAGACCCCCCTGGTGATGCCTAAACCTAAGACCCCCCCTGGTGATGCCTAAACCTAAGACCCCCCTGTGATAAGCATTAATAACGTTTTAAAAAATATTGTGCGGTTTTTCGTTTAAAAATAATGTTTTTTAAAAAAAATTGTACGGTTTTTCGTTTAAAAATAATGTTTTAAAAAAGTATTGTACTGTTTTTCGTTTAAAAATAATGTTTAAAAAATTATAAATCATTAAAGAATGTGTAATCATGAGAAGCAGTTATAAAACATTAAAAGTCTCCGGGCGCCGCTTTTAAAACATTATTTTTCTCCGGCGCCCTTTTTTCCTGTTGGGCGCCCATTAAACGATATTTATTATGGGAGTGAATGGCGGCGCCCCTTTTTGTCCACCTGCCTCATGCGCCCAAATTTCCTGCTTCCGTACCAGAGGACCCAATGTAGAAATGGGTAAGCTCTGTCACTGCCGCTGCACTTATATAAATGATTTCCAGGGGGGGGGGGGGGGGGGCACCATTGGGCATAGCTATCTTCTGGCAGGCAGGATAAGTTGTGGAACAAAGCTCTTGTTAGTTTGTTGTTGTTTAGTGATCTGGTGTGCTGGAACTCTAAGGCCCAGTGCAGACCAAAAACCTCTAGCAGATCCTCAAAACGCTAGAGGTTTTTGAAGCAGATTTTCAGGCATGTTTAGAGAGATTTTCTAAACATGTCTAGCGTTTTTTGGACCATTTTTTGTAGCAGATTTCATATATTGTTACAGTAAAGCTGTTAATGAACAGTTACTGTAACAAAAACGCCTGGAAAACCGCTCTGATCTTTCGTTTTTCAGAGCGGTTTGAGCTTTTCCTATACTTTACATCGAGGCAGAAACGCATCTGCAAACCGCAAAAATGCTGCAGGAGCCACGTTTGCGGTTTGCTAAAAACCTCAAGCCGCTGGTGTGCACCATCCCATTGAGATACATTAGCCAAGCGTTTTCACAGGCGGCAGCGGTTTTGAAAACACTACCAAAAACGCTTGGTGTGCACCAGTCCTAACATTGGGGGGCAGCTGTACACAAGCAAGATACTCGGGCGAGATTGGGCTGAACAACCATCTTGGCTGAAGGTTGTCTTCAGTATGTATGAGGTTTGAAGGTGACCATACACAACACAATCAATCAAGCACAATCGAATCAATCAATTTTCTTCAATAAAAATGATCTCTTATGTAAAAAATTGATTTTTTTTTTCAGTAGAGAAAAAAACAATTTTTTCCTTTTTTGGATACTTTGGAAAAATCATGTAGAAAAATATAAAAACGCAGTGTTTCATCTGAACACCACTCTGAAGTTTTGCTGTGTATAAAAAACAATAAAACTTACATATCTTATTCCTAGCAGAAGGAACAGCCATTCAGTCCCAGGCAAAAAAAAACAAACCCACATATAAGTACATAAATATTTGTTCTACTTAAATAACATACGTATTTTACTGCCCAAGTTTTGATTTCAGTGAATTATATAAAGAGAAAACTGTTCCAGGCATTTTCCATTTTTATTTCTTCTGACTGAGGCCAACACTGGTGTCATTTCCTCCCTTACCTTTTTCTCCCAGAAACTGCACTGTTATATCTAGCTTGCTTTGTAAACATGTGAGCACAGCATATATCAGATTTCAGCAGCTTTACACTGAACTGCCCTCAGCCAATCAGTGAGGAGCAGGAATGTGGGAGGGGTGATGACAAGCTTCCCTCTCCTCAGCTACGTACCAAATAGAGCCAGTCTGACTGAGATAATATGTATTACAGCAGAAACATTTCTGATTAGATTGGAGTGCTTGCAATGCAGGGTAAGGTTGCAGGCTGCATAATAAACACAGAGCAGTGGGTAACTGGAATTTGATTTTGTTGCTGACAGTCCTGCTTTAATGCCCAGTTTAATGACTATATACAGTTATTAAACTGTACTTAACAATGCAAATTGCAATTCTAATGAATCCATGTTGACGCTGTCTTTTAAAGTGTAATGTTGACTTGTGATCCTCCTTTTCAGGTGGTGCACTAATTCCTGCAGCAGCACTTGGGCAAATTATAGGTGGCATAATTGTATCAAAATTCAAGTTTGGGTGTAAAAGCATCATTCGATTCTCGTTAATAGTGACTTTTGTGTCATTGGCTCTGACAACCGTCTTCATATTTGCAAGGTGTGGGAATGATCCATTTGCCGGAGTGTCAGAGAACTATAATGGGTAAGTAAATGTTTGGTGCTTTAGTAGGTGACTTTAATTAAGAATGACATCACATAACAAGAAATGAGTAGGTAGGAGGATAAGAAATTCAGTACTCATCCGCTGCCTAAATAACCTTGCTTTATACCTCTTATGGTTTCTTTATCTAACAGGACTGGAGAAAATGGTGTAATTGTGGCCCCATGTAATAGCAACTGCTCCTGCGCTCGCTCCTTTTATGATCCGGTCTGTGGTGCTGATGGAGTCCAGTATTTCTCATCTTGTTTTGCTGGATGTTCATCCCATGGATTATCATCATCTAATGGCAAAAAGGTAATTCGACACAAAGCAGTTAATAATAGCGTGGCCCAAAATAGGTGCCCGCTACTGATGTTTGCTGTGGGGGTTATTAGTTGTTGGGTATGGGGGGGTTATTAATTGTTGAGGGGTGGTCAGTTAGTTGCTGGGAGGGAGGATTGTTAGTTGCTGGGGGGGAGGGTTATTAGTTTAGCAGGGAGGTTATTAGTTGCCCGGGGTAGGGTTATTATGGAGGGTTATTATTTGCCTGGGGGAGGGTTATTAGTTGGCAGGGGAAGGGTTATTAGTTTAGCAGGGGGGTTATTAGTTGCCCGGGGTAGGGTTATTACGGAGGGTTATTATTAGTTGACTGGGGGAGGGTTATTAGTTGCCTGGGGATAAGGTTATTAGTTACCTGGGGGGAAGGTTATTAGTTGCCCAGAGGGGAGGTTATTAGTTGCCAGGGAAGGGGGGCTATTAGTTAAATGGGGGGGGGGCTCTGTGTTAGAGTAGGGAGAGGTTAGGTCATAGTGAAATATCGGCAAATATTGCCGATATTTCACTGTATAAATCAGGTTGTAGAATATTGGAAAATCTACTGATATTCTACTACTGCAACTGGTTTGTTATTTGTGGAATGTATGCATTCCACTGCAGTAAAATCCCCTTATAGGAGACTTCAAGGGACCTGGCTAAGTAGCTTATGTACATCATTTCAATTTCAATGATGCCAAAGCGTTTCCTCTAACCAGTCTAACCAGCCAGTTTTGGGTGACACTGCGTTATTAGGTGACCTTAGTCCCCCATACCTCCAAATGGAGGTAATGGCTGGCCTTTGTCCCTCAGATAGCCATATTAGGTGGTCTTTGTAAACCCTGCCTCCTTCAGATAATGGCATTAGGCACCTTGGCCCCTAGTCCCAACAATGCAAAGTAAGCACAATATCTCATTTGTCCTGCACCATGCTTCCTCCTTCCTCAGCATGCCCCAGCTTCCTGTATCTCCTTGCTGGTACCTCTTCTCTGTTCCCTGAAGACCTGTATGCACTTAAGTAACATGCCAGCAGGTCACTTGGGCAGAGATGCTGTAGCCAGGAGCCATGGAGACCAAAGGATGCGCCGAGGAAAGGAGGAGGAGAAAAGCACTGACTGCACAGGTGCAATATCTGCTGTGCTTCCTCTGCATTAAACTGGGTGTCACCCATCTGATGATGCATGTTGCACCCCTATAGCCTTTGGAAGGGGGACACCTGGGGGCCCCATTTGCTCTGGGGGCCTAGGCAACTGCCAAGTTTGCACTTATGGAAGCACTATTCCTGCCTTTAACAGACTTCTTCATGCAAGTAAACTGCTGACAAATGTTGTTTCAGGCAATACGTTTAATGACTTACTATACATACACTGCTTTCTTGCAAGCTTCAGCCTCCTTTTCTTCTTCAGGAATGATGCAGAACTGGATGAGAACCATGCAAATGAAAAATGCCTGTAGAGCAAACTAACTCTCAAAAGCTTGCAAGAAAACTATGCGCAGTTAGTTATTAAAGGTATTACCTAATCAACATTTGTTGGTTTGATTTCGGCAGATGTCCTCTATGACAAACACTATTGGGCCATACCTCACTCCCTCACTGAGGAAAGGAAATGTATTTGGCTGTCCTCTGTATTTGGCTGTATGGCCACCTTTAACACAACAATTGCAAACTAAAGGTGGCCATACATCTGTAGACTGATCATCGATCATGAGTCGATAATTATTATTAAATCTGATGAAAATAAGTGTAGCCAAGCGCATTCCTGATTGACAATTCAACCAATTTGGGGCTGAAAATGGTTGTATGCATCATCCAACATGCTGAGAAATCTGGGGCCGACATGCTTGATCAGGTGTGCGGTGGTAAAGACGTGAGATAACCGCAAACAATGAAGGCGCTGGAAATCCCCCAAATGTAGATGCCGAGTCCCCCCAAATGTAGTTGTTACTACTCCTGGTGTCCATGCATTAATACGTTACCCGGCTGGTGTCCTCTGCTGTCTCTGCACTCTGTCTCTTGGTCATTGGCTGGATGTATGGCCACCTTAACTACTTCATTTACATCAGTGACACCTAAATGTATATTAACAGTATATTTACAGTCTAATAAAATGTATATATACAGTATATTTAGAATCACTCTTTGTGGAACGAAGTTCATTTTGTTAGTGTAAGTTAAATAACTGCTTGGCAGCCTTTGAAACGTATAGTTAAAGGGTCTTTATGGCGAAAAATTGTAAAAATTAAAATATGTGCAAACATATACAAATAGGAAGTACATTTTTCCAGAGTAAAATGAGCCATAAATGACTTTCTCCTATGTTGCTGTCACTTACAGCAGGTAGTAGAAATCTGACAGAAGCGACAGGTTTTGGAGTAGTCCATCTCTTTATAGGGGATTCTCAGGGATTTATTTATTTTCAAAAGCACTTAGTGAATGGCAGTTACTCTGTCCAACTACCAAAAAACTGTGTGGCGAGCAGGGAAGCTGGCCAGCATCATTGTTTAAATCCTTTTTTAGGGAATATCTTTATAGAGAATAAAAGCCTTGCTGAGAATCCCCTATGAAGAGATGGACTAGTCCAAAACCTGTCGTTTCTGTCAGATTTCTATCACCTACTGTAAGTGACAGCAACATAGGAGAAAAGTAATGTATGGCTCATTTTACTATGGAAAAAAACGTACTTCTTATTTGTATATGTTTTCACCTATTTTACAATTTTTCGCCATAATGCCTAACTGTGATACAGTTACAGTATATACTTTATGACCATAGAATAATTTTGGGTCGGCAATGATTAATCATGTTTATATTAGAAGTAAGGTTTTGAGACTATATATACATATAGGGCTTGATTCGCTATCCGGCGCTAAGTGTTAGCGCTGGAGTGAAAAACCACTTAGTGCCCGCAAAGTAGGTTTGCGCGCACTAATAGCAAAGCTACATTGCGCACAGCACCGCATGCATCGCTGTGCGCAGATAATTATTATTTATTGTATTTATAAAGCGCCAACATATTACGCAGCGCGGTGCGATGATAACGTTGCACCCGCTGTGCTGGTAACGTCGCACCCAGTGCACTGAAAAAGGCGAATCGGGTTGCACCGCTGCGCGTGAAGTGCGCGGTGCTGTGCGCGATGTGTGGGCGCAAACCACCTAATGCCCTGGTTTGCGCCCACAAAGTGTTAAGGCTCACTAACCGGCTTAGCGCCGGTTAGTGAATCAAGGCCATAGTGCTTTATGTATACAGTATACAGTATATCCCCTTCAGTTACATATATAAAAACCCAAACCTAGGGATTTATGAAACTGAAAGCTCATCTCCAGGCTCAGGTCTAAACATATAGTCTAACAGTTTGGTGCTCAGAGGTTTTCTTTTTGGGGTACGACAAATAAAGGCGCGGGGAAAAAAGGGTGCACAGTAACTTGTAAGTAAAATATTGCTATTAAATACCGATATTCTACTATGGGTAAATCTGACCCTACTGTCACTCTGTGCCTCTTCTCCCCCCTGCCTCTCCCCTGTGCTTCCTCTTTCCCCATGCAGTGAGCTCCCCCCACAGAGACCCCTGCAGCACAGCTCAGGCAGCCGCCTCCATCCATCCCTCAGCAGCAGCAGACAAGTGGTCTCAGGCTGTCCCATCCTCCCTGCTCCTCCTCTTTGTCTGTCTCTCCCCTCCTCTTCCTGTCTCTTTACATCACCGGCCAGCTCAGAGCATGCACAGAACTAAGGAAAACATTGGTGGTGTTGGTATCAGTTATACCTATCTTTTCCCTTATGTTATTTAAGTATCACTCAGTCCATGTATATTCTCCCATCCACTTCCAAATTTCCACCAATTATTGAGCCCCATGTCCATTCACTCTCTTTCTGGACCATTTCTCTGCATGGTTGTCTCATTACTTCTGTGATTTTGGACCATTTCAGCATCACCATCACTACTAGGAAGTTATCTGCTACCAAGAATCTCTTGGTTACCTCTTTTCTGCATCCAACTTTTTCAACTTAAAGAGAAACCATAACCAAGATTTGAAATCGATCCCAATCAGTAGCTGATACCCCCTTTTACATGAGAAATCTATTCCTTTTTTTCAAATGGATCATCAGGGGGATCTGTATGGCTGATTTTGTGGTGAAACCCCTCCCACAAATGATGTCAGCGCCTCACAGTACTGAGGTACTGAGATCACACTGTGGGAGCCTTGTTGCATTGTGGGAAATAACAGCTGTCTCCAACTGCCAAAAAAGCAGCATCTCCTTCCATGGACATTACCTGCCAGCAGTAAAAATGTCACCATGTGATAAATGTCAGAATATATATCAGGGAGAGGAAAAATTTACAATGCGCAAACACTGACTAAATCATTGATACATAATTATTGTAATAATTAAGCACTTTTTTATTACATTATTTTCACTGGAGTTCCTCTTTAAGTCCCCCAATCCTATCCTTCCTTACCCCCCAGAATTTCAGTTCTTATCTAGGTCAATTTTGTTAAATCCTATTGCTTTGTCCAGAACTTATATTCTGTGAACCATGTAAAAGGATGTTATCTGTGGCTTTTTATTTAGTCCTTTTTGTAGTAAACCACAATATCTCTTCCTTATACATCTCCAGTCTAGTTTCCAGATACCACCCCAACCGCAATGTATACAAGATTTCTCACAAGTCTCATTCCTCCTCTGGAATTCCCTTCCAAAGCACATACATCACTTTGAAATCTTTAAGTGCTCCCCCAAAACTCACTTTATGTCTATATTTTGTGTATACCATTATCTGTATTATTGCAAATTGTACCCCATCTTTGTTTCTTGCTCTGTACAGCGACTTTGGAATATGGTAGCTTTTTATAAATCAATTATAATAATTTTGCAATGTTTTCACTTGCAGATTTTTACTAATTGCTCATGTGTGGGAAGTCCAGTACTGGAAAAAGCAAGAAAACTCTATCTGAATGCATCTGAAGCTGCACCTGGAAAATGTGCCACCTCCTGTAACAACCTGATTTTGTTTATGGTGTTCTTCTTCCTTGCGGTTCTCACCACTTTCATGACTGCAACACCCATAACCATGGCCATTCTCCGGTAATGCACAATACACTGGTCTGTATTTAATCAAACGCAGGAAACAAAGACCACCAACCATTCATGATAATTGCTAAGTTGCTTTGGTAAAGGCGCCACCCATAAACTGGCAGATGATCATTAGATTTGACCATAAGATAGATCCCTTTCTGACCTTACCTATCTGCCAGCACACCTTCTCCAGACTCCCATGTATTCTCTCTATTGTCGCTGCGGGCTCCTGTACACCAATACCTGGGGGTGCCTGTAGCCTGTATGTGACATCATACATGCTGTCAGGTCATGTGGTACAGGTGCCCAGTGGCAACACAAAGAAGACACAGGACACTGGAAGAGGCACGCCAAAGGACAGGTGATCTAAGCTCTACACTCACCACCAGGCCTGGGGAGGGGGGGGGGGGTACACGTTACATATGGGAAGAAGACCGGTCCGCAGTCTGTTGGGCCAATCGGTCATCTGGGAAAAGGCATTACCGCCGCGCACCTGACCGAGCCCTTTCAAGCAATATCTTTCCAACATGCCAGATTGGTTGTCTTAGTCAATTTACATCTATCAAAATTACGATCGGGCGGCCATATTGCAGCACTGATGACTAGCAAATTTGATGATTATGATTCAATCTGCTAGATATCGATGCTGCAAATTGAGTAATGTATGGGTATCTTTAATGACCAGTAAACATCTGATTGCTTGCTACAAGTAACTAACTACAATAAATAAAACACAGTTAAAATGTTACATGTACTGCTACTAAAAACATTTCTGCATCTACGGCAGAGATTACAAGTCTGATATATACATATCATACATTCTAATTGCTTGCAGATCAAAAAATGCAAGGTCCTGCCTAAACTAATGGAAACCATACAAAACATTTCCATTAGTTACAGGTGAAACTTGGAAAATTAGAATATCGTGCAAAAGTCCATTTATTTCAATAATTCGACTTAAAAGGGGAATCTAATATATGAAATAGGAACCCTTTGCAGGTGCAGGATACAGCAACACGTGTCTATGTCTCAGCCTAGTGCTAGGCTGACACCTAGATACTTGTTGCTGTATGCTCCATCCCCTATTGCCTGATGAAGCGGGGCCACACCTGCGAAACATGTTGCCTTGACCCTTTGGAGTGTATAAATAAATACATTTGCTTGTTGATATAATATCAACCTATTTTTGTGTCTTCTAGTAGGAGGTAAGTCCACCACTGCCTCCCCCGTTATTTTTTTTTTTGTTGTTTTTTAAGTTTTAGCTTTTGGCACCTCTGTTCATTTCCACATTGTTCGAGTCCTCCAATGGTGGAAGGATGTTAACTCCTTGTTTCCAGATCTACAGAGAGCAACTTCTTAATCCTGAGTGGGGACGGGTCTAATCTCCCCACCTGTATCTACAGTGGTTGCCTTAGTAGTAATCCATGTTTGTGAGTATAACTTAACATACTTGCCTCTCATCATCCACATCAATCCAGTACAATCCAGTACAATACTGGATACGTACACATTGGGCTCTCTGTGTTCTCTCTTGTTCACACAATGTGTAATGTGTGCACTAATAGCGACATTTCCATTTTCATCAATTTACCCAGTGGTAGATGATACTTTGAGGAAAGGAAATGCCAAGAAAACACAGGTGTGAAAGTCCTGGCTATAACAATTAGCAAGGAAAGGGGCAGTGAGACAGATACTGGGCTTAAGGAAGGGGAGTGAATAATTGCAGCACTTGGGGGCCTGGAGGAGTTATTGGCTGTGCTTAAAGTGAACCTTAAGTAAAAAAAATGAGTTTTACTCACCTGGGGCTTCTACCAGCCCCCTGCAGCAGTCCTGTGCCCTCACAGCCACTCACTAATCCTCTGGTTCCCGCTGCCAGCTAGTTTCGGTTTTGCCGACAGGCCCATCAGGACTGGCCAAGCGTAGCTTTATCCGCATTCCCGACTGCAATTAGCGGTATTGCGGGCCGCAACGCGTACAAAAATATGCGTTCCCGCATATCTATGCGTTTGTAATGCGGCAACGCGTATTTTCGTACGGGAATGCGGAAAAAGCTATGCGTGGCCAGTCCTAATGGGCCTGTCGGCAAAAACGTAACTAGCTGGCAGCGGGGGACCAGAGGATTAGTGAGTGGCTGCCAGGGCACAGGACTGCTGCAGGGGGCTGGTAGAAGCCCCAGGTGAGTAAAACTCATTTTTTTTCTGGCTTAAGTGTCCCTTTAAGGGACAGGAGGGGTTATTGGCTGAAATACTTTATGCAGTGGAGTCATTAACCCCTCCTGGGCCCCAGGTGCAGCCATTAACTTTGCTGGATAAACTTATACTCGAGTCAATAACAAATTCCAGGTTAAGAGGGTTGAATATTGGAGTCGACTTATACACGAGGTTGACTTGTATTCAAGTATATATGGTAGCTGATTAGAGTCTGACACTTTGAGCCTAGATTGAACATTGAACATTTTCACAATATTCTAATGATCTGAGATTTTGATTTTGGGGTTTTCATAAGCTGTAAGTGATAATCGTCAAATGTAAAACAAATAAAGGCTTGCGATATATTGCTTTGCATGTAATGAGTCTATTTCATAAATTAGTTTCACCTTTTAGGTTGAATTACTGAAATAAATGGACTTTTGCACGATAATCTAATTTTTCGATTTTCACCTGTAGATGCATTTGTGACATGATTTTGGACAAACCTTGGTCCTGCTGCATGCTTTGTGCATTTGTGCTTCTGTATAAAGTAAAGGAGTGAAAATTGCATAGCAAGTGTGGTGCGATGGGATTTTTTGTAATACGCAATTAAAAAAATGTTACCCACTGGTTGGATCTCTTGGAAATCGTGGTCGAAATGCAGTATGGGGAATGCGTGACGTCGCAATTGCATCACAGCCTAAATGCATTTCACAGTGGAAACCCTTATGGTTGCATTTGCCAAAAGATGACTGAAATTGTAAAAATTGTCATGCTATGCAAATATTACTTAACCTTCCTTGCGGTAAGCCCGACCTAGGGTCGGGCCAGCCGCCGAAGGGGTCACATGGCCCCGGGAGGATTTTTTTAAATAAAAATTGTGCTATATTCTTCAGCTAGCACTTTGCTAGCTAATTATGTCCCCCAAGTGCCTCCGGTCTCCACCGATCGCCCCCGATCACCGCCGTAATATGTACCCCCCAGGGATCCCGCGATGGCGCAGCCGCAGCCTTCAGTTCCAGGCTTCGCTATGGGGAGGATCTGAACTGCGCATGACATCGATGACGTCATGTCCCATCGTCGCCATATTGACGAGTGAAGCTGAATTGTAAAGCTGCGGCTCTCGCGGGATCGCAGACGGGTAAATATTGCCGGCAGCGATCGGGAGGATCAGAGCGGTGCCGGGAAGCTTGGGGGACATAATTAGCTAGCAAAGTGCTAGCTTACACATATAGCACAACTTTTATTTAAAAAAATCCTCCCGCGGAAGCAGCCTCTAAAACTGCGTACCGCCAGGGAGGTTAAATGATCCAGGCTTGCTCACAGACATAGATATCATTAGTTGTTACTTATCTCCTCTTTCATCTTAGTTCTGTTACATTCCACTATAAAACTCAATAAACCTGTTCCCGAATAAGCATTCTTAGCTAAAGTTACTCCAACATTTACATTTAAAATGAACGTGTGATAAACCTGTGCGCTACAAACCAACATATAAGGAAAACCACACATTCAGAGGTGCTGTTGTTAATATTGTTATATATGAGTTCAGCTTAGCATTCTCCTTTCAAAGCAATGTGCCATACTGGAGATACAGTATGAGCATTTACTGATAAACCGAGTAATAGAATAACTGACATAAATATATATTTCGGCCCTAGGATTGCAAATGTTTGCTGCCTAATAGCAGGGTAGTTGTGGTAATCCTAGGCCATGTCTGTTGGATGAGTTATATACTGCACTGTCCCGCAGTATTCTTACTAACATAAATAACTGTAGCAAACAGGCATACTCCTCTGCTATAATATGTTAGGAACCCTATGGAATGGTTAAGTTAGAGCCCATTTTCCACTAGGAAATGCGATCACTAGTGCAAACATACCTTGATATGGTGTGCTTGCAGACCATATCATGGTGTACGCTAGTGCACGGATACGCTAATGCAAGCACACCATGATACATATGAGCGCAACCACACCAAAAACCACACAGGTCGGCGATTGCGATTCAGGAAAAAACAAATCGTGCTAGCAGAAAAACAACATAGCAATTTACATGTTAATTGAAGTGCTGCTGCAATTGGCAAAACGGCCACGATCCGCTTTTTGAAGGCTAGTGGAAAATGGCCCAAAAACCAAATATCAGGGTGACGGCCATACAGCCTCTACCTTTGACAATAAATTTAGCACCATCAGTTCACTATTTCCATCCTTGCAAATTCATTGTTAAAAGATGTTTGTTAATTATAATTTCTGTCTATCTTGAAAAAATTAAAGAAATGAATTGCTCTTTTGCAGGTGTGTACCAGACAAACAAAGATCCTTCGCTCTCGGAGTACAATGGTCATTTATTCGACTATTAGGTAAATGTAGCTCTTTTGGCAATGTGCACCAAATAAAAATACCACGGATTGATTGTAGCATTTTCAAATGTTGTGTCCTTCTGAAGTTATTTGCTTTAGGGCCCTTTTACACTTAATCAGTTGCTCTCAGTTAAAACGGAAAGAAAACTAATTTTCAAAGTAATGCCCATGTTTTCCTATGGCACCTTTCACACTTAACGCGTTTTAACTGAAATCTTCTTCCCAATGCACTGCTATGGAAAAAATGCATACCAACGCGTACCAATGCGTACTAACGCACACTAACGCACACCAACTGATTAAGTGTAAAAGTAGCCTAAGGGCCTGTACACACTGAAAAACGCAAGCAAAACGCAAGCGCATGCGTTTTTAAAGTGCCTGTAGTTTTAAAAACGCATGCGCTTTTGCCCTCGTTTTTTGTGCATTTGCGTTTTTCTTGTAATTGCTGATTGGCTAAAGAATCCTTTGTTTTTTTTCTAGTTTACATTTCAACAGGAATCAGGAGATTGCAGAGTCTTCTGGGATACTGACTTCTGAAAAACGCAGGCAAAAACGCAAGCGCATGCGTTTTTAATGCGTTTTTCATGCGCTGCGCTTAAAAAAGCGCAGCAGGCACTGCGATTGCGTTTTTCTAAAAACGCATCGCACCAGTGTGTACAAGTCATCACGATTTTCATTCTTTTTCAAAAGACCTTGCGTTTTTAAAAACGCAACGCAAGCGCAGCAGTGTGTACAGGCCCTTAGACATTTTGTAATATTCCCCAAAGTGGCTCTCTAGATATATACATTCTACATTGTGAGGGCTGTGAAAATGTGGAAAGTTCTTCCATCAGAACTGGTTCTAGCAGACATAGCCAATGATTTTGGGTGTTGATTCACAAAATGTATCTCATAAAAAAAAATGTACTTTACTTATTGGCCACCCATATGCAATTCACTTTTTCACATGAGTTTTCTCCTAAGAGATACATTTTCATCTTGTATTTAAAATAACTTTTCAGCATTTTACAAAAAATGTAGTTGAAAACTACTATCAAAATTATTTGAAGTATTTTCTAGCTTGCTGGTGGTTTAAAAGGCATTTTATTTAGGAGTTGTAAAATTATCACCTAGGAGAAAAAGTAAATTGCATATGGGCTGTTATCTTTCCTTGGCCCATATGCAATTAAGGTTTTCTCCTTGGTGATATTTCCACACCTTGGCCCATATGCAATTAACTAGGAGATCATTTGCATATTTTCTTTAAAATACCTTTTATGCATTTTACTTTAGGAAAAGTACCTAAATGTTTGTGAAAAAGTACTGTCAAAATAATTTTGAGTATTTTCTTGCTTACTGGTGGTTTAAAAGGCATTTTTTGACAAGATGTAAAAATATTTAAAAATGTGTAAAATATGTAAAATCATGTAAAAATATCACCTAGGAGAAAACTCTGGAGAAAAAGAGAATTGCATATGGGCCTGTGTCAATACAATTCATTTTAAGCCACCAGTAAGCAAAAAGAAGAAAAAAAAATACTCACAATTATTTTGATAGTACTTTTTCACCTACTTGTTGGTACTTTTTCAATTGTAAAAAGTTATCTCCTAGGATATGTCAGGAGAAAAAGTGAATTGCATATGGACCTTTTTGATCTAGAGTTGTTGACACCATGCAGAGTCGGGGAGGACTTTTCTTGTCATCTTTTAATTACAAATTCTCTTGGCGAAAGAAATCAGTTTTGTGCAGTACTGATCTGAAAAGCGATTTTATTTATTTTTTTTCTGGTTGGACTTGATGGACAAATGTCTTTTTTTCAACCAAACTATGTAACTACTGTATATACCTATGATCCCTTTCTCGATTGGGTGGTGATCGGACATGCTGGAAATTATCAATTGACCCGTCGATCTGACAGGAAAATTGCATGTGTATAAACCATTATACAGGAATTCATTTAATTACAGATGCCAATTTTATGTCTATTTGTAGGAGGTGTAGTAATGTCACATGATAGTGACACTGTGCCATATGGACTGGCCTGGCAATGGAAATGCAGGGGAGTCCAGGGTTAGCATTGATCATACAGTACAGATCATACAATAAGATTAACATTGATCACATACTACCTCTGCTACTTCAACTGTTATAAAGCAGATTTTTATGTTATGTCACACTGGGCTATTGTGTGAGAGAAGGTTAGTATTTGCTCAGATGTTTGCTTTATATGACTATGCATTTCAATTATGAGTTGTTTTATTAGGAAACCTTATGTTTTATAAGGCTGGGTGCACACATACAGTGGGATGCGAAAGTTTGGGCAACCTTGTTAATTGTCATGAATTTCCTGTATAAATCGTTGGTTGTTACGACAAAAAATGTCAGTTAAATATATCATATAGGAGACACACACACAGTGATATTTGAGAAGTGAAATGAAGTTTACTGGATTTAGAGAAAGTGTGCAATAATTGTTTAAATAAAATAAGGCAAGTGCATACCCCTGACCTACATACACAGGTGAATCCAATTATGAGAAAGAGTATTTCAGGGGGTCCATTCTAAGTTTCCCTCCTCTTTTAATTTGCTCTGAAGAGTAGCAATGTGGGGGTCTCAAAAGAACTCTCAAATGACCTGAAGACAAAGAGTGTTCACCATCATGGTTTAGGGGAAGGATACAGAAAGCTGTCTCAATGATTTCAGCTGTCTGTTTCCACAGTTAGGAACATATTGAGTAAATTGAAGACCACAGGCTCAGTTCAAGTTAAGGCTCCAAGCGGCAGACCAAGAAAAATCTCGGATAAACAGAAGCAACGAATGGTGAGAACAGTCAGAGTCAACCCACAGACCTACACATCATCTTACTGCAGATGGAGGCACTGTGCATTGTACAACCATTCGGCACATTTTACACAAGTAGATGCTGTATGCGAGAGTGATGCAGAGGAAGCCTTTTCTCCTCCCACAGCACAAACAGAGCCGCTTGAGGTATGCTAAAGCAGATTTGGACAAGCCAGCTTCATTTTGGAATAAGATGCTGTGGACTGATGAAACTAAAATTGAGTTATTTGGGCATACCAAGGGGAGTTATGCATGGAGGAAAAAGAACTCAGCATTCCAAGAAAAACATCTGCTACCTACAGTAAAATATGGTGGTGGTTCCATCATGCTGTGGGGCTGTGTGGCCAGTGCAGGGACTGGGAATCTTGTCAAAGTTGAGGGACGCATGGATTATTCCACTAATTATCAGCAGATTCTGGAGACCAATGTCCAGGAATCAATAAAAAAGCTGAAGCTGCGTGGGCGCTGGATCTTTGAACAAGACAACGACTTTAAACACTGCTCAAAATCCACTAAGGCATTCCTGCAGACAAGTACAATGTTCTGGAATGGCCATCTCAGTCCCCAGACCTGAATATAATTAAAAATCTGTGGTGTGAGTTAAAGAGAGCTGTCTATGCTCAGAAGCTATCAAACCTGAATGAAATAGAGATGTTTTGTAAAGAGGAATGGTCCAAAATATCTTCAACCAGAATCCAGACTCTCATTGGAACCTACAGGAAGTGTTTAGAGGCTGTAATTTCTACAAATCAACTAAATATTGATTTCATTTCTTTTTTGTGGTGCCCAAATGTATGCACCTGCCTAATTTTGTTTAAACAACTATTGCACACTTTCTGCAAATCCAATAAATTTCATTTCACCTCTCAAATATCACTGAGAGTGTCTCCTGTATGATATATTTAACTGACATTTTTTATCGTAACAACCATCGATTTATACAGGCAAATAATGACAATTAACAAGGTTGCCCAAACTTTCGCATCCCACTGTAACATAATGTGAAAGGCTGCGTTTTATGTATTGTTTTATGTTAATGTTGTGCCCATTTTCTGTGCGTTTTTGTGTGTTTTTTTGCTGCGTTTTTGGTGCGGTTGCGTTTTTTTAACACAAAAGCATTTTTCAAGCATTTTGCATGCGTTTTAATGCGTTTGCATATATAAAAAGTGTTTTGTATGCGTTTTTATATTTACATTTATGCAAAACACTAGGAAGACAACAGGAAGTGAAAATACATCAGAAATCTTAAAAAAAAAACGCATAAAAATGCATCAAAGACGCATACAAAACGCAATACATTGCGTTTTCATTGACTTTCATTATGTGCATTTTTGATGCGTTCATGCATAATATACAGCAAAACTAGTGATTTTGAAAATGCCAAAGTACATACCCATACCCATGCATTTTTTTATGCAGTCCATTAAAGAGACACTGAAACCAGTTTAAAAACGGCTTTTTACCTTGTATTTATGTGAGGCATGTTTGCCCCTGTTAAAACGCCGCTATCCCGCGGCAGAACGAGGGGTCTTTACCCCACAAATCCCCTGGGGCACACTGCGGGGAGCACTTCCGTGAGAGGCAGAGCTTATGGCTTTAGCTCTGCCTCTACTCACATCCATCAGTGCTGATAGACGCCTCTTCCCGCCCCTCTCAGTCTTCCTTCACTGAGAGGGGCGGGGGAGAGGCGAAGATCCACGGCTGATTGACGTGTATGGAGGCAGAGCTGCAGCCGAAAGCTCTGCCTCCATGAGCAGCAAAATCCACAACCAAGAAAGTTGTGCATTTTGCAAAGGGGATTTGGGGGGTAATAACCCTTCGTTCTGCCGCGGGATAGCATCGTTTTTACGGGGGAAAAAATGCCTTACATAAATAAAAAGTAAAAAGCCGTTTTTAAACTTGCTTCAGTTTTTCTTTAAGTAACATTGTTGCATAAAATGCAGCGTTCTACTCAACGCTAGCGTTTCTGCTATGTGTGCACCTAGCCTAAGGAAACCTTGTTGATTTATTCAATTTAAAAAGAACCAGAGGCCAATGAAAAAAAGATTGTATACATACCTGGGGTTTCCTTCAGCCCCATCAGCCTGGATCGCTCCCACGCCGCCGTCCTCCGCTGCCTCTATCCCCCGGTACCGGGTTCCTACTCTTCGGCCAGTCATGGCCAGTCGACGCACACGCAGTGCGCTCCCTCTGTACTGCGCAGGCGCATGTGTACAGCAGGCGCTGGCGAGATGGAGGGAGCCCCTGTGGATGCATACAACTGGCCACGTCCGGCGGGAAGTGACGGGACCCGGTACCGGGGGATAGAGGCAGTGGAGGATGGCGGCGTGGGAGCGATCCATGCTGATGGGGCTGGAGGAAGCCCCATGTATGTATAAAATCTTTTTTCATTTTTCAAGTTCCTTCGTCTCTGGTTTCCTTGAAATGTGTGCTGCTTTTATGATCTTTTTGTTATGTATAGTGACTGCATTTGGTTATGCCAGCTTTCCTGTCTAATGTTTATGATTGTGTTTCTGTTTTTAGGCTCCATACCTGGACCAATAGTGTTTGGAGTTCTTCTAGATACCAGCTGCACTTTATGGAACATTAATGAGTGTGATGTGAAGGGAGCCTGCTGGACCTATAATAATAATAGTACAGCATTCAAACTCATTGGCATCAGTACGTAATTCCTTTTTCACACTTATTGTTGATTACATTTTAACCTACTTATAGAAGTAACAAGACAAAGCACTGCATCCTCAAGCTTCATGTAGAACTTCACTTTAGGTAAAGGTATTATCCAAGTTCCAGCAAACTGCAGTCAAGCTGTGCAAACCTTAGATAACAGATGGGCCATGCCATGCGCAGTCTGACTCTGATCTAGTCCATAGTCTCTTCATAGTTGAGTAGTCTGAGCAATAGGGATGATCGGAAAAGTCAATTTCCGATTTCGCATAAATTCCGATTTCGGCCAATGCCCATTACCGATTCTGCAGATTTCCGATCAGTTTCTGATTTCTGAGTTCGGATTTCCGATTTCAGAGTCGTGTTTTTTGGGGTCATGTTTTGCATTCTCTGATTGGCCAAATACTTCCGAGTTGACTCTGCATTCTCTGGTCCAATGCTTCCGAGTTCTGTGATTGGGTTAAAATTACAGAGTTGTATTAATGCAGTATTTCTACAGAAATCTGATTTCTGAGTTCTGAGTGTTTTTTTAGCATTCTCTGATTGGCCAAATACTTCCGAGTCGCTTCTGCATTCTCTGATTTGTCCAATGCTTCCGAGTTCTGTGATTGTCCTAAAATTACCGAGTTGCAGTAATGCAGAATTTTCGCAGAAATCCATTTTATGAGTTCCATTATCCGATTTCCATATTTCTGATTGGAAATCCGGATTTCCGATCGGAAATTTCAATTCCGCGAAATCCAAATGAGCATTCCTACTGAGCAACATGGACAGTTCAGAATCAGGAAATTTGGGTGCCTGCGGCTAATGGACTGTTTGGGCGCTAATGCAAAATATTGGCTATTGGGTGCCAAAAGAAGAAATTTGGGTGCCAGGTAAGTAGCGGGCACCAGGCCAGGCAAACTGAAAATTTGATTTGACAATTATCATTTAATAAATTATCATTTTCCCTTTTTTTCATTTTTAAATTTGTTTTGAGAATGATAATTTCATAAATGATCATTTTTAAATGTATTATCTTACAAATGTATTGCTTTTTGTATTTACGTTTATTTGCAGCGGAGAAAGGCGGGTTTTAGAGTTAGGCGTCAGGATGGGGAGGTTTTGGGTTAGGCACCACCACAGAAATCTTAGTGTTAGGCACCACCAGGGGGGTTAGGGTTAGGCCAGCCAGGGGGGTTAGGGTTAGGCCAGCCAGGGGGAGTTAGGGTTAGACCAGCCAGCCCCAACCCAGGGAGGGTTCTGTGTGAGAGTAGGGTTAGGTTTAGTTGTAGTAAAATATTGGTAATATTTACCAATGTTTTACTATGCTTATTACAACTGTAAATATATTTTCATTTTCAGTGTTATACACAATATTTTGCGATTTTGCCTTCACCCGGCACACTTTTTATCACCATTATTCTAACATATATATTATTACTATTATTAATAATATTATTATATTATTATTTATTATATGTATTTTAACATATTTATTGTTATTCTATCCCAGCTAAAGATGAAGAAACAATAAAAAAAATGTTATAGACAACACCTTACAATTTTGGCTATACCCCATGCTCCTTTTTTCTGGTGGCCTTATTTGATGTGTGCGGTCCAGTTCTATAGGCAGGGGAGGGCAATGGACACTGGGGGGAATATAAAAGCACATTCATATTAACCCCCACACTGCTATTTATTAGAAAAAAAAAGCTGCCTTTGCTTAAAAACAGGAAGGTTGCCATTTCTGTTTGAGAATAGGAATTCAAAATGATATACAGGTATCTTCTACGGATTTTGCAGATGTAGCTGTCACTGCATAAGACAATAACAAACCAGCCAATTCATCATATCTGATTGATGTTTCCCCAAGCAGAGTCAGCTGTACAAAGCAGAGAATGTTTGTACAGCAGGGGCGTTGCTAGTCCCAAAGATCAGTGGCACATGCCCCAAATCTATTCTGGGGTGCCCCGAATGTCCCCCAGGCAGAATGTAGAAGCTTTCCAGAGGCGCCAATAGAATAAAAGTCACTTAAACGAGCTTAAAACCGATGGGGCAGTGGTGGGCCTATCCCATCCATGCGGACAAAGCAAACAAAGGAAGGACTGTGGCATCAACATTCAAACAACAATTTATTTATACTCCACAGTAAAAATAGGCTATTTTTAGGCAATTTATAAATAAATTGTTGTTTGACTGTTGATGCCACAGTCCTTCCTTTGTTTGCTTTGTCCGCATGGATGGGATAGGCCCACCACTGCCCCATCGGTTTTAAGCTCGTTTAAGTGACTTTTATTCTATTGGCGCCTCTGGAAAGCTTCTACATATTGCTAAGTCCACCCTTGGTGGAGGGTTGTACCCATCTTCTTCCCATCTACAGAAAGCGACTTTTAATCCTGAGTGGGGTCAGGTTAATCTCCCCACCTGCCTTCACAGTGGTTGCCTAATGGTAACCCTGGTTTGTGAGTATTAAATTGTTATATTACTCATTATTAATTATCATCTATACAATATCACACTATTGGGCTCTTGGTGTCCCCCCTCCCTTTGTCCCCCAGGCAGAGCCAGCTGTGGTGCCTCAATGGCGGGCATGCTGGGAGCTGTGGTGCATCAATCAGAGGTATGCTGGGTGCTGTGGTGCCTCTATGTAGGCATACTGGGTGCTGATTTTCCATCTAGAGTGCCCAAAAGTGCTCCAGATCCTTAGGATCCTAGCAACGCCCCTGCTGTACAGATCCCGCAGTTTCAATATATGATCATTTTGTCCAATCAAATGTGCCAGTTTTGCAAATATTGTGCATTGCCAATTAATGCAAATTCACAGTGATTATTATATGTAAATAAAAAGGATCTAATCCTGCAAGTATATAACATTGAGGTCCTGCTCACAGTGGTCAGTTGCATTGCAGAATAATTCAGCAAGTCAACTCACTGCCCATACATTCCTATGGGCCTGGTCACAGTACTGTGTGGTAACTGGTAACTGATTGTGTTATTCTAACTTGCATGCATTATGCAACTTACCACTGTGAACCCAGCCTTATAGGTATTATTTTGTTGCATTTATCTTAGAAATACACATCATAACAGAAGGTCATATAAACCTATTGAAAGAATTGAGTCTAAGTTCACAGTGGTCAGTTGCATAATGCATGCATTATAATTAGTGTGAGCTGCAATGGAGACTAGACATAGGGCTTGATTCACTAAGACAAATAGCATGCCTTATCCGAGTTAACACACTTTATCACAGATAACACACCTTATTCGAGTTAACACGCCTTATCTGAGTTAACACACCTTGGGCTTGATTCACTAAGCCGTGAAAACTCATATCACGGGCATTTTCGCATGCATTTTTGTGTTTGCGTGCAATCGCAAATTATTGCGTGCAATTGGAAAAAATGATATTTTTCGCGCAAAAAGTTGCGATTGCGTGCGATAATTTGCGATTGCGCGCGATGCGAAAATGCGCAAAAACGGCCGGTTATCACGGTTTAGTGAATCAAGACCCTTATCTGAGATAACACGCCTTATCAGAGTTAACACGCCTTAACAAAGTAGCATAGTGAGCGCTACGAACCCGGAAGGACTCAGGGCAGGACGAGTGGAGCTCTTGTCATTGCCAATTAGCAGGCATAAGTTCGTAGCACTCGCTATGCTACTCAGATAAGGCGTGTTATCTCTGACAAGGCGTGTTAACTCGGATAAGGCATGCTATTTGTCTTAGCGAATCAAGCCCCTAGACTTCAATACTAAGCAGTGAGGTAGACTAATGTGATCAGTTACAATTCAGTACTGTGACCAGGCCCATAGAATTGTATGGGCAGTGAGTTGACATGCAGAATTATTCTGCAATGCAGCTGAGCACTGTGGACAGGGCCTGAAGGTCAAACATTCATTATTACCATTACAAGTCATTAATAGAAATGAAAGCTGTAATAACCTTACTGAGTGTTGTTTAAAAATCTAAATGCTAATTCACCT